>NW_027460280.1:6304150-6666529 GCF_050947875.1 Dermacentor variabilis | reverse complement strand
CCGGGACATTCAAGTACTTGCCCGATGACGAAGGCACTCCTTATTTGAATTCTGTCACTAGTACTCAACCACTCGTTACAAAAATATCACTGTATTGCATTATAACATGAAATAAAATGCTAGTTGTCCAGTTGTTTTTCTTTATAAAAAAAGAACTCATTGACATTACCCTTGAGGACGACATGAGCAGTCGAAAGGTTTCGTTTCGCTCAACTCTGCGCTACCTGTGCTTTCATGTTCCAGTAGTTTCGTTACCGTGTATTGCTGCGCTGGTTTTGCTGGCTTGCGAAACTCACACAAACTGCAAGTAGCAGAGAATTCCACTTCCATGTGTGTCCCAGGATGCCCCAACGGTCTACACCACTTGACCAAAAGCAGCTGCAGCAGCGAATCCGCTGCTCTGTCTTGGATCGATTTCTCCATGGCCGAGCGTTTGCATTTTGTGCAAAAAACTGTACCACCATCTGTTGGATGCCGTTTTAGTCACAGACAGCAGCAAAGAGCAATGATGGCATATGCAATGTCCCCCCTCCCTGGTTAAGTGGTGTGAGATTTGAAATGCGATAAATGTATTCGGGCCTTTTAGATTCAATTTTCTCGTAAACTAAGTCTTTTCTTGGCACGAAACAAGCATTGTGAGGATTTTGGAATGCTATTTAAACAGTCCATGTCGACTTAGTAGTTGCCTTTAGTGTCCCTATAAGCACTTGCCCAACAACGTAGGAACTCCTCGTTATGATTCTGTTGCTAGCACTCAACCACTCATAATAAAAAGATCACTGCATTGCACTATAAGACAGAAGAAAATGCTACTTGTCTACGTCTATTCGATTTTCAAAAAAAGTCGCAGTTTTGCCCGAAAGGCGAAGCACAAATTGCGATAGCAAATTAGTAGATAGCTATAAGAAGTTACAGATTATATATATATATATATATATATATATATATATATATATATATATATACCAGAAAGAAAGCAGTTCTGGGCCCGGGTAAATATTTCACAGTGAAGTGAAACCGCTTCATACGCGTGTCTACTTCACTGTGATATATATATATATATATATATATATATATATATATATATATATATACAGAAAATTAAGTCATAGCACTCGTAGTACAGCCCTCTGGGCCGTTCACTTTTCGAAAGTAGTCTTATTAGGGTTATTATAATTACACAAAGGTATTTCGCTCTAATGAGCAGCAGTCCTTGAGATAGTTACTCAGGCTAGCTTCCCACGCTGCCGCGCTCGCACCTGCTTAACCTTTTTCTAGACTCTACTAGAGCTGCTCGATTTCGCTCGATTCGAACTAAACTATGTCTGCGCAACCTTGGGCGATCGGAATGCACGTTATCTGCGCTTGGCCGGCAGAGAAGGGAGCTTTGTTCCGGCCACACAGCTTCATGTCTCAGTAAGGTGCCTGGTGAAGTCTCGTGCGGACGCCATCCTCTCGATAAGCGCGGAGACTATCTTATATTCCCTCATCTTTTAAAATGCCCAATACTTACAAGCATTTCTCTCGCAAACCATACTTAGTTCAAGGTAATTTTCCATGCCTCAATAATTTCTCTCGTCGTATTCGAGTGATGATTGCCATGTTATCAGTTGTTAACGAAACTTTTTCTCAAGTATCTAAATTTATTAAGGCAGTTTTCCGCGTGTGTACCATGGTCACGCACATTTATATCCCCTTCTGTTCCTCTACCGCAAGTGCACTTTAAAATCACGGCGCTGCAATTATGCTTCAATAATTTTCTTCCTTCTGTTTTTTCTCCTCCCTTAAACTCGTTCTCTTAACTACTACACACAGAAACAAACCAACAGCGCTCGCATTCGAGCCTCGAATGCGGGGCCGGGGCTCCTGCTGAGTACGGGGGCCGAGTACGGGGCCGGAGCTCCTGCTGCTGGGAGGGGTTTGGTGCATAGATTAGATTACCCAGCACCTCCACCAGTTTGTCACCCGCTAAGGCAACAGTAAGCAACAGTACCAGCAGCCAGACACGAAGGGACGGTTCTCCAGCTGGCGTGGGATCTTTGACTTTGTCATCTTCATCGTTTTTGCTCGGCATGCAATGCTGAATGTTTGCTGGCTCAAAACATCAGGTGGCAATATATATATATATATATATATATATATATATATATATATATATATATATATATATATAGAGAGAGAGAGAGAGAGAGAGAGAGAGAGAGCGAGAGAGATGGTTTTCAGTATGCCCCTCCTCACTCGTGAAATAGTTGGTACGCCACCGAGTTCACCCCTGCGCCACATCATGACGCACAATTCGTGCTGAAGGCAGTAGAACGGTGCTGAGTGTTATCTCCTAAACATGGTAGATGAAATGCAATTACCAAAAAAAAAAAGGAGTGAAGTATGCAAATTACTAGTTGTACATTGCCTATAACTGTCACTTAGTGCAGTCTGAGTCTGTGCTGCCATTTTTTCTTAACACTTGCCCTGAGCACATTCTTTAACTTGGCAACATATGAGGGAGTCTGAAGGAGATCTCATGGTACAGGTGTACTGCCAAATGAATTCTGCTGATAACCCACAAATGATTTTTTTTTTCTTCACTGAGCACCTAGATATTGAAACTTCTCAAATAGACAGTTCTTTCACATCGACTTTGTTGCGAAATGAAGCGAACTGAAGCGAAAAAAAAGAAAAGGCAGCATTTCCACACTAATTGAGATCATTTACATACTTGCCAAGCTGTTAACTTTACAATTCGTAACATTCTACGGTAGGAAGGGAGCGGCGGAAAGGGAAAGATAGCACGTTTTTTTTTGTTTTAACTTTCCCTGAGCACATTTTTTTAACTTTGTTACATATGAGGGAGTCTGAAGGAGATCTCGTGGTACAGCTGCAGCTGTGCCCAAAAAGGCAGCATTTCCACACTTATTGGGATTGTTTACATACTTGCCAAGCTGTGAACTTTACAATTAATAAAATTCTATAGGAGAAAGGGAGCAGAAGAAAGGGAAAGATAGCCCGCATTTTTTTAATACTTGCCCTGAGCACACTCTTAGTGACATATAAGGGAGTCAGAAGGAGATCTCGCTGTACAGGTGTGGCTGTGCCCAAAAAGGCAGCATTTCCACACGCATTAAGACTGTTTACATACCTGCCAAGTTGTGAACTCAGTGTTGGGAATGCCCTTCAGCATTTTGGAGCAGCCATTGGAGCAGGCAAAATCTCATTTTGGAGCAGGTGTAAGCCTCCCACAAAAGCACACGCAGAAAAACAAAATTTAGTTCAGTGTTCTCTTTAGTTCTATTATCATATACTCATAAAAACTAGGAGCAAACTAAGTGATTCACCACAGCAAGCTATGACGTTAGCAGCGATCATACATTAACAGAGACATGCTACTGGTAGCGCTCTGCAAAACACGCAAGGAGCATTAAAGGGACATCATAAAGAGAAACAATCTTGCATTTCGTGGTACGAGGTAGATTATTAGAACAGCAAATGAAGGTCACAGTCTTGAATGTATTTTGCACTGCAATACCAGCCCTAGCTTGACGTCACGGATTTCAAAGTACTTTTTCATACTTGGGCCACTGTGGTCCTGTAAAAGGACTTGAAATTTGCTAAGTCGTCTTCCACTCTTATAGGATGGAATGTAGTACAACACTGAAGAACATCTACCTAAGCCTGAGCAGTCGCCATCAAAATCTATGACATCACGGTAGGCTGGGGCGGGAACTCCAAGGCAGGGTCACCACTTGTCTTTCTAGCATCTCCTTAAGGTTACGAAACCTGTTCTCACAGTAAGAGGGGCTACTTTGTTATTTCTATAAGTAATTTACTAGTGCAGCTGAAATTTGTTTTCTTTTATTTTCCCATTAAGGAAGGATCACTTCGTAGATTTGATGTTCCGCACATTTAAAATTTGTTTTATGAACCACATCAGGCCGGTGTGAGCATGTAATCTTTTTTTATTCCACCACTGATCACAGGAAAGGCATACAGGGCGAGACTACTTGCTCGTATGCGCTCAACTTTTTTACCACAAGCTTTACCAAAGGCACATGTATTACCAAAGACATACAGTTGACAAAGAGCATGAACCGTAAATCCACACAAAGCTAGCACCACACACATTCAGTACGGCCCCCAACAGACACACTTAAGTGCACGCTGCAAAAGCCACACCACATCTGGGAAGGATTTTTTGGCAGGCACTGACTGAGCACCCAATGGTGGTCCAAATGAATTAATCTCGTTCACTAGTGGGTAGCAGCAAACCGCCATATGCATAGTCATCAGCTAAAGGGTATACTGCCTTTCTGTGTTTATTTTTATGTGTAACATTTTTAATTTACATACTTTCAAGCTGTGCTCTTTTTTTGTATCTCATGTCCTTGTCTTCATGCAGCTCACCTGGCCTATTATACAAACAACCCCAACATCTTTACTTTGCGACTGCTTATATATTTATCAGGGCGTCAACCAAGTTGACATTTCCAAATTCCCTGAGTGCCTTTGCAAAATTCCCTGAGTGATGCAGAACTATGTTTTATCTCAATATGGGCTGCCCGATGCTGTCACTCTCTAGTAAGCATATGAAAATTTTTTAAAGAAAACCGACTTAATCCGATTGGAATACTAAGGAATAGTGCTTATGCTATTCAAAAAAAGAACAGAAGGGAGTGGTTATTAAACTGTACAGCAAATAAAATGTCTTCGAAAAAAATTGCAAATCGAGTTGGACATTCTCAAGTGCAAATAAAAAGGAGATGCATACAGAAGCAAATATTTTCGAATATGAGCTATTTCTATCAACTGATAGCAAGCTCAGTGGTATGAGGCCCAAACTTTGTCACAATTGAGATTCTCTCTCAACAGCTCTTAAGTCAACCTGAACTGTCCTGACATACTCTCAGCTCGCGCAAGACGTCTCAGTGTTGTGTTCCACTGTTTTAAAGAGTTTATTTTGGTTTCGATGAGGGACACCTGCATCTCGGCGTTAGCCAACACTGTTTTTTTGAGCTCAGGCTCCTTCAAAGAAGCGGTCGCATACTTAATTCCCCGTTAATTCCTCAGTGCGTCGATCCTTTCTGTTCTCGTCCTCCTTTCGCCACACGTTCGCCCCACGCACCATTTGAAGAATACTTTTGGTCAATTTACAGCCAACGTCCAATTTTTTGGACCCCCTAGGGGCCGCGAAAACTTTCAAAAAATCAGGCAGTCCGAAAAAATAAATCCATGTCTTTTACTGCCCTTAAGGGCTCAAATCGCCACAGGCACGTCAGAAAAAGCTCTGAATGCCTGTCAGTGCACTCATTAGGCATATCGATGCTCCTACTGTGACAGGTGAGGGTGGGTGCACACGTGCAAAATTAAGGAATGCATACTGTGTCCCGTGACAATTGCCCCTTCCTACGCTTCTGATTTTCACCGCGTCACATGACTGTGCTGAGGCGAAACTGACTTTCGGGAACCAGCATTATGCAATGTGTTGAGCTTTCCGAACTTCGAAGCCAAAATTATTGCTGACAGCGGAGAAATGAAGAAACACAGCACCAAACGGCAAGAAGCTGAATGGTGAACGTCGAAGCAGCTAGGCCTAGCATTGCCGCAGTGGTGGCTACGGCTGCCAGCGGATCTGCGTGCAAGAGCACCGGTTCAAGGCGGCGAGGTAATCAAAATGGCAGCGATGGTGACTTTCAGTAATGCCGTTTCGGACCTGCGATCACGCAAAACGTCCGGAAAATCGGTCGGCGAAGAGTTCTTGCGTTTGAAATTTCAGACGTTATGATACATTGACTCTATGGGGCACGGCGTGATGCCGCGAATCCGTCCAAATTATTGGGAATCCGGAAAGTTGGTCGTTGACTGTACACTGGCAACTCCTCCAGCCGACGACTGGGCGTCGAAGACGACTCGTTACGATTCCTGTCTGTTACTCGAGCCAGCATAACCACGACTTTCGACCCTTTCAATAAAATTACAGCTAATTTTCCCTGATGGAGGAGCAAATTCACTGAGTTTCCCCTGAGTTTTTCCAGACTACTCAAAATCCCCGAGAATTCCCGGTTCTCCCGGTTTCCCCGGTTGGTAGACACCCTGATTTATTTCTGTAGCATTAACAAGAGGGTGGCAGGTCTTGCTGTGAAAATAAGAGGTACAAATTGAAGGTCGTACAGTTCTACGCCCCTACATCCAGTCATGATGACCAGGAAGTCGAAAGCTTCTATGAAGACATGGAATCGGCGATGGGTAAAGTCTAAACAAAATACACTATACTGATGGGCAACTTCAATGCCAGGGTAGGCAAGAAGCAGGCTGGAGACAAGTCAGTGGGAGAACCTGGCATAGGTTCTAGGAATAGCAGAGGAGAGTTATTAGTAGAGTTGGCAGAACGAAATACTATGTGGATAAGGAATACCTTCTTCCGCAAGCAGGATAGCCGAAAGTGGGCGTGGAGGAGCCCGAATGGCGAGACTAGAAATGAAATAGACTTCATACTCTGCGCTAACCCTGGCATCATACAAGATGTGGACATGTTTGGCAAGGTGCACTGCAGTGACCATAGGATGGTAAGAACACGAATTAGCCTAGACTTGAGGACGGAAAGGAAGAAACTGTTACATAAGAAGCTGATCAATGAGTTAGCGGTAAGAGGGAAAATTGAGGAATTCCGGATCAGGCTACACAACAGGTATTCGGCTTTAACTCAGGAAGAGGACGTTAGTGTTGAAGTAACAAACGACAATCTTATGGGCATCATTAAGGAGTGTGCAATAGAAGCCAGTGGTAACTTTGTTAGACAGGATACCAGTAAGCTATCGCAGGAGACGAAAGATCTGATTAAGAAACGCCAATGTATGAAAGCCTCTAACCCTACAGCTAGAATAGAACTGGCAGAACTTTCCAAGTTAATCAACAAGCGTAAGCCAGCTGACATAAGGAAGTATAATATGGATAGAATTGAACATGCTCTCAGGAACAGAGGAAGCCTAAAAACAGTGAAAAAAACTAGAAATAGGCAATACCTCATGACCTCGAGCGTACCAAAACCTTGGAAGAACGCCAACATAATCCTAACCCATAAGAAAGGGGACGCCAAAGACTTGAAAACTTATAGACCGATCAGTTTACTGTCCGTTGCCTACAAAGTATTTACTAAGGTAATCGCAAATAGTCTCAGGAACACCTTAGACTTCTGTCAACCAAAGGACCAGGCAGGATTTCGTAAAGGCTACTCAACAATAGACCATATTCACACTATCAATCAGGTGATAGAGAAATTAATTTGCAGAATATAACCAACCCTTATATATAGATTTCATTGATTACGAGAAAGCGTTTGATTCAGTCGAAACCTCAGCAGTCATGCAGGCATTATGGAATCAGGGTGTAGACGAGCCGAATGTGAAAATACTGAAAGATATCTATAGCGGCTCCACAGCCACCGTAATCCCCCATAAAGAAAGCAACAAAAAGCCAATAAAGAAAGGTGTCAGGCAAGGAGATACGATCTCTCCAATGCTATTCACAGCATGTTTACAGGAGGTATTCAGAGACCTAGATTGGGAAGAATTGGGGATAAGAGTTAATGGAGAATACCTTAGTAACATGCGATTCGCTGATGATATTGCCTTGCTTAGTAACTCAGCGGACCAATTGCAATGCATGCTCACTGACCTGGAGAGGCAAAGCAGGAGGGTTGGTCTAAAGATTTAATCTGCAGGAAACTAAAGTAAAGTTTAACAGTCTCGGAAGAGAACAGCAGCTTACGATAGGTAGCGAGGCACTGGAAGTGGTAAGGGAATACATCTACTTAGGGCAGCAAGTGACCGTGGATCCAGATCATGAGACTGAAATAATAATAAGAATAAGAATGGGCTGGGGTGCGTTTGGCAGGCATTCTCAGATCATGAACAGCAGGTTGCCATTATCCCTCACGAGAAAAGTATATAATAGCTGTGTCTTACCAGTACTCACCCACGGGGCAGAAACCTGGAGGCTTACGAAAAGGGTTCTACTTAAATTGAGGACGACGCAACGAGCTATGGAAAGAAGAATGATGGGTGTAACGTTAAGGGATAAGAAAAGAGCAGATTGGGTGAGGGAACAAACGCGGGTTAATGACATCTTAGTTGAAATCAAGAAAAAGAAATGGGGGGGGGCATGGGCCGGACATGTAATGAGGAGGGAAGATAACCGATGGTCATTAAGGCTTATGGACTGGATTATAAGGGAAGCGTAGCAGGGGGCGGCAGAAAGTTAGGTGGGCGGATGAGATTAAGAAGTTTGCAGGGACAACATGGCCACAATTAGTACATGACTGGGGTAGTTGGAGAAGTATGGGAGAGCCTTTGCCCTGCAGTGTGCATAGCCAGGCTGATGATGATGATATATTTATTTGAAATACCCCTAAGGGCCCTCAAGCGAGGGTAACATAGAAAGGGGGAGGCGACCCAAACTTGTGCATGAAAAATACAGCACTAGCGCTCTGCACACTTCAGTGCCTGTAATAAATTTTATAGTGATTTTTTTAACTCTACATCGAGTGGAATCCCTGGACGGCTCCTCTCAACTTCGGATAGCCCAACAGCTGTAGAGACTTTTGCCACCAAGAATCGGCACAGATGGTCCTGCATCAACCAGAAGAGTCTCTCAATATGACAATGTCCCATTCTTCGATCACTCAATGAGCTACAGTATTATTCCTGCTCCCATGAGTTGACTGTAACAGACTTTGTTGTCAAACCCGCCAAATATAGCTTGCATTTTATGACTTGCATGCTGTACCACAGTGCCTAGTACTCCTGCATTGAAGACTTTGAATCATGCGCCTTGGCGAGTGTGCTTCTCATAAAATGGTCATCAGTTCCCTTTCAAACGATAGCATGCTTATTAAATCACAGATGCTTGAACTTGTTTCAGCACTGGAACGGCCTTCTTTTATTGAGTTTGATGTCAAGTTCATGCTACTTCAGCATGGTGAATTGAAATCTCTGTATTGATGCATCACTTGTTCATATGCACTAGTAATTATTAGTGTGTGCAATGGAGCTATAAATAGCCCTCCACAAATTACCTCCCATGAAAAGACCAGATGTTGAACTAGCCCCCCATTGGAAAGGCCTAAAAACCACAAACGCACTCTCCTAAGATTTTATCTAGTTGTCCACGGCAATTAACCAGCCACGATTACTTTGACAGGGTTCTAGATGCGACAACGATGCAATCGCAGCGCTATACCACACTGAAGAGGCACTGGCAGTAGCCTCTAAGCAGAGCTGCCTTGTGCCGAAAGTAAAAAAAATACAACCAACCTCACACGGGCACTTCAAAGGCCCTTGAAGTGGCAGTCTTTCTACTCATTGGCATATTGGGTGCTGCCACACACGCTGATTCGGTGGCCACCGAGTCAAAACGTCAATCGAGTCGACAGTTTCATGCAACTCTTTCAAAATCTTGAAGGTCTTGTAGTAGCAATTGCATGTCCTCTCGTAGCAGTGTTTTGAAACAAACACGATAAAGAAATGTCTGCCCCCAAAACATTCTCTAAAAACTATCAGCACCGAGTTAGAAATACTTTTATACATGCAGGTAGATAGTGCTACGAATCACTGGTTTGTTTGTCTTTTTTCTTGTGCGGCTTTGGTATGGTGACCATCACGACACTCGTTCATAACGTGGAACAAGTAAAACTCTCGAGAGCCGTTGAAAACTGCTGTGTGGTAGCAAAACAACACCTTCAACAGAGTTTGGCAGTGTCAAAGGACCTCGACTCAAGGGCCCTTAAAACGTGGCCATGCGACTTGGGTATAACGGTGCAGAGAAACTAAACAAACTATAATGATAATTGTGAATGACATCACAGTTTCATGTGTAATATGATAGTGCAAGACCTGTAGACCTGATAACATCTATGGAGTGCACTCAAAGGACTAGTATAGATTTATTCGATTCAGCCAAGTTTTTCTGCCCCTTGTGCATCTACTAACGGTGCACTGCACCTAGGCCTTCGATTCACTTAAGTGCAGTGGTGCACCCTGCACCCCCGTGCTCGAATGAGCGGGGTGCAGGGCAAGGTGCTACCGCAGTGCACCCTTGAACCCTGCAGCGAGTGGTTGCAGCCTGGCACACCATAACTGGCACCACCTGTACGTTTTCATTTGTGGTGCCATATGCACCTTCTCTGAATCAAACAAACCTTTTATGAGAACATCACACATTGCTACAGACAGCCATTCCCCAGCACAAATAACTCCAGCAACCCTCTACCGTACGTTATGCAGCGTCGTGCGCAGACGTCTTCAAGCCAGTGGTGGACATTTTCAGCATCTCCTGTAGTAATCACGGCACTACCGAACGTAAAACTTAAAATTTTAAGACCACTCTTTCCACTTAACGGTTATAGTTTTCGGGCATTCCGGACAAGCACGTAAACGCCTGCTTCCACCGATTCCTTGAAGATTGAGCCGCAACACCGGGAATCTGATTTGCATGGCCAAACCTCGTCGCACAAGTGTCTAACCTCAACTTCGCAATTGCGACTCTATAAATCATAAAACGTTCATGAGGAAGAAGCTCTTAACAGCTAGAGATTGGCTCGAAGTTGCAGCCGTCCCTTCAGTATAACATCCCAAAGAAACATTCAGGAAAATGCACTCAACAGAAATCTGTACAATCTATGCGAAGCACGCTTCTCTGAAATTCGCCGTGCTTAAAAATAACAGCAGCAAATTCAGAGAAGCAACACAAAGTTATCAAGTATGCTTTGGCGGCGCCTCCAGAACACCCGAGGAGTGGGGTGGGGGGAGAGGAGTGACACCAAAGCGTGAGGATCGCCTGGGCCTCCGCGTGCGCACGGCATGCCCGAATGTCCCGCATTTATACGCCTCGGCGGCCCGAACCCGCGGACCGCCATGGTTCCAGCTTAGATCCCGCGGCTGCCACTTGGGCGCCCTGCACCGCCCGCTTTACTGCAATCTCAGGTGTTCTCCTGAAACCTCCGTCTGCCGTATTGAATACTGCCGATTACAACGGTTGCAGTGCGGTACATGCGACAAATCCTTCGCATTCACGGGGCACCTCAGAAGGTTCCGCGCAAACACAGAAACCAATAACGCTGCTTACCTTTGCGCAACGGATGTTCATTTTCAAGATAAATAAAGTACAGGAGCACAGGTCTTGGACAAGTCAACGTCTCAATGTATGTACGATCGCAAAACACTAAGTCACGGCTATCACGGCTACCACGGCCACCTGAACGTCGCCCCCGAGGGCTCCGTGGTCCCTGCGCATGCGTTGCCCATAGAATAAAGAACCAACATTACAGAAGGAAAACTGTACCTTCCGCAGTGGTACGAAAATAAGCAGCGGCAGCGCATGAAACTTATCTAAGTGGACGCCAGATAGCGCTGCTTAACCATCTGCATAGAGTTACTGTATATGCTACGCGCCCACGCGGGAGTGGCTGGAGCATAGCATAGAGTTTCTCACTCTATGGTTTCTCACTATAACACCTAGAGCCCAATCTATATTCTTCGAAGTGCAGAAGACGCCGGGAACGCGTACAATTGCTATTAATTGCAACGATTGAGCTTGTCCAGGTGGCCAAATCGAAACGCGCCAAGCGTCTCAAGGCACTAGCATGCCTGTGCTAAATTCATAAGGGCGTTTCATTCACTTGTTGATACATGCGTCCGTGGCTTAATGGTTTCAATATCAGTCTTCTGTGCTATAGTCCCTATGTTCCAATCCTGCCGTCGGGCAATATTAATGATGTTTATTTAATTATTTATTACGCAATACACTGTTGAAAAATGACGAGTTTACGAAGTCACAAAGCCGCGTTTTAAGCCAAAAGGACGAAGTTTAGGCAAATCCATGTACTTCCCATAATTCCCATGCTGGGACAACCGCTTCCATTGCAGCTCCCGTAGACACTAGCGCCAGAGTTCCCTCTAGTAATTCTTGTAGGAAACTCTATGGGCGCCACCATAGAGTTTCTCACGGCGCCACCGTCTATGGGAGTTTCTTAAGGGGGCACCGTGCCGTCATGGGAATGACGGTATATGTGTCTGCGAGGCTCGTGTTGGCTGATGTTGTAAGAGGCTTCGTCTAAAATGTGGATATGGCTACGCAAATAACGCGTTCTTAAAGTAAAATGTTCATAAAATGTTTCCATTCACGCATATTACATCTTTACTCACCCACGATGCATGACCAAGCGAAGAAAAGCAAGAACAGACGACCAACTGTTTCAAAGCGAGCGCGAACCTTGTCGTCTGTCCTCCAACTTTAGCGGCCCGCTGATACCTTTTACCATAGAGTTTCATATTAGTATACCTAGAGGGAAAACTGGCGCTGCGATCGTTCAACCATCATGGGAATGATGGGAAGTACAGGGTTCGGATGGTTCGGATTGGCGTTCTATTGACTGGCGAACCAGTCTACAAGCATTTTTTTTTTTTCAGTTTTGGTTTCGCTTCAAGCTCAATTGCTATAACCTGCAGTGGGACAGTGCAACGCAAACCTCTCTGTTATGTTGCTCGAAGTGGCGATAGCGCGCTGGGCCAGCGACTGAGACGATGTTTGTGTCGCGGTGTGGTGTCGAAGTCCTGACGAGAAAGCGACGGCATCGTAAACGTTGAAAGAACATGTTTTGAGCGTTTGGACTTTGGTTTGTTAAGTGTGTTGGCGCTGTAGCGTTACGTGCTTTATGAAACTTCAGAATAGGGAAAAGAAGGCACTACTGATACAAGACATATACAGTTGCACTTCTAGTGGCTTGACAATAAAATTTTATTGAGGGCTTCATCCTGCATTGCTCGTTTGCATTGCTCGTTTGCATTGCGTCATGCATTGCTCCTAAAACACGCATTGAAATGCGTGTTTTAGGACTTCGAAAACACAAACTTACTTGTGGTAGGACAGGTTGCTGCTTCCTGGCTGTACTCTAGGGTCGCAAAATGGGTAATTTCAAAGCCACGCCATAACGCTTCGGAAGCGGTACGTCAATATAAAGTATGATGAAGCATATACTCGTAGGAGGCCACTAGCGTCCTAGCTAGCACTGCAGCAGACGTGCTTAAAAGTACTTGAAGCCGTTCAGCAATCGTGACAGCTGACGTAGCCTTTCGAAAGAGCGAGAGAGTTCGCAAGTGCCTGTCGTCTGCGAGAAATGTCTCGCGTTTGCAACGAGCAGGTGTCGTAGCAGACGACACTTGCAGCATTCCGCTCAAGGGCGCAAAACTTTCTCACAATACAACATTTTTATTTCCATAAATACTTGATGAGTATTTTTATATAAGTAAATGCACGGTTGTTCTAGCTGTTGCAAAAATAAATAAATAATTATTCTCTGGCGTTAAATCGGGAACAGAATCGCACAAGAATGCATACCCTGGTGTGTCCTGGTGATAAACCATAGTAAACCGTGCTTCCATCTCACAGTCATACAAAGTTTATGTAGCGTGTTGTACATTATATGACATACTGCAGAAATAAAATTAGTTTTTACGCGATAATATTTGAGTATAGCTTCGTTTAATGCGCCGCAAGCAAACTTCACTAGTCTAAAAATCGAAGTCAATCCGAAGCCTGTGCTTCCCATCATTCCCATGTAGGTTGAGGCAACGCTCATGAGAGCCCCCGTAGACACTAGCGCCACATTTCCCTCTAGGGTATTATTAGAACCTCTATGCCTTTTACGTAACATGAAGTCGTACACACAATAACAAGTTCTCATAGTTAAACAAAACATGTTTTCGCGTAATAATAAAGCTAAAACAGCTTTTCACATGCTGTTATAGTAGAAAATGAATCATTGTGACCAGATTGTGACAGACGGAACGGTGTTTGCCAAGCGCGTCTTCAAGGTGTCCTGTCTCTACGAGAATGATGCCAATCCGAATCCACAACATACCGGCATTCCCATGCATACCACAGCGCAGCAGCGCCAGATTTCCCTCTAGGTAATGTAGTGAGAAACTCTATGGAGGGCTGGAGCCATAGAGTTTCTCGCTACTATAGTGAACTAGAGGGGGTAGTGGAGTCAGGGAGAGCCCGCGGGTGTGGCATCTCACGTCGACGCCGCCAGATGGCGCCACTAGAGCATGGGCTGTACGGAACGCGAAACTGAGCATTTTCCAGGTAGAGAAACCCTCCCTCCCTTGTCGCATGTCACAGCGAACTCAGAGTTTCTGCTTTCCGTATTGGGGGTTCCCAAAAGAAAGGCCTTGCAAGACATGCAGAAATAACACTTCAGAAACTTTCGAGCAACATACCCTGCCATGTAATGTATTAGATGGTCGTCGCTCTTCTGCTCCACCAACTCTCTGTGCTCAGCAGGAATACTACGAAGCATGCGCTCGGCTGAAGGTTTCCTTCCTCAATGAGATGGTCGATTGCAGCAGCCCTGGCTTATTGAGCTGGAGAATCTTGCGCACTCAGGAGAGAACTAATTTCTCCACTAGCTCCATTAAGGTCAGCATTGCCTGAGCGTACTATTTTCGCAAAGTTATAAAAGGATAGGCAATTAACGACAATTAGAAACTGCGTTGGGGTTGGGTGGACATTAGACCCACATGATAGCCTGACTATACCGAAAAAGTTTTCCAGCGAATCCTGGCTTAACCTGGATGTCATAACATACCTAAATCCCTGGCTGACACGATAATCCAGCAGTGATAATGTGCTGGATATCGTCACCCTTAGGCCATCTGCAGTTGGATATCGCTTAAAAATCCACCTATTCTTTTAGCGTGTTTCGCACACAAACCGCACATGTTTCGTCGAGTTTTTTGTCTTGGCGGTGCAAGTTGCGTTCCCAGATTCGCCGTGTTTATTCATCTTTCGATGCGGTGAACAACGGCTGCTTTCCTTTTTTCCACTTATATCCTGTTTCACAGCCGGGAGCGAAGCAGTGTCGTTGCCGTTGACGTTTCGACCTTCCTACTTCTCACGTGTTCGGCCGACTGCGCGCGAAACGGACTCGAACGGTAGGTTGAAACACCAAAAAACAGTCAACGTCGCGAATCAAGCCCGCACGAAGAAGCGCGCGAAGCACATTATTCTATGGCGAAGCAGCGGAGGGAGCCAGCCCACGCGACTACAGTGCCGCCACCGAAATCCGCGTCCCGTCCACACTCGCCGCCTCGCTGCAACGCATAGGGCGCTCCAGCCATAGAGTTTCTCACTATAACACCTAGAGGGTAATCTGGCGCCACCGTCTATGGGAGTTTCTTAAGGGGGCACCGTGCCGCCATGGGAATGACGGGACGGTATATGTGCCTGCGAGGCTCGTGTTGGCTGGTGTTGTAAGAGGCTTCGTCTAAAACGTGGATATGACTATGCAAATAACGCGTTCTCAAAGTAAAATCTTCATAAAATGTTTCCATTCACGCATATTACATCTTTACTCACCCACAATGCATGACCAAGCGAAGAAAAGCAAGAACAGACGACAAACTGTTTCAAAGCGAGCGGGAACCTTGTCGTCTGTCCTCCAACTTTAGCGGCCCGCTGATACTTCTTACGTAACATATAAGCGTACACGCAATAGCAAGTTTTCATAGTTAAACAAAACATGTTTTCGCGTAATAATAAAGTTAAAATAGCTTTTTACGCGCTGTTTTAGTAGAAAATGAATCATTGTGACAGACGGAACGGTACTTGCCAGGCGCGTCTTCAAGGTGTCCTGTCTCTCCGAGAACGATGTCAATCCGAAGTCACAATATACCGGCATTCCCATGCATACCACTAGTGTTCCTGTATATGCTCCCGCAGGGAGCATATACCTGCGGGAGCATATACAGGAACACTGGCGGGGGAAGCAGCCAGACGAAATGAGCGCCTCGCCAGCCTCGCGTCGGCTGCATCTCTAGAACCGAAGTGAAAGTGAGCCCGTTTCAGATATCCCGGGCTTTCTGCGAGCGTCAAAGAATAAATATTTATCATGAAAACGATCTTACGTCAGACCACATCATTACTCCTGTGAAATTTTACGGGCCCAGTTCGCGCTGTATCGAGATTCAAACGCGTTTTGTCTGTGCACATTTCGTGAAGCGGCTCATGGTGTTAAGGGCTAGTGGGGGGCTTCGAAATAATTTCGACCACTTCGGGTTCTTTAACGCGCACTCGCATCATACGGCACACGGGCGCCTTGCATTTCGCCTCCCTGAAAATGCGACCGTCGTCCTCTAGATCAGCGCAGTCAATCACCTTATGCGTGACGCACGCATAGTAGTCATTCACCCTATGCAATCACCCTATGACGTAGTCACGCACAGTAGTCAATCACCCTATGCGTATCAGGTAATGTCTCCAGATTAAAAGACATTACCTGATAATTCGTCTCGACGTATTTACATGCCACTTTCTGTCTGCACTTGCACACCTGTAGCATGTTATTTTGACGCTCATATAAGCAATTTCCCATGACTGCAGACAGTGAAGCAACAGATCTGGTCATGAAATCGTTTATTTACAAGTGAGGAAAAAAATAGTGAAAACTTTACAACACACAAGGTTTCAGTGTTTTCCATTTCTTCTCACTGCCCTGCTGATTGACACCTTTAAGCAAAAAGTGAATCCTTGTGAGGCAATAAAAACGTGTAACTGAGGCTGTCAGGGTAGCAGAATGGTCCAGGCAACCAATTTTTGGCATATCACGAATTGACTGCAATATTTCGGCCACAGCTTTGGCTACGCAAGCGTGTTACACTGAATGAACGAGTGAGATTCTTTTCAGGGGCATTTACCAGCTTATAGGACGATTCTGGGGGATATAAAATGCCCCCAAGGTCCCGCTCTTTGGATGCCTTTGATGGAAGTTCTCTGGGGATATTGCCTTTATCACTAAGACATGCTGCTTTGCAGTCTTCACAATGTGTGGGCAAAACACGCCTTCTCGCCACATAACCTGCAATGTAATAAACCTTAAGCCGTGCGTCGCGCTGCGGTGCTCTACAAAACTTTGGTGGTCCGCAGCCACTTGCACGGCATCTGTTGGCACAGCCTTCACGCTGTCTTCACTGTGGCTTTCTTGTTCAGCCAGCACCTCTTCAACAGATAACTCCAGGACATCCGAAGACACATCGCCGTCCTTGGGGCTCCTTGTGAGGCTCTAGAAGCTAAGACACCTGGATGTGCACAAGCAACATTAGTTACTTAAGCATGCCGAACTTCTGCAAAACATTGGTACTATTTACCAAGCTTGCACGTATACATACCTTATGACTAGAATGAATTGAGGTGGGGTAGGATGATTGTTTGCCCCACTCGCTTGTCTCACAACGCCAAAACATTGCTCCAGGCGGTCTTGGCTCAGTTTCGAAGTCATCATGTACATGATGTCAGCATTGTCGGTAAGGTACTTTAGAAGGTGTTTTGTTGAATGGATGGTCATCGTCAGCCCCTTAGAAGTACTGTTACTAAGAAAGCCGAGCCCATTGGAGTGAGCCTCCCATTCATCAAGAAACGGAAGAGTTTCATCAAGGGTGGCCTCTTTCTTGCTGCCCCGTCTGAAATACCAAAGAGAACAATCATGCACCGTTTTGAGAGAAAAACTATGTTAAAATAACCTCATGACTTCTGCAGGGAACCTCGACGTCCTATAAGCTGGTAAATGCCCCTGAAAAGAAACTCACTCGTTCATTCAGTGTAACACGCTTGCGTTTGCAGGCAGGGGCACAGAAGAGATACCTTTCCTGTGGTTTTCTTGCACCGAGTATAACATCCGGGCACAAAGCTCCGTCTTCTTTTTCGCTGCCGACTGCATCTCGCCCTCGAATTACGGATTGTCGCGAGGAACACTCCAAAAGGGGCGCCGAGACCAACTGACAGCGGAGGCGCAGGCCAGCACGGCTACGAGTCCCCCGCCGCGAGCGGCAGCGCCACATTCCCCCTGGTGCCATCGGTGCGCAAGGGGGTCACGCGCGCCCGAAGGAAAGCGCCACCGGTATTCACACATCCCCGTCTAGCCACCCTAGGTCGGATAGCTCTCGGCTGCCATGGTACAGTGTCCTATTCTAGTACACTGTAGCCATGGTGCGGTGGCCAACGAGGCTATACATTGCAGGGCGACCTAGGCTGGTCGAGCTTTGAGGCTCGGGAGGCGGTCAGCAAAATCGCATACCGTGGCCGCCTGCTCGACATGCCTCGAGAGCGGTGGGCGCGGCGTGTATTCGATTACCTGTCAGCGACATATATGCGCGCGCCGTGGGTGATGCGCTCATACCGCATAGAAAGTATGGCCTGTTTCGCTCCCCTATCAGTGCAAACTCACCGGCGGATTGGATAAAACACGCTGAAACGAGTACAAGATGAAGAAACACGTTGGATACGAAATATGGCAGCAAAGTCGACGTTGCCTGTGTACCGATTTCATAAGAACTCTATTGGCATCATAGAGTTTTTCACTACAAGACCTAGAGGGTAATCTGGAGTGCTATTCTCGACACGCATGGCGGCTGCACGGCCGCCATTATCCGCCATGTTTACTCTCTGATTGGCTGTGGAGAGCTCACATGCCTTAAAATTTGTGCCGGGAAACGGAAGTTTTGCGAAATGTCATTTTGCGTTTTCATCAAGATGACGAAACGTGACGTGGAGCTGCAAATTTTATAGACTAATACATTCTTTTGGTCCTTGGCAAATATATTGTGATGTTAGCGCTTCAAAAAGAATGTGAGCGGTAGCGTGCAGAAGCCAGTGCAATGCATCTACAATTGCGCGAATATGTGGTGGCAATCCAAGATATGCGCCATGCCAGCTTGCTGATTGGCTGAAGACATAGAGTTTCTCACTATAACACCTAGAGGGTAATCTGGCGCCACCGTCTATGGGAGTTTCTTAAGGGGGCGCCGTGCCGTCATGGGAATGACGGTATATGTGCCTGCGAGGCTCGTGTTGGAAGAGGCTTCGTCTAAAACGTGGCTATGGCTATGCAAATAACGCGCTCTCAAAGTAAAATCTTCATAAAATGCTTCCATTCAAACATATTACATCTTTACTCACCCACAATGCATGACCAAGCGAAGGAAAGCAAGAACAGACGGCCAACTGTTTCAAAGCGAGCGCGAACCTTGTCGTCTGTCCTCCAACTTTAGCGGCTCGCTGATACTTTTTACGTAACATGTAGTCGTACACACAATAGCAAGTTCTCATAGTTAAACAAAACATGTTTTCGCGTAATAATAAAGCTAAAACAGCTTATCATGTGCTGTTTTAGTAGAAAGTGAATCATTGTGACAGACGGAACGGTATTTGCCAAGCGCGTCTTCAAGGTGTCCTGTCTCTACGAGAACGATGCCAATCCGAAGTCACAACATACCGGCATTCCCATGCATACTGACTGACAGACTCAGAAATTTTAACAAACTACTCACATCGGTCGCGTCGCAAGCCAAGGACAAGCGACTGATCGTTGCCGGGGACTTCAACGCGCACAACACAGTCTGGGGCTACGCCACCAATGACAGGAAAGGAATTAACCTTGCCGAGTGTGCGGGCACCCATGCAACTCATCACGGACTCAAGGTTTCCGTCACGCAGAGGCAACTCGGTTCAGAGGGACACCACCTCGGACCTGACGTTCCTCAGAAACGCTGACGGGTCGTGGGACAACCTGCCAGAGGACCTTGGCAGTGATCATTACATCCTAGAAATCAACGTCCGCATCACACCCACTTCTCCGAAGAATTACACCTACGTCGACTGGGACCTTTTCAGAAGAATGAGGGGTAATGCGGACCAAGAAGAAGAAACCTTCGAAGTGCTCCTGGAAAACCTGAAAATTACGGTGGCCAATGCCACTAAAGAAATAAGCGTGGATCTGGAGGTGCCAGCCATGGACTCCAGAATCGCACACCTCCTGGAGGCCAAGAATGCGCTAAGAGAAAGATGGAAACAGCAGAAGCTAAACAGGAGGCTGAGGCAGGCACGTACCCAGGATTTTTTTTCGGGGGGGGGGGCCCAACCCAAGGTAACTTTTCTATGCAAATGAGGGGGGGTACCTTTACTAGTACAAATGTGAATAACGCACACCATTCGCCATAAAAACGCGTAAACCTACAAAAAAGAAATGAAATAAGGTGTATTTTACAGGTACGCCTGTGCGATACGCCTCTCCTTTACTTGGCAAACAAAGAACCACGCCAAATGGACTTGCGCAGGAACAACACTGCCAAGAACAAGTAAAGAAGAGAAACTGTAAAATAAAGATTACTTTAGAAGAATAGAACTTTAAAAACAGTAGTTGGAAACAAAGGCACACGGACCGCGCGGAGTTGTGTTACTCCGCCAGCCAATGACAGAAGCAAAAAAATCGTCGTCATGCGGCCTTTTCAACATGACGTCGTACTTGATACCTCCGGAGCGTCTGCTGTTCTTCAAAAATCTTTTCATCGGCGGAAACAATGAGGTGTGCAACAGACATGGACAAAATGTATCGACTCTGAGCATTTCACTATTCAAAAGTCTGCTGTGCAGTTCATGTCACTGCTGAACCCGTTTTACTGATGAAACTTCACTGCCAACTGAAGTGAAACTTCACAACAAATAGTTGTAGCGAAGCAAGCATGTTATTTCAGTTCAATAATGAATTAGGCATTCGCCATTCAACTATAATAGGCGAGGAGAAAGGTATAAAATTACACGCTAATAATTTTATTTTTGTAGTTACCGCCTTATTTGGGTAACAGAAGAGGTTTGAAGCACGAATTATTTGCAGCCTCGCGGAGGAACAGTGGCTGGCGGCTATGAGGGCGCGGGCAGAGAGCTTCATTGCAGACTTAAGAGGAAGCTTTAGCTCGGGTGCTCCTATCTAAATACATGTAAAAGGAAAATTCGTTTTTCTCAGCAACAACTGCACCAAATGTGACGAGGTTTGTTGCATTTAAAAGAAAAACTTAAACTCTAGTGACTGTTGGTTTCGAATTTCCGCTTTATATTGTCAATTTTCATTAAAAATTATCAAAATCGAAAATTTTTAGGAAACGAGGCTATCAAGTTTACAACTCTGTCTTTCGGCAACGAAAAAGGATATCGCAATTCTGTGAATTGCATCTAGTAGTACATTTAAAGCGGACAAAAGTGATATGTTACATATGAATCTCAAAAAATTTTGCAATATGGAAATACACCTTTTGCAGAACCCTTGTAAACAACGTAACAAATTCACATAAGATGTAAAACGATATATCGAATTTGTCCGCTTTGAATGGTCTAATCGATGCTGTTTACAGAACCGCGACATCTGTTCTTGACGCAGAGCTATGGATTTGTAAACTTCGTGCTTCTATTTTTTTTTTTCAAACTGTCGAATATTTGAAAATCTTTTTAACAAAATTCAGGCACTAATTCGAAATTCCTTTTCAAGCAGTCACTTGAATTTAACTGTGTCTCTCAAATGCAACAAATTTTATTAAAATCGGTCCAGGGGTTATCTCAAAAAAACGTTTTTGCGTTTTACGTGTATTTGAATAGGCCGCCTCTGAGTTGGGCCCGAGCTTCCTCTTAAATTGTACCCCACCATAGCAGCGTTTTCTGAATTATCTCTGGAAGAAATATACAGAAATATATATTTGCAGAACAGTCAGTTCTTTTCGATCCCTCGTTTACTGCTCTGATAAGTTAAGAGCCACAACCGACTCTTATGGTTATTTGGGAAGTTACGTAACGATGCGTAGCCGCTAGTCGCGTACAACCGCGTATGGCACAGGAAGCTGCGACTCTGCACGTACTGCGCCCACCGCCGAAGGTTGGAAAAGCAAGCACAGCAGAGAAGTGGCAACGTTAAGCGGCTCGAATGATAACTGTAGAAGCGTCATTCAAAACACACGGAATTGTCATCCACTTCCGGCGGCGTTTTCTCTACTCCCTTTTTAAATAAAAAGATGCTGATCCATGAATATTTTCATAAACAACGGTTGCATTTGTTAATTTTCGCTTCTCCTTCCTGTTTGGCTGTTGCCTTGGCTATTTCCCTTAGTACATCACTTAATTTCTCAAGTCCTTGCGACTCTTGTTTCCAGTTGGCAATTTTGCACGAAAAGAGCTGTAGAACTAGGGAAAAACCAGACGAGTTAACAGGTGACAGTCATATTAATTTGCCCATAAGTTTCAAGTTTATTACAGGGCTTGATGATGAATGCTATCCCGCATTATTTTATTTTCCACCTTATCTAACCCATATCACGGGTATATGGTTCCGAGAATCTGTAAGCGTCGCGGCGAGCCGTCACTCGAGGAAATATTGAAACAAAAAGGAAAGTTAAACGCAATTGGCGTTTTCTCTGGCCGCAACTCGTTCCACGTGCATACAGACCAGCTGACCACGAACTGAATCCCTTTCCTGGTCCCTGGATCAGTCTACACGAAGAAGGTTGAACTTACGAAGCAACAACGATGGGCGTGACCGTTGAATATACGGTAACAACTGAATGCATCTCGAGTTAATCGCGCAGGCACCGAATTGATGAGGAAACTGGCCATCACATCCCAGGAGACGCCGATAACTACCGCCATCCAAAAGGAGTGAAAAAGGCAGCAAAATGTTGACCGCCGAATAACTGTCAAGTCGCAACATTGATTTGGCGGCGCCTTAGGAATGTGTGTGCGAAATGGTGGCGTGAGCGGGGAGTGGGGGTGGGGGGTATGCGTCTGAATTTCGGGGGGGGGGGGGGCCGGGCCCCCCCGGGCCCCCCCCCCCCCCTTGGGTACGTACCTGGCGCCGAACGATCAGAGGCGGTGAGGCTGCCGGCGGTGAGTGACCACTCCTCGGTCGCTGATTGGCCTCTTCGCCGTACGGCTGCCGCACAAATAGGTCCCGGGCCCGTCCTTTCTACGGCAACGAAATCTCGCTGTTCGCGAGAGCAAAACCGCCGTCGCACGGGGGCCCGCGAACGGCAAACGGCGTGCGGCGAGTCTCCGTGCCGGTAACGTGGACGGGCCCTCACATTGAGAAAGGCTAAGCGAACGAGAGACCGCTCCGAGCTGCCGAACTATGCGAGGAGAGAAGCGGACAACACGAACGCCGCATATTTGAGCCTGGTGACACGCGGCCCCGCGTCCCTCGACGAACTCCGGGCAAGGGAGGACCTGGAACTCCGTGACACTCGCATGCTGGGCGAGTGGCTCAGTCAACGGGCCACCTCCGTCGATCTGGCTGTGGTACCCCCCCCCCCCCCCCACCCTCAACCTGCGGATACCCCAGGAGACGCCACGAAGCCGGCAGCCTCCGAGGAAGCCTCGGAGGCCCTCGAGGACGGTTCCCCAGCACATGAGGAGCCCCATGCTTCAATCCCGCTCCCTCTCTCTGACGGCGAGGACATGGACCTGTCCAGTTCCAGAAAACGCGCTCGCGAAAAAGAGAGCGACGACGAGGAGGCGGCCGTGCGTCGCAAGCAGCCGTCGAGCCGCGACCTACTGTATAAAGGTGGCGCAGGTGGCCACTGCCGCGCGCTATGCGTCGTCGTTTGACGTTCGCCGCAAGCGCTTGTTTATCGCGGAGGCCGACTATATAACCGCTTGCCAGAGAACAGGCGTGCGCATTCAACATGGAAGGAGAAGAGAGTGATACTACCGATACAGAGAGCTGTGTTTATGGCTGTACAGAAATCGAAAGACAATGTGCCCAACATACGATGAATAAAGAAGATTAATAATCCTGCATAACTTATGGTATATATCATTCATAAGCAATTTGCATCACTACACAAGGCACACGTATAGCATAACCATAAGCTTACCAAAGCATATCCATAAGTGAAACCGTAAGCATATATAACCATAGGCTAAATCATAAAGCATAAGCTAAACCGTAAGCATATCCATAACTTAAACCATAAGGTTTGTTCGATTCAGAAAAAGGTGCACGGCAGCTCAAACGAAAAAGTGCAGGGGGTGCCGGGCTGCACCCACTCGCTGCAAGGTTCAAGGGTGCAGTGCACCACGGCGGCACCTTGCCTTGCACCCCATTCAATCGAGCATGGGGGTGCAGGGTGCACTGCTGCACCTCGGGGAATCGAGGGTTTAGGTGCAGTGCACCGTGAATAGGTGCAGAAGGTGCAGAGAAACTTGGCTGAATCGAATAGGCCTATAAGCATATCCATAAGTTAAACCGTAAGCATATCCATAGGCTAAATCATAAAGCATAACCATAAGCTAAACCGTAAGAATAATCATAGGCTAAATCGTACAGCATAACTATAAGCTAAACCATAAGCATCACCGAGCCTTTTCGCTTCGCGATATGCAGGCTTAACCTTAGCTAAGCCCCAGCCAATTTTTTTTTGTTGTTGTTCAGGTTTCAACCATTGGTTTCTAATATCGGTCACGGGGAACTCATGAAATGAAATTCCTCTTGATGCTCGGCCGCTTGACTTTCACAGCGGTATGCAGAAGTAAACCATCGTGCATGAAGAAGCCGCAAACGCGTAAGCCGGCGCCCACGGGGCTGAGAATTACAGTGTCACTGAAATAGAATATGGTAATCAAGACCTAGCGACACCAACAGATCACCAAGCACTCAGCTAATCGATTGTTTCGCGCGCGTGCATTTGCGTCCTTCCGTGCTCTCGCTGAAAAAAATGGCTGTGGCTTTGCTAAGGTTAAGCCCAGGATGCGAAGCATACTAGCCTTTATTTTAGTTGTTGAACCACTGTTTAGCCTGGTGAACTGCTGTTGCTTGGCTATATTTGGTTCGGCTAGACGAAGAAACAACTCATGCGTTACTCTGCTTCGCCTTCAAGAGTGGAACGCGACAGCGTTCCCGTCGACCCGCCAAGGGGTGTAAGACAATGGGCTACGGCGCAGCGACTACGCGCCCCGCATTGGACGCGGTGAGCGTCGAGCAACGCAGCGTTCGGCGCGGCAACGAAATGTGCGCCTGAGCAAGCGACGCACGCCTGAGCCTTAGAAACAGCTCGTTTCTAAGGCAACACCGCATTCACTAGAGGCGCTTTTGTACCGCTTTGAAGCAACGTACTCGAGGCTCAGTGGTAGCGTCTCCGTCTCACACTCCGGAGACCCTGGTTCGATTCCCACCCAGCCCATCTCGCAAGAGTTGAGCCAAAGCCACCTAGAAACAAGCGCAGCTGCTTAAGTATAAACCCCATGCAAGCGATCTTGCACGCGACAGCGACAGGCGACGCGATGGAGATGGCTGTCGCGTTCGCTCGTCGCCTACAAGTTGCACCCCATGCGAGCGATGACTTCGAGCGACGTCTCCCCAGTGTTGCCGGTATGAGGGCAGCAATATAGGCGCCGAAACTAGCGTGACGCGTGCTTTATTAACTTAAGTTGATGTATTTTACTGTAAAAAGCAGCATAAAATATTTCTGAAAGTCTTGCAGTAGGTTCT
This sequence comes from Dermacentor variabilis, assembly GCF_050947875.1. NCBI lineage: Eukaryota > Metazoa > Arthropoda > Arachnida > Ixodida > Ixodidae > Dermacentor > Dermacentor variabilis. The sequence continues at coordinate 6,641,184 of NW_027460280.1, read as the reverse complement.
TATCCTCGCACCTATAAAAATTCAATCGTTTGCTCGTTCCGTGCGACAATCGGAAGTACTGGAGTTACGTACATCCAGTTCCGGCTTTGCGCTATTGGCTAGTCGCTCATAGCACTTCCGGGCGACGAGCGACGAATTCTAGATTTGCAAAACCGAGCGACCGCGCGACAAGACCGAGCGATCTGTTCAAGCGACGGCCTGATCCGTCGCGCAAACCCGTCGCTCGTCGCTGTCGCGCACAAAATCGCGCTAATGGGGTTTAGCCTTTATATACCGCCGCGACGCCGCGAGCGACGGCGCGAGTTGGAGCCCCGTTTCTCCTCTGTCGTGACGTCACGGTGTCACGTGGTCAGCCTTGAAGGCGACACCGCCGCGCCTGAGGAGCTGGGTTGAGCTCTAGTAATATGCTTCGCATAATAGGGAGTTTTAGAATAGGGGCCCCAAAGAGCTTTGCGGGTGTTAACGTTGGGACACGTAGCAGTGAAGAGTTAGCCAATCGATTGTTTCGCGCGCGTGCATTTGCGTCCTTCCGTGCTCTCGCTGAAATAGGGAGCTTTAGAATAGGGGCCCCAAACAGCTTTGCGGGTGTTAACGTTGGGACACGTAGCAGTGAAGAGTTTTAGAATAGGGTTTTACGTTTGCGAATAGCGTCTTGCGCTGACAGCGCCACTACGGCGTCAAAGAAAAGCTATTAGAAATAATTAAATAAAATATACCATTTTACGATAGGAATAATAATTTTGACTTGCGTGTATTCGCATTTAATTTAGAGGCTATTCTGTAAGCAGCAAACAATTAGTTGCGCTTAGTTTTGAGCCAACCAACTTTACTAGCATTCACCAGCCAAGCTTAGCCGTGTTAGGCCTACGAGCCATAAAATCCACAATCGAATTCAAAATCAGCGGCGTCTAATGAGTCAATCTTTATAACACACGCTAGTTGAGAGAAAGCGATAACCGCAGTCACTTCTCCTAGCTTGCGAACTTCACGCGTTACCGCGAATCGAATCCAGTTTGGTGCTAGGTTAGAACCGTCGCTTCGATGGGTGCCGCCATGTTTGCCGACGCAAAACTTTTGGGGCCGCTATTTGGGCTCCCGCTAAATCGGTGAAATAGCGTTCCCAACGCAAAACCCAAAGGCAGTTTGCGTCTTGCGCATGCGCAGTGGCTTCGACGCTATTTCTTTGGGGCCTCAAAACGTTTGGGGCCCCTAAAGCTCTCTAATGCTTGCTCCCCGTGAGTGCGGCCGGCCATGGGGTTGGGGTAGGTGGAGGTGAGCACTAGCGCCACTGTTCGCGGCGGCGGTTTGGAAAACTAAAGAAAGCCACACAAGCAAAAGCAAATCAGCGGCGCTGGCGCAGCGCCGCACGCGCAAGACGAGGCAACCTAAAGTTTGGATGGATGGATGGATGATTGTGGCTCAACCCTTTGAGTCGGGCGGCGGCGGCGCGCGCCACCTAGCCTTTAATGGTTCTATATGCATGCATACCTATGTATTTACTCCTTTACTTTTGCGTTGATATTGTCAACCAATCAGATAGCCTCCGTTTAGTTATTTCTACCTGTTCAAAGTCTATTCTACTTTCACTGTCTTTAAACCCCAAGGCTTTGAATAGTTCCCCGTTAGATTCAACTGCAGGGTGACGTTGTTTACAAGCAAGTATCAGGTGTTCCGCCGTTTCCTCCTCCTCTCTACACGCCTCGCACACCAAATCTATGTCCTGGTATCTGGCTCGGTATGTTTTAGTCCTCAGTACACCTGTCCTGGCTTCGAACAACAATGAGCTTCCCTTAGAGTTATCGTAAATATTTTATTTGGCTATTTCTTGCTTAAACGTCCTGTATGTCTCCAATGCCGATTTGGTTTGCATCTCTGTACTCCACATACCCCTCTCTGCCTCCTTAACCTTTTTCTTGACAGATGATTCCTTACTTGTTCCCCCGCTACTGCCCAAGTATTTGCTAGTCAATTTTCTAGTTCGCTTCCTCCACCTCGTGTCAACATTCCTCGTGTATAAGTAACTGAAAACCTTCCTAGCCCACCGAATTTCCCCCATTTTCCTCAATCGCTCCTCAAATGCTATCTTGCTACTAGCCTCTCTGCCCCCGAAAGAAGACCATCCCAGATCCCCCTGCACTCCAAGATTTGGTGTCTTGCCATGTGCTCCCAGAGCGAGCCTACCCACACCACGTTGCCTAATTTCCAACTGTTGCCGGGTCTCTGTTCTAATACATAGAACTGCATTGGCAAAAGTCAGGCCTGGTACCATTACCCCCTTCCATATCCCTCGTACTACCTCGTACCTATTGTAGTTCCACAGTGCCCTACTCTTCATAATCGCTGCACTTCTGTTACCTTTAGTCGTTAGATATTTTTCGTACTCTGTCAGATACTCAATGCCATTATTTATCCACACCCCAAGGTACTTGTATTTATCGACTATCTCCAGCGTGGCCTCCTGTATCTTATGCTCGCCGCAACTGTTATCATTAAGAATCATGACTGCTGATTTTTCTTTGCTAAACTTCAAGCCTAACCTGTCTCCTTCTGTACCACATATGTCCATTAATTCCTGCAGATCTTCTGCATTGTCAGCCATTAATACAATATCATCCGCGTACATCAGTCCTGGTAATGACTGTTCAATCAATTTTCCTTGCTTGAGAAATGATAGGTTGAAGCCGAGTCCGCTTTGCTGTATTTTGGCCTCTAGACCTTGTAGGTACAGCATAAACATCAGAGGTGACAATGGGCACCCCTGCCTAAGCCCCCGCCGAATCATCACAGGCTCCGAAACCTGCTTTTCCCATTGTATAATCACCCGGTTACCTTTATAGATATCTTTTAAGAAATTGGTTACTCCATCTTGCACTCCTAAAGTTTCCAGAATGCCCCACAAGCCCTCTTGAAGTACACTGTCATAGGCTCCCTTGATGACAAAAAAGCCAGCCATAGGGGTCTCTGTTCCTTTTCAGCTATTTCAATGCACTGTGTTAGCGAGAACAGATTATCTTCTAGCCTCCTATGCTTCCGGAACCCATTTTGTAGCTCTCCAAGTACCCCCTCGTTCTCTACCCATGCCTGCAGCCTGTCCTTTATAATCTGCATAACCACCCTGTAAACCACTGACGTCACTGTTATAGGCCGGTAGTTATTTATGTCAGCTTTGTCCCCCTTTCCCTTATATATCATTCTCATCCTACTTAGCCTCCATTCGTCAGGTACTTTACCATCCACTAGCATTTTGCTCACCACCTCCCTCAATGCTTTCTTAGATTTCGGGCCCAATTTCTTTATTAACATAATTGGAATACCATCGGGGCCTGCCGATGTGCTACTTGGTACCCTCTTCTCCGCCCTTTCCCACTCTTTTTGTCCAAGCGAAAGCAGTGGGTTGACCGGGCTATCCCTCTCCGACGTACTGCATGTATCATTTGTATGTTTTGTAAATTTTTCCCTCATCATGGTTCGTATATGCTCCATTGCCGCCTCTCCTTCTAACCGAGTACCTTGAGCTGTTACTATATACCTCTGCTCTAGGCTTGTCCTATTACCCAAGGAGTTCAGATGTTTCCAGAATTTTCTAGCTGCCTGTTTATCTTTTTTATTGCTTATTTTTGACAGCCATTGGGACCCTTTTGTCTTGATTTTCTCGTTGATCAAATAAGATGCTTCCCTTTTGCATTTTATGTAGTTTACCCATTTCCTCTCTACTTCTGCTTCAGGTTCTCCCTTACTTTTGGAATACCTGTGTTCCCTGGAGGCTTCCTGACGTTTCTTTATGGCCTTCTTAACCTCTTCATCCCACCAGCTCTTGAGTTTTCGTATCCCTTGCCTTGTTTTCCTGACTCGCGCCTTACCTAGCTCACGCTCAAATAGTCTCATTAACTTTGGGTAAGTCCAATCAGTTTCAGTACTCTCTGATATTTCCTCTTCAATTTGTTTGGCCGCTATTTCCACTTCGTCTTCTGAGTAAAAAATCACATCTGGCGTTTCCTCGCGCGTCGTTCGTGCTTTAGTTTCCCTCTTAAAACTCAACTTGATACGTTTGTGGTCGCTACCTATACTTCTGGAGCCCTGTTCATCTATAATCATGGCTCCTAATCTATTGTACATCCTATGTGACATCAACGCATAATCTATTGTCGAGTGTCGACCCCCTACCTCCCATGTTATGATCCCGTCACACTTTTCAGTAGAGTTACAGACAACTAAGTTAAGCCTCTCACACATATCCAGCAGCATGTTACCTGTGGAGTCTGTGTACCCATCCATATCTTCAACATGCGCATTCATGTCTCCTAATACAATTACTTCACATCCTTTTCCTAGCTCATTGATGTCCGCTGCTATACAGTCCAACATTTTTTTGTTTTCCTCTTTAGCATTTGATCCTGTCCAAAGGTATACAAAGCCTAGAAGTGTTTTCGCCCCTGCTACTTTTCCTTCTAGCCATAAATGCTCCTTGCATTCCTGTTTGACCCTTTGCCAATTTGTATTTTTATGAATGAATGCTCCAATTCCCCCACCCTTTCTGCTACCCTGCACTCTGTTGCAGTATTCCCATGCATAATCAGGGTTACAGGGCGGTTGTTCCATGTCCCTATAAGATGTGTCTCAACAAACCCATAAACCATTAGGTTCTCCTGCCTTAGTTGTTCTTCGATTTCCTCCCATTTTAGCCTATTTCTGCCACCTTGCATGTTAATGAATCCTATGTCTGACTTAATTTGGCTCTTGCGCTTATTCCTGTCACCTCTCCTACAGTACCGATGTTCGCGTGTTTGTGGCTCCTGCCTCGAATCGTCCACGCCTACACTGCTTCTTTCAGGGCTCTGGGTCCCCCTAAAGAAGCTGTTGCCTGGCGACCCATCCTGCCCCCTATCCTTTTGCCAGTGGCACCACTGTAGTGAATACCATCCTGCACAAAAGGTCGGAAGCCAGTTCCGTACACGTCCCTGTTGACCTCCATCACGCTGTACCCGAGTCGTCCGCTCAGACTCCTAATGACCCGATTGGCCTCAACCACCCTCCTTTCTACCTGGTAAGCCTGGCCCTGGACCTCTGGGATAGTGCATATGGTCACATGCACCCTCCCGGAGGCCTCTCTAAGCTTACTCAGCCCAGTCTCAATGTGCCTCTCAAGGTCCTGGCTTCTCCCCTTAAGCACGTCATTGAGCCCAGAATGCATAATGACCAAGCTGTCGCTCTCCGTGCTGACCCCAATTACTTCCCGCGCCTTGGTCATTGCTTCCGCCATACCCTTGCCCACTTGCACCTCCACCTGTACTCGCCCGTCCGCCTTCACTCTTGCCATCACGCCCTGTTCGGCCCTCCCCACATTGGAGTCCCCTATCACCAGGACCCTTCTACGTGCAAACCATTCGACTGCAGCCTGTGCCTGCTGCCCCTCCCTTTGCGCCCGCTGGCGCCCCTGTGGCTGCAGCGTCGCCTCACTCGGTGCGCGTTGTGCAGCTTCACTATAACTACGCCGTTTCACCGGCGGCCAGCTGACGACGGCTTGCTTTGGCTCCCTGCCTCCCACTTCGCCTGTAGGGTCTACCCTACTTTCCGAGTTTTTGCCAACACTTTGTTGTCCTGACCCGACCTTCTCCGCTGCCCGCGTCTCCAGCGCGTCGAGCCGCCTTTCCAGTTCGGCGCTCCTTTCTTTTTCTGCCTCCAGCTCGGCCACGGTCCTTACTAACTGCGCGGCCTGGGCCGCCTCCACCTTGACAAAATTGTCAACTTTCGCCTGCAGTGCTACCCGCTTCTCCTGTTCCTCCCTCAGTTCTGCCTTAAGCTCGTCGAACTTAGCCGCCCAATTCCCTTCCAGTTTTTGGACGGCTTCCCTGACGCCCTCGCACGACCTGCACGTGAAGCTAGACCCCTCGGCGTCTGCTAAATTCTGGAACTTAGTTTCGTCGAGGAAGCACCATCGCAGGCACTCGTCGCACTGCACTTGCTCCCCGTCCCCCGCGGCCTTCGCGTTCTTCGATTTCATCGCTAGGCCTACGTCCCGAGGCCCAACGAGGAACTTCGCCAAATCACTCAAGCAAAGCCGACCTCGACCGCTATCCCAAACTAAAATAAAGAATTGTCACTCCCTACCCCATGCAAGAATCTGAGGAGCTAGCTGAAATAATTAACGAAGCCTATCAATAGGTCCCTCCTACCAACTAGGCCTAACGGGGGAGCCGCCAGACCTAGACAAAGCCGGTGCGTTTGCTACTCTTACCAAGAATTCAAAATTTGCGCCCCTACTCCATGCAACAGAAAATACTTCAAAACACTAGCTAATAAAGATAAAAAGGTACTTAGCTACGAACGAAGTCGCTGAAGCCTCGACCACAGGAGCGTCCGTACCGCCGTCCGCACCGTCCGCCAAAAAAAAAAAAAAACGCGCGGCACCAGCGCCCGCGCGGCACCAGCGCCGAATGCTCCCCTAGCGGACCGATGGAAGTTCCGAGGGTCGTCGCTGCGCTCCGTGTTCTATACGGCGGGTGCGCATGGGGTGCGCTCGTGCGCGTGGTTTTTGCTTTGCCGAGGGCGACCTCATCAGCCAGGAAAGGTGGCACGCAATACTGATGTGTTGTTGATTGCCACAGCAGCCTCGAAAACACGAAAGGTCGTACGCCGCCCGTGAAGTTCTACAGATTTCCTGGGAAGTGGTACGAGAAGGACAGACGACAAGCATGGATAACTGCAGTGCGCCGAGTCAAGTAAGTCTCATACTTTCGCATTCGCGTGTAATATCTTGAAAGCGGAATAGTCATATGCCTGTTCTTACTGCACGGCCGTTTGTTTAGTCGTGTCGCGTTGTGGAATTGTGGTGGCATCCACCGTTTGTTAGCGGTAAATGCATGCGTGTTGCGCCGCTAAGCTCTACGACGCGTGCTCGATTCCCAGCCACGGTGGCCGCATCTCGATAGGGGCAAAATGCAAGAACACCCTTGTTACCGTGTGCTTTGATTTTTATGCACATTAAAGAACTCCCAGAGGTTAAAATTATTCCTGAGACTCCCCATTACAGCGGGCCTCATAATGATTTCGTGGTTTTCGCATGGCTTTGGTATGGTGTTCTATAGTTTTGGCACTTAGAACCCCCGAATTTATTCGATTGAACTGTGCCTTCCCGCGCGATCGGCATGGACGAGCTCAAGAGAATTATTTCCCTTTTCCAAACGCTGCAACTTAAATTACTAGCTGTGCAGGTAACGAAAGGGGCCGCGCGCTACTTTTGTGTGGTAGCAGACCGTATTTAATGCAAGCCGCGGTCGTCGCGTGCGTCGGGAAGCGGCAGATCGGAAAGCAGCCGCTCGAGACGTGCGCGTTATGTTTGCTGTTTGGCCATGCTTTCTAAGTATCTAAGTGTGCAAGTATGATAACTTGTAGTGGTACCACTCTTGTAGAAAAATATATGCACACAATCACAGGAACGTTACCTTTGCAAACATATTAATGGGAGTAATTTAATCCCCACAACAAATATAGGCACACATACTGTTTCATTTATATGCGATGCAGATGGAAGCGGCGCCAAACAGACCAATGGCAATCACAACAGTCTTCTCAGCAGTCAGCACCACCGGGACATGTGCTTTCGTACTGCAGCGACACAGCTCTTGAGCAGCAGCAAGACACGTGTGAAACAGACTTCAGAACATGCCTTTGTGAAGTGACGGAACCGTCAAGAAGCAGCCCAATGGATCTGCAGTCATCGAGAAGTATGACAACAGAAGTTCCTGCTGCCAGTGTGACTTATGTTGTAATTGAAATAAAGGTGGCTAAATTTCTGAACATGGTGCGTACCTCTAACTCGACTTCGTCTACGATCTTGTCGGACACCTGTGACAAGCACTTGGATTCCACTCTCACATCACCGTCCACAATTTGTTCAACGCCGTACACGTTCGGAAGCAGACGCTCCCCTATCGTGAGGTTGCCGCCACGAAAAAAAAGCTGTCGGCGTCGGCAACATTCTTGAAACCGCACGGCAGTTTTTGCATCGCTGTTGCGCAAGCAGGCGATCTGCCGCCGTCGGAAACGGAGCGCCGTGAGAACGAGCAGCGATGAAAAGCGCGGACGGCACAATGTAAACGAAGCGGAGACTGCGCCACGACGCGACCGCGCTGCTTGGCGTTTCCACATTGGGGCACTGTCAGGAGGCGCAGTAGCGCCTCCTGGCCATGGTTTTCTCGTCTATACAGTAGGTCGTGCTAGGGTGGCTAGAAGGTAGTCGTGCGTCGAGCGCTGCCCCTAGCTCGGAATAAAACCCCTGCATCTACGCGCCACCGCCGCTTTCTTAAGTAGCGAAAACCTTTGTTGTGCGACGCCTTTTCCCCTCACACCAAATCCGGTTCCGGTATTTCCGGTTTCGGCATTTCCGGTTTAAAAATTTCCGGTTCCGGCGTTTCCACTTCCTGTAGTTGCGCTGCGGGAATTTCTGCTTTGACTGCTGTTAGACGATGGTGAGACGCCCGCGCGTGCTTAGCACAGCTGTGGCAGTCACCCTAAGAAGAATGCAAAGGGGACAAGCTGTTGTATTCCGCTGAAGTAGTAGTTCGCGGTCGCTGTTGTCCAAATGCACGAAAAACGGCAGTGGTCTCCAAGCGCCCAGGCTCTACATTCCACTGTACGTTGTCGCGCGTGCCACAACCCGTCGCAGGTTGACGCGAAGCAGCGAACACGAGCAGATCGCTGGTTACAGTAGGCGGTGGTTCTTGGATGTAATCGCATTCACAGTTTCAACCGCAGCTCGTGCAATTAAAGCCTCTTCAGCGGCGCGAAAGTAAACAGCTATAGTGTACTAGAATAATGTCGACATTATTCTAGTAAACTATATAAACAACGCTAAAAAACAAAGTGTCACTTCCACTCGGAACAGGAAGCTGCAGCTACGTCAGTTCCGCTTTACGCCGGAAGCTAAGGGGGTGAGGGAGAGAGGGGCGTGGAGGAGGAGGGCAGGTTGGCGGTACTTAACCTGGTCGGCGGAAACGTGTATGGAGGGGCTTTAGCTCGGAGCAGCACGCGGCAGCCAGCGACCCCATGGAGCAAGCCCTTCCGGTAAGGGCGACAGCCACCTCTTTCGCGCCTCCTCCGAGCGAGGACGCGCCTGGCACCACCCCCGAAGAGCCGTCTGCTCCCGCTGGCGGCGCGTCCCCCGCAGCGTCGTCTGCCAGCAGTCCGGCTGCACACAAGAACGCTACCGACGCGATGGAGCTGGCAGAGGAGACAACCACCGTTTTGTCGCCGCAGGGCCCCGTGCACCCCGCGACGCGGTTCTTGAAGGACCCGCCACGCCAGACTGCTCCGCGGCTGAAGCCAAAATGGAAGAAGAAGCAGAGAAAGGAGCCTGCCGATGTCTCGCCTTCCTCTGCCGAGGCAACGGACGACTCGCGGCGCCAACCTGCTACCCCGGTCAACCCTAGCGCGCCTGCAGCGGCAGTACAGAGTGGGACACCACCTGCCCGTGAGCCAACGCCAGACGGCTTCACTCTGGTGCAGTCGAAGGGGGACAGGCGGCGTTCACGGGTCCTGGAGAATGCTGCGCTCCCGGTGGACCCTGCGGTCATCGGCACGGTGCTCTTCCGTCCCGCAGCGCCTGGCGGAGCCTTCCCAGGAGCATCGCGCCTCGCACTTGCCGCGGCCCTCTCTTCGCGGCCCGGTATATCAGCGGTTCGCGTCAACCACAAGCGCAACATCGTGGCCGCCGACACTACCACCCAGGAGTGCCTAGAGGGGTTGCTCAAGCTCACCGAGCTGCACGCGATCCCTGTGACTGCCCGACTACCGGCCGAGCGCGGCAAGAGCACCGGCTTCCTGCCCGGTGTCAGCGGGCTGCCTGCAGACACGGACCTACTGCGAGCCATCGAGTCCAGCATCCCTGTGCTGTCGGCAACGATGGACGGGAGCACCGTCACCATACGTTTCACGGGACCGGTCCCCCCGGAGCACGTACGCCTCTGCAAGCTCGGCTTCAGGGTGAGGCCAGCCAGGCCCCGCCCAGTACAGTGTCGACAATGCGGCCGCTTTGGGCACGTCCTGGAGTCCTGTCAGTGGCCGACCAACTGCATCTCCTGTGGCAAAAGGCATGCGGCGACGTCTTCTGTCAGGCCGTACGCTGCAGGAACTGCAGGGGCTCCCGCAGGGCGGACACTCCTGCTTGCCCCAAGTGGCAGGAAGAACGCAAGGTAGCCACAACCATGGCTTCCTCCACCTCGCCATTTTCGAGGCGCGCTGTCAGGGCAGCAGTCCGGGAGGGGCAGCGGCCTTGCTGTCCTCACCTCCGGCGAGGTCCTATGCCAGCGCGCTGAAGGGCCCCAGCCCGGCACCCAGGCCTCCGGTACCAGCCCCTCGTGCCTCCCGCCGCCAGGAGACACAGGACACTGCCGCGCATCCTGCCAAGACTACCGTGGATCAGCTGGTAGCGAACCTGCTGCTCATCATGGAAGCAGTCAGCACAATGCTGCCAGCTGACCACCCACTCCGATCGACCCATCTGCCTGCAGGCAGTGGCTTACCATCAGCCAGCCAACCACCATGGCTGATCAGCCAACAGCAAGGAAAGGTCGCCGCCGCCCGAGTGTTCTCCAGTGAAACACTAACTCTCTGCGGCGGCGACACGCAGACCTTTCCCTGCATCTCCTGCAGAGCGACTACGACGTGCTTGCTCTGCAGGAGGTGTACGCGATGGCCGAGGACCTGCGACTCCCGGGATACACCGGTTACTCAGGCGCCACCACCTGCACGACACGCGGCTGCACGGACGCGCCGTGCCTGGACGACGCCCACCAGCCCGGCAAGCCACGGACAGCCATCTACGTTCGGTGCAATCTGGCGCACGCTGTGGTTCCAGTGGCCGACGTCGTAGGAGGCCACCTGGAGTGTTGTGCTGTCACGGTGCGTCTCGGCAGCCAAGACATAACCGTGGCGAGCATATACATACGACCAGGAAAGCCATGGGACTTCTCCATCCTTGACCAGCTGGCTTTACGCCTCGGGAGGCAGGCAGTCCTGTGTGGCGATTTCAACGCCCACCACACAGACTGGGGAAGTCGCCGCTGCTCCAGCCGAGGCCGAAGCCTCCGCGACGCCATCAGCAGAGCCGGACTGGTGATCTTGAACAGCGGAGGACCCGCCTATGTCCGCCGAGGGGTGAACTCAGCCATCGATCTCTCCCTCACCACAGAACAGTGCTCCTACTCCTGGGACACAACTCCGGACACTTGGGGTTCGGACCACTTCCCCATTGTGATCACCGCTGTACATGGAAGGAAGCCAAAGACCAGAACTTTCTACGTCATAGACTGGTCTCTGTTTAGGAAGCACTGCAGTGAGGCGGCCGATCGCTGTCTTTCTAGATGCCATCGCGGAGTGCGCCCAGGCGGCTACCGTTCATTGCTCTGCGCCACCGGACACCCCTGCCCTGGATCTCCGCCTACTCAATCTCCGCGCCTCCAGGCGCCGCACGGAGCGCAGAGCAATTCGGACAGGGAAGGCAGAGCACTGGACTGAATACAGACGGGTGGATGCTTGCTGTATTAAACAGGCCCGGCGCAGGAGGAATCAGAGCTGGGTGAGCCTGTGCTCCAGCATCAAGGACCGTTCAAGGGGCCCCCTAGCCTGGCGACTACTCAAGTCACTCACCGGCAAGAGGACGAGCCATCAACCCGTCATCGCTGTGGCCATCTCGCTAGGAATCAGCGAAGAGGACCTCGCGGAACTTCTGGCGGACCGGTTCGCCCCTCCCGTGCCACAGAGTGCAGCCATCTTACCGGTCGGACATCCCCCTGCCCAGCTACCCACCTGTCTACACAGCATCCACCCTGCTTGGACGTCCAGCGAGGTCGCTGCCCTCTGCCAAGAGCCACTTGCCCTGCACGAGCTCCAGGCGGCTCTGAGGCGAGGAAAACGCCGCAGCGCACCAGGAGCAGACGGTGTAACGCCACAGATGCTCCGTAACCTGGGCACCAGCGAGCAAAAGCGCCTGCTCGAGTGCTTCAATGAGATCTGGCAGTCAGGGCAGGTGCCAGAGGCATGGCGCACAGCCATTGTGGCACCCATCCTCAAGGCCAGAAAACCGGCTAGGGAACTGTCATCCTATCGACCGGTCTCTCTCACCTCCGCTGCCTGCAAGGTGATGGAGGCCATGGCTCTGGCACGACTGGACTGGGTGGCCCGTGCTCGCGGCTTCCTGGCAGACCAACAGACGGGCTTCCGGCGGCGGCGGTGCACTGCGGACTCCATCGCTGACATGGTGTCCACCCTGGAGGACGCCAAGGACGGCGGGGACCTCGTGATGCTCTTGCTGATCGACGTACAGGGTGCCTTCGACAGCCTCCCTCACGCAGTTGTCCAGCAGGGCCTAGACCTCCTCGGCATCTGCGGCAACCTGCTGGAGTTCCTCTCGTCGTTCCTGCACAACCGTACCCTCAGGGTACGTGTGGGTCAATCGAAGAGCACCGCCCGTCCAGTCGCTGCAGGCGTGCCACAGGGGTCAGTGGTGAGCCCCTTCCTTTTCAACCTGGCCATGGCACAGTTGCCTGCTGCCCTGCCAATCGACCATCACTTCCCCGTGCAGTCCTCAATATACGCGGACGACATCGCCCTATGTGTGCGGGGACCACTGCAACACATCCGCAAGGCACGTGCGGCCCTACAGAGAGCCCTGGACACTGCGGCTGCCGACTTGTGCAGCATCGGCCTTACCATCTCAGCCAGGAAGACCGAGGCCTTGCTACTGCACCCCAGAGCATCAGCCCACCGCTCAGCCGGCCGGCTGCGGTTGGAGGGCGTCCAGATCCCATGGAACAAGGCAGTCACCTACCTGGGGCTGCGCATTGACCATCGGCTGAACTGGCTGCCGGCTACCAAGGCCCTGTGCGCCCAGGCGCTTCGGGTCCGCAAGGCTATCTCACAGCTCCTTGCCCGTGGACAGGGCTGCACCACCAGGTGGTCCCTGCAGCCATTTGAAGCTGCAGTCACTTCACGGCTACTGTAAGCCCTACCTCTTGTGGCGCTGCCCCCACCCCGCCTGCGGAAACTGGAGCTGCAGCATCGGTCAGCAATACGGCTCTGTCTTGGCGTTCCCCGAACCTCACAAGTGGCCGCCACTTTGGCTGAGGCAGGTGCCTTGCTCCTGTCGTTACTCTTCCTACAACAGGGGCTACGACACATTGATCGCCTACACCATGCCGCAGATGGTCAAGCACTCCTGACCCGCCTATACGCTCCCGGCCAGCATCACACATGGGACGGCTGTGTGGCCTCTATAAGTAGGTCATAGGGGACACGCCTGCAAACGCTGTACAGCCTCGCCCACCAATCCCTATCTCGACGGAGCTGCCAGGTGTCTCGAAGAACCGTTCCCCAACATGTGCCCTACAGCAGACGGCAGCCTCTCTCCTCCAAGAGAGACTTGGGGACCACCTTCACATCTTCGTCGATGGATCCGTGATACCGGAGACTGGCTCATCCACAGCAGACTGCGTTGCACCGGCCCTACGAAAGAGCAAGCTGTGCCGTCTCCCGGGGCACGCAAGTTCTACCGCAGCAGAGTTAGCAGGACTCCACCTTGCTGTGGACCTACTTGCAGAGGAGCTACCAGCGACCCCGGCAGCCATCTTCTGCGACTCCAAGGCGGCGATGTTCTGCCTGCAGAACCCTGACAGGGCTAGCCTTGGAGTAGCGCTGCTCTCTTCAAGACTGACGGCCCTTCAGGACGCAGGATGCTTAGTATCTCTGCATTGGCTACCGGCACACGTGGGAATCCCGGGCATTGAAGAGGCGGACACTCTGGCAAAATGTGCCCACCACTCAAGCGTCCCCCTCAGCCCTGCTGTAACGGCCGCAGACTTCTCGAGACACAGGCTGCACCGGCACATCATCGCCTGCCACCCGGACAAACGGGTATCCCTGGGCCGGCCTCTTCCACAGCACGGCCTCCTACGAAGGGATGCCTCGTTGCTGCTCCGACTGCGAGCTGGCTGCTACTGGACGGCAGCCCGCCGGCACCGCCTTGAAAAAGCCACCTCGCCAGCCTGTGCCTCCTGTGGTGAACCAGAAACTCTGGAGCACCTCCTGCTGGCCTGCCCTGTTCACCTGCAGCAACGCGGTCGACTTCTGCAAGAGTTCCACCGCCTGGTGCTCCCATGTTCACGACAGGAAGATATCCTCTACCCCTGTTGTAATCAGCTAGCAGCCTTCCTAAGTGTCGTCGAGTACCTCGACTCGTCGGGGCTCTCGGCTAGACTATAGGACATTTCGATCAGGAAGCCCACCACCTCGGGCTTCCTGATCGGCCACTACTTCGCTTCCATCTCTACGACCCTCTACCTTTCTCCCTCCTACCCTCTCTCTCTTTTAACCCCATCCCCTCCACCCTGCTGGCGTTGAGCCGAGCTCCCGCATGGGTTGCAGAAAATAGCGCTAGCCTTTTCTCCTTCCCCACAAGAACCACTTCTCTGGTCCCTTTCGGAGTCGGCCGGCTAGTGTTACACGCAGTTTGCCGTTCGCGGGCCGCCGTGCGGCGTTTGTGTTGTCCACTTCTCTCCTCTTGTGTCCGTGTCTGCACGCCTTTCCTCTTCTTTGCATTAAGAAAGGATTTCTATATGCCTGTAGCTCGGTCATAGTGGAGGCTATGCTCGGTCGCTCGGCTCAGCAGGCTCCGTAATCGGCATTTCATCGCTAGTTATCATACGTCACGTTCTTGTGCTAGTGTGCTATGACGTCAATATTTTCGTTCCTCCTCTGTGACGTCATAACTGCCGCGCTAGCGATGGGCCTCGACCACGAGAACGAGTTTTTAATGACTTTTTGGAGCTTAATTAAAATGATTTTGAAATGTTTGCAGCGTCTAATACCTCGTTCTGGGTGTCCTTGCATACGGAAGCAGCCTACAACATGCTTTTTATAGCCTACGGAAGCAGCATACAACATGCTCTTTATAGCCTCAAAATTTGGTGTCCCAACCCCTTTAACGCTAGAACGTTATCTAGTGAGGTGAGTCTAGCAGTGCTATTGGAGGAATTAGAGGGCAGTAAATGGGATATAATAGGGCTCAGCAAAGTTAGGAGGACGAAAGAAGCATATATAGTGCTAAAAAGCGGGCACGTCCTGTGCTACCGGGGCTTAGCGGAGAGACGAGAACTAGGAGTCGGATTCCCGATTAACAAGGGTAACATACAGGAATTCTAGAGCATTAACGAGAGGGTGGCAGGTCTTGTTGTGAAACTCAATAAGAGGTACACATTGAAGGTCGTACAGGTCTACGCCCCTACATCCAGTCATGATGACCAGGAAGTCGAAAGATTCTATGAAGAACTGGAATCGGCAATGGGTAAAGTGAAAACAAAATACACTATACAGATGGGCGACTTCAATGCCAGGGTAGGCAAGAAGCAGGCTGTAGACAAGTCAGTGGGGGAATATGGCATAGGCTCTAGGAATAGCAGGGTAGAGTTATTAGTAGAGTTTGCAGAACAGAATAATATGCGGATAATGAATACCTTCTTCCGCAAGTGGGATAGCCGAAAGTGGACGTGGAGGAGCCCGAATGGCGAGACTAGAAATGAAATAGACTTTATACTCTGCGCTAACCCTGGCATCATACAAGATGGACGTGCTCGGCAACGTGCTCTGAAGTGACCATAGGATGGTAAGAACTCGAATTAGCTTAGACTTGAGAAGGGAATGGGAGAAACTGGCACATACGAAGCCAACCAATGAGTTAGCGGTAAGAGGGAAAATAGAGGAATTCTGGATCAAGCTGCACAACAGGTATTGGACTTTAACTCAGGAAGAGTGCCTTAGTGTTGAAGATATGAACGACAAGATATGAACGGGCATCATTAAGGAGTGTTCAATAGAAGTCGGTGTTAATTCTGCTAGGATGCCAGTAAGCTATCGCAATAGACGAAATGTCTGATTAAAAAACGCCAATGTATGAAAGCCTCTAACCCTACAGCTATTCTGGTAGAACTTTCCAAGTTAATCAACAAGCGTAAGACAGCTGACATAAGGAAGTATAATACGGATAGAATTGAACATGTTCTCAGGAACGGATGAAGCCTAAAAGCAGTGAAGAAGAAACTAGGAATAGGCAAGAATCAGATGTATGCGTTAAGAGACAAAGCCGGCAATATTATTACTAATATGGATGAGATAGCTCAAGTGGCTGAGGAGTTCTATAGAGATTTATACAGTACCAGTAGCACCGACGACGATAATGTGAGAGAGAATAGTCTAGAGGAATTTGAAATCCCACAAGTAACGCCGGAAGAAGTAAAGAAACCCTTGGAAGCTATGCAAAGGCGGAAGGCAGCTGGGGAGGATCAAGTAACAGCAGATTTGTTGAAGGATGGTGGGCAGATTGTTCTAGAAAAACTGGCCACCCTGTATACGCAATGCCTCATGACCTCGAGCGTACCGGAATCTTGGAAGAACGCTAACATAATCCTAATCCATAAGAAAGGGGATGCCAAAGACTTGAAAAATTATAGACCGATCAGCTTACTGTCCGTTGCCTACAAAGTATTTACTAAGGTAATCGCAAATAGAATCAGGAACACGTTAGACTTCTGTCAACCAAAGGACCAGGCAGGACTCCGTAAAGGCTACTCAAGAATAGACCATGTTCACACTATCAATGAGGTGGTAGAGAAATGTGCGGAATATAACCAACCCTTATATATATAGCTTTCATTGATTATGAGAAAGCGTTTGATTCAGTCGAAACCTCAGCAGTTATGGAGGCATTAGGGAATCAGGGTGTAGAGAAGCCGTATGTAAAATACTGAAAGATATCTATAGCGGCTCCACAGCCACCGTAGTCCTCCATAAAGAAAGCAACAAAATCCCAATAAAGAAAGGTGTCAGGCCGGGAGATACGATCTCTCCAATGTTATTCATAGCATGTTCACAGGAGGTATTCAGAGACTCGGAGTGGGAAGAATTGGGAATAAGAGTTACTGGAGAATACGTTAGTAACTTGCAATTCGCTGATGATATTGCTTGCTTAGTAACTCAGGGGACCAATTGCAATGCATGCTCATTGACCTGGGCAAGCAAAGCAGAAGGGTCAGTCTAAATTAATCTGCAGAAAAGTAAAGTAATGTTTAACAGTCTCCGAAGAGAACAGCAGTTTACGATAGTTAGCGAAGCACTGGAAGTGGTAAAGGAATACATACACTTAGGGCAAATAGTGACCGCGGATCCGGATCATGAGTCTGAAATAATCAGAAGAATAAGAATGGGCTGAGGTGCGTTTGGCATGCATTCTCAGATCATGAATAGCAGGTTGCCATTATCCCTCTCGAGAAAAGAGTGTAACAGCTGTGTCTTACCAGTACTCACGTGCGGGGCAGAAACCTGGAGGCTTACGAAAAGGGTTATACTTAAATTGAGGAGGACGCAACGAGCTATGGAAAGAAGAATTATGGGTGTAACGTTACGGGGTAAGAAAAGAGCAGATTGGGTGAGAGAACAAACGCGAGTTAATGACATCTTAGTTGAAATCAAGAAAAAGAAATGGGCATGGGCAGGAGATGTAATGAGGAGGGAAGATAACCGACGGTCATTAAGTGTTACGGATATTGAAAGTCTGTGTTCGTTTGTGCGCCACTTTGAGGCCTTCTTTTTTTATTATTCGGCTGAGCTGGTACCTCTGACGTGCGGGATGGACACTCGCTTCTGGGGTTGGGGAGAAGTCAACGGCTAAAAGTCCCGCAGTTTGCTTCTTTTTTGTTATCTGGTTGTTTTTCGAATGAAGTCATCTGTGTAGCCATTCCTCTTAGGTTCTTTGAGAACCGTTCTCTTTTCTTTTTGATCCGATTCCGATGGGGAATGAGTTTCGGATCGTTTGAATAAAGAATTTACAACAGACGCCTTGTGGTTTGCCGGATGGTCGGATCGAAAATGAAGGTAGCGGCCTGTGTGGGTTGGTTTTCGGTAGACTGAAAATTTTAGAATGCCGTCTTTTCGTGTAACTTGTACATCTAAGAATGGAAGCGATCCTTTCTGTTCGCGCTCATTTGTGAACTGTATATCCGCGGTTCTATGGAGTTTAAGTGTTTCTGCAAATTTTCGACTTGCCTCGTCTTCACGATGCAGAAGCAATCATCTACGTACCTGAGGAAGACTTTTTGGTTTCGGGGAAAAATATTTAGAGCTCTCTCCTCGATGCTCTCCATAGTCAAGTTAGCCATGGCAACGGAAATTGAGGCCCCCATAGGAGTTCTTTTAACCTGTTTGTAGTAGCTGCCTTGGAAGGTGAAATGGGTATTGGACCGGCACAGTTCGAGAAGACGGCAGATCTCGTCTACATTCAAAGGGGTTCTCTCGCTGAGCATATCGTCGCGTTCCAGGGCATTCCTAGTTGCGGAAACAGCCCACTTAATGGGTACTCTTGTGAACAGAGAGGTTACATCAAAAGAGACCAGACATTCATCATCTTCGATACGCACTTTTGATGTGAGTTTGATGAAATTCTCGGAGTCGCGCGCGTGGGATGCAAGGACAGCACGCCTTCAAGAAGATCGGTGCGCGTGATGATTATGGCAGCGTCTGCTTAGCCATGTAGTGGCGCGGAGCAGGTAATCGGAAACATCGTATGTGCCGCTGGAAAAATCATCTGCATATACGATGCGTGCTAGCTAAAGTCATTTTTGCAGTTTCCCACAAAATGTTTGCTACAAATTCGTGTTGTCTCTGTTGGCGGCAATGGACTTCCATTGACACTGTGCGGAAATAAACAAAATATATCGCCGCATAGCACAAATACGACATGCGTACACAACTTTAACTAGTACGTCCCTACCATATAGAATAGAGGCAGCAGCGTAAATAGCTTGGCCATTTTTTACCAGTGGTCAAGAGACGGAAGTTGAGAGTATTAGTAAGCATTCCTTCTTCATCAGTGCCGGCGCAACAAAGACACGGGTGCGTATCGTCCAGTAACTTGATCGGTGCAGTGGTGATGCAGGAATGAACTCCGGTCATGTTCTATGCATCGTGCACAAATTCAATTTCTCGGCAAGCGTGAACTCCGGCCACTGCTAGCGCATGCAACAGAAGTAGTTTCCATTCTTGGGCAGCACACACACAAACGAAACACGAGAAAGAAGACAGGTGCTGGTCTAACAACTGAAAATTTTTATTTGTATAGAAGGATTATATACCCAGTAAACATGAAATTCATGCGGATTACAAGTAAAAACCGCCATACACTCACGAGTTATCAATGAACGAGTTCGCTTCGTTGGCCAGTTGTTTACTTACTTTTTTTCGGCGCACCGCAGTAATCCATGTGTGTCGTCTGCTTTTTTCGTACTATTTTCTTGTGAATCGGCAGAATTTCATTGGTGGCATCAACCCTTTCGTGTTTACATTGCTGTTGTGACAGTTAACACAAAGCAAATTTCTCGTCCTCCGAAGAGGCGCTATCGCAAACAAGAGACGTTTCGCGCGTATCGCGAGCTAAGCGAGGGTGCGACCTTGTAAGGAAGCGGCGGAAATGTAGAGCCTCGTCCACTCTAGGTGAACACGGCTCACCGTGGCCGCGCTCCGCGGGGCGCCAGTGCGTCCGGCGCGGCGGCGCATCGAAGTGAAGTGGCGCAGGCGCACACGGACCCAGGGGAGGTGCTTCGCGTCGTCTGCTACAGCGCTGGAGCGCGCCACCTCTTGCTTTGCTGTAAAGTACACTTCGCTACACCCAGGTGACTGAGTGCCCCAGGCGGCATTGCGGGAAGGCGCACTTCACTAACTGGAGCATTTTCCAGCTGGTTACGTCTACAGCTTGTGAACAGCCTGCTTAATCAATATACATAAACGGAAACAAGCTTCTCACCACATGAATCACTTAGCATTTTCTTTATAAGTGATGAGGGTAAAAATGCAATCATTCTTTTCGCGCTCTTTATTAGGCTGGGGTCATTTCATTTTACTCTCACAGCAGTTGGTGTAGTGCGTACCAAGAAACCTACTAGGCGCGCTCTTGTCTTGGTTGGAGTCATCATGTGATGAGCCTAGCGCGCCGTTTCGCGCATGTCTTGATGCTAGAACAAATGTGCTTAATTGACTTAAGAAAACGACCTAAACCCGCTATAAATTTTGCAGAAAGTTAGAGAGCGATTGTTCAATCACGCATCATCGTGTTTGCCGTGGATTTTACCATTAAGGAGGGCAATACTATTACTTCGACAGCAACTAAGAAGTGGTATGCGCTGATTCGCACTCTCTTATTGACGCGGAATAGGAGCCCCAAACGTTTTGGGGCCCCAAAGAAATAGCGTCGAAGCCACTGTGCATGCGCGAGACGCAAACTGCGTTTGGGTTTTGCGTTGGGAACGCTATTTCACCGATTTAGCGGGAGCCCAAATAGCGGTCCCAAAAGCTTTGCGTCAGCAAACATGGCGGCACCCATCGAAGCGACGGCTCTAACCTAGCACCAAACTGGTTTCGATTCTTGGTAACGCGTGAAGTTCGCAAGCTAGGAGAAGTGACTGCGGTTATCGCTTTCTCTCAACTAGCGTGCGTTATGAAGATTGATTCATTAGACGCCGCTGATTCCGAATTAGATTGTGGATTTTATGCCTCGTAGGCCTAACACGGCTAAGCTTGGCTTGTGAAGGCACGTAAAGTTGGTTTGCTCAAAACTAAGCGCAACTAATTGTTTGCTGCTTACACAATACCCTCTAAATTGTAATTAAATGCGAATACACGCAAGTCATAATTAATATTCCTATCATAAAATGGTATAGTTTATTTAATTATTCGTAATAGTTTTTCTTTGACGCCGTAGCGGCGCTGTCAGCGCAACACGCTATCCGCAAACGCAGAACCCTATTCTAAACCTCTTCACTCCTGCGTGCCCCGACGATAACACCCGCAAAGCTCTTTTGGGCCACAAACTATTGGGGCCCCTATTCTAAAACTCGCTAATGTCGCTGGTAGGAGAGCATGAAGCGCTTTACGCGATGTAGCAAAGTGCTCTCCCCGGTATAGCAACTGATTTGGCGGCAATTTCATTTACTCCCCCTTTCCATCTTCCTACATCCTATAAAAGAACTAAATTCATTTTTGTTGTCACAGTTTGGGTAAAATCACCGAAGCGGTGCCGGTCTTCTGACGACTACCTGACGCTAGAAGTCGCATTATCATTTAGAGGAATCGTCGGTCAATAATTTGATTACGTTGATTAGGTGAAGTAAAACATGTGGTGCCGACTTTTTTTTTTGTTTTTTTTTTCTCCTTGGAGTCAATGCACGCCGCATGCGAATGCTGTTTCCGTCGGTTTTGAATAGGTAATTGGAGTGGAAAATCTATAATCTACATGTCTGTTTTCTAGCTTAAATTACGTCTTGTCGGGTAATTAGGTCGTTATTCGCTTATATTTCATTTCAGTACTTCCTCGGAATGGGCCATATGCATATTCTCATTAGCTTATAATAATTTGTTAATTGTGCGGTATACGTCCCGAAGCGCCATATGGCATCTGAGTTACGCCATAGAGGTGTTCATCGGATAAATTTGGAGATTAGGAGGAATTTATTTCTTCTTTTTTTTAGGGGGTAGGCGGGGGTGGGCTGGGCTGAGTGGGTGAAACCCAAATATGAATACGGCACAGGAACCCTTGCCGCGAACAAGCGATGCTATTGCCGTCGTGGGGAAGTGGCCGGTCCGTGTGTTGGACGAACGCGGCCAAGATATCTAAACCGGCGGCCATGATGCCGGCCCGGTGTCGTCTGCCCACCGCATGCCGGTGGTCTACAAACGGGCTCGCCATTTGTAAAAGCTAAGCCCGGCCCAAGCCATATTGCTGTGGTCGAGCCAGTCTACTTTTTAACTGACCATGGGCGTCAGCCCGATCAACCGCCGAGCCCCCCCCCCTCCTTTTTTTTTTTCTTAGGTCATGCTACCCCATCTTAGCTTAATATGATGATGCGGTGCAGCCTACGACTACTCAACTGAGTGGCCGCTCCGGAGTTAAAGATTCTGGGATGACTCGCCATATCGAAAGACACCAGAGGTGTTTCCATTAAACGCATTTCCGTCGACTTACATGATGAATTGCATGTTGTTCGGTTGCTGGTTGCCATGGCACTTCGGCGATAATAACGCTGTAACAGTGCAGGATAATTTCATTTCCCCGGTGCACTTTGGAAACTAGCCATGTCGCGGGTACTGGAAAAAGAAAGACGCCGCATCGTAGATCTATGCCTACAAAACTATGCTCAACACGTTATATCGGAGATGACAAAAAGGCCACTGAAAACTGTGAATCAAATCGCCCAGGCTTACAAGAAGCGTGGAGCAATTGCGGATGCTCCCCGTAAAGCCCGGCAAAGAGTGACCATTGTTGCGGTGGCTGCTGCAAACCCGACCTCCACAGAGAAATTAAGAACAGCCTCAGACTGGGTGACGTCCCTGACACGACTATCAAGCATCTCGTCTACGCCCCAGCCTAATAAAGAGAGCGGAAGAAATGACTATATTTTTACCCTCATCACTTATAAAAAAACATGCTAAGTGATTTATGTGGTGAGAAGCTTGTTTCTGTTTATGTATATTCATTAAGCAGGCTGTTCACAAGCTGTAGACGGAACCAGCTGGAAAATGCTCCAGTTAGGGAAGTGCGGCTTCCCGCAATGCCGCCTGGGGCACTCAGTCACCTGGGTGTAGCGAAGTGTACTTTACAGCAAAGCAAGAGGTGGCGCTCTCCAGCGCTGTAGCAGACGACGCGAAGCACCTCCCCTGGGTCCGTGTGCGCCTGCGCCGCTTCGCTTTGATGCGCCGCCGCGCCGGAGGCACTGGCGCCCTGCGGAGCGCGGCCACGGTGAGCCGTGTTCACCCTAACCAAGGTCGATTCAAATAGGTCGTGAAGCTTCGGGCGAAAAGCGGTTCAGTACAGATTGTCACCGACATCAGCATGGGGGATTATGGGAGAAGCGATTGAAGCGCGACTATGTTTGGAGGGAACAAACATTGGGGGAAAAAACGCGTTTTTTAAGTTCAAACGAAACACAGTTAGATTCATTCAACGAAAATAAAATTCCTAGTCAATTCTATATATTCGTGCCGAGCTAAGAAAATACAAGTTTAATTTTATTATTATTAATAAATGCATTTCTTTTCAGCGCCCATCGCTACAGGGGGCGTTGACGCCACTATCACTCGCAATGCAATGCACGTCTTGAAATGGGCAGAAAGGCGCACTCGTAAAGGTCACCTGTTGAAATACGCCCCCCTCACAGTTTGTGCTTTCTTGCTTGTCGAAGTTTGTCTGAATTTGGTGGCGCGGGTAGCTTCATCGCTTCTTAATCTGTTCAGTCAAAAGTAGTGAGTTACGACCGCCAGATAATTGTGTAGTTGTTTTCGTGCGACTGCGCTGGCCGACGGGCTTGGCATCCGACAATAGGATCAGCACTCTACACCTAAAGCTTTCGTCGGCCTCCAAAGAAAGTATGTTCTGTGCAGGGATGCGATTTCGACAACCGTATGGCTGGCCTTTTCCTGCATCGCTTTCCACGCTGAAAGCTCGGAACGCCCATCAAGTCGAATGGCGGGGCATTTGAATATATAGCTCCAAAGGAAGGACAACAAAACAAATTTCGCGCCTTCGAAAACAAAATGACGTCACTTCTGCTTTTAACGGACATGGCGTCACATTATTTTTTCTTCCGCCGGAAGTGTTCCCACCACATACAGATGGCGCTAAGCCCCATGAACCGCAGATGGACCGCCATGTTTTGAACGTATGGGTAGGGTGGCTAGAACCACCCTAGTATGGGCTCCTATGGAACCTTCGCTACCAGGTATATTTACCTTGCCCTAACAGTGGACGAGGCTGTTACACCCGTGGGAGGTGAAATCGTTGTGCGTGGGGAGAAACGAGCGCTGGCGTCTAGGATGAAACTTGGCGTGCGGACGTCTATGCTCCGATGTGGCCTATTTCAAACTGCAGATGTCGCTCATGCAGTCCCGAGCGCAACGCTCCGTTGTTCTAGACGCGAGTGTTGACCTCTGTACTAACTGATGTTAAATCTCATCCCATCACCTAAACTGACGCTCCCAGGTACTCACCCTTACTCGCACTCCAGGGCACTCACTCACGTTCACACTCACCCGTACTCACTCACACTCATCGACACTCAGTCATGTTCACTCACCCCTACCCCACACACAGCTACTCACTTTGGTCATAATAATTTGCACATATGTTGTCTAAGCTCTGATGGATAAAAGCAACCCGCTGTGGGGAAAACAAACTTGCCCTTCAATATTAGTTGAAAACGATCTTAACATGCACCCATGAGCATTGATCGTTCTTTGAGACATCATTAAATTAACCTATATATGTCAGATTGGAAAATTGACAACCTGAGAGAAGCTTCTGTCTTCACTGCTGCTGTCATTTAAAAATTATATTGCAGAGTAGACCAAAGAGCAAATTCTGCATCTTTTTATTGAAGAAGTGCTACGAGCACAAAAGGCCAGTTTAGACAAAACTTGCAGTAGAAGATTTTTGCAGACTTCCAATCTGCCAAAAATTGTCAAATCTGACAAAGAGTCAGTCAGTCATTTCAGATGGTGCATGATGTTGCTAGAATTCCAACGGAAATGTTTAACGTGTAGAACAAATGCTTATCAAAGTGACTGATTTCTATAGACCCAGTAACGAAAGAATTAGGCTCGAACCACACGCACACCCCTGGCATCGGAATCAGGCAGCGTCCGATTGTAGAAAAATGTTAGCCAGCTGAAGCCTTATTTCGACCCCCTCATCTTCTGTGTTCCGTGAATCGCCAGGATGGCTCTTTCACACCCGGGGCCAATGTAACGAAGCAGACGCGCCTCGTGTTTCCGATAGCAGCTCGGAGATGACGACAACGATTCGTGCCATGATTTGCAAGAGAGCTCGGGCTGTTCGCTACTGCTAGGCTGCTGTTGATCTGCTGGTCCTCACCTTTAATTAAACATCATTACATATTATTCTTCCTTGCTCAAAGGTAGAAAGGAAAAGAATTCTGGTGATTGGACCCACAACAGCTGATACATTAGCAACGGCCAGAAGGGCGTACAGAAATCTGCATGGTTTCCGCATCTGTTCAGAGGTAAATGTTGAAGTGGACGGACACACAACTTGCCCGGGCCTCGCCAAACCTCCTAGACATGCGCGCCTAGACATGCGCGTCGATATCTGGCATGCACAGATATGGGCGCCACTGCGCATCTCCCCTCGCAAGACGTACTTGACAGGTGAATACCGA
Organism: Dermacentor variabilis; assembly: GCF_050947875.1. Taxonomy (NCBI): domain Eukaryota; kingdom Metazoa; phylum Arthropoda; class Arachnida; order Ixodida; family Ixodidae; genus Dermacentor; species Dermacentor variabilis. The sequence continues at coordinate 6,615,919 of NW_027460280.1, read as the reverse complement.
TTAAAGGTGCCCTGAACCGCTTTTTACCAACGTTGAGAAATGCATTTGAGGTTACAATAGACTATTTCAGAAATACGTTGGCGCACAAAGTACCGTATTTACTCGCATAATGATTGCACTGCTTTTGTCAAAAAAATTGATGCCAATTCAGGGGTGCGATCATAACGCAGGTTAAATTTCCCACGAAAAGAAACATTTTCTTTTTTCATCCTGCATTTGCTGGGGGATGACAAGCAGGCAGCTGCCACTGTCAGTGCGGCACACCAAAACAAAAATGGCGGCAGGCGGAGCAAGCCGAACGCGATTATTTTTCTTCTCGCGAGTACGTTATGCGCATTGAAGCAGTTTGTTCTGTATCAGTAATGAATAATATCGTTAATATCGGCAAGTATGCGACAATAACGTAGCCATGTCCACTTTGAGGGGACAAAAACAGAGATGGGCGCGCTTAGCTGCCAGTACCATAGAAACATATGGCGGGCATATTTCGGAAACTGTGGCATTTGTCTTCACTGCTATCCTAATACGGCACGTTTCCGCTAAGGGTGGGCGAATATCTTAGCTTCGTTACAAGCGTCGGCGTATGAATACGGTACACTTCTATCATATCAGTGTAAACGTGGCCACTATCGTTGCCGCTCGAGATTTGTTGCGTGCCCACGAGTGCAGACGAGAATAATCGAAAGGCGCCCTTATGTTGTTGTTGACCAAAACCATTATGAAGCCTACAAATAATAAAGCCGAGGCAAGTTTGGTTGTAGCTTTTTTTTTTTTTCATGGAAGTGCGGAAAGTGATGAAAGGAATGAAATGGGGCATCTGCTTAAGAATGTTGGGTGCATGCAGACCGCTTAGCATGTCTTCAAGAGTCGTTCACGTAGCATTCGGCAGATGGTAAGCGTGATCATCATTAGCTAGACTTGGCACACAACATATCGCTGCGACAAGTTCAGGGTGCGATCATTACACGGGAAGAAAAAAAACTAATTTTGACGACAAAATTCAGGGGTGTGATCATTATGCAAGTAAATACGGTACTTCAATGCGTTTGGCAGATGCAGAGCTATTGGCAAACAAATGCCCCCTATGCTGTCCTTTCGCTCCTTCTTCAATGACTTGCATTGCAAAGGCTACGGCAGAGTGGGACATGGCCACAACGCTTCGCCTACTGAACGTCACCGTGGCATACAAATAAAATTTTATTTCGGATGCACACGTAGATGCCACTACTTCCAATTGTGGTGCCTATGACATGCTAAACACGGTCGTCATCAGTGAGCTGCGGTGCACTCAGCCAGCCGACTCGCTGCGGCACCCTGCAGCAGCCGCAGTATCTATACTACGTAGTAGACCGTAGCTGAATGCTACTGTAATGCATATGTGTAGCGTTCGCTCTGTGCATGACATAGCTGGAGCGCGCACTTGTGCTCATATGCTCCAGTGTGGACCAGCTTTGTCCTGCAGCAGCTTCTAACCAGGAGGGGCCAGGAGTGAGCGCAAGCGTGTGTGGTCTGACATTTAACTTTAACGTGGTTCGAAGCTAGTCGAGTGTTCAAAACTAGCAGAAATTAGCGAGCCACAACAACACTAAAAAGCAGGGAGGCCAAAGTGTAATTCCTACACGGGTGTCCCTGGCCGAGCGCGAGCAGACGATAATCGACTTCTTCCAGATATATGCACTTTTTATCGAAATTTGAAAGCAGATTTTTTGCTTACTTAAGCCTGTTTATTAAACTGTATCAATACAGTAGAATCTCGATAAACGGGAATCGCTTAACCGGAACAGTCGCCTGTAGTTTGGTTGGTTTTGTATTCACATAACGTAAAAAAGCTTTCGGTAATCGGAACTAAAATTTCCGCGTCACCGTGTAAACGGAACCGAAAATGAAACTTCTTGGCAGACCCATTGTCAGTTTTTTCCGGTTCCGGCTGTTTCTTGTTTTTAGTCATAAGCCTCACCCAAAGGCATTGCCTCACCTCGTTGGTAGTCAGCCCAGTGATGCCACGGCTGCTGATTTATCAGTAGATCTACTGATTTTTAATATTTTCTGCTGATTCAGTGATAAAGCGCTTGAATCTGCTGATTTTCTTGCTTTTCTACTGAAACGAAAGCGGAATCTGCAACTTTTTCAGTACAGAGGATGGATGGATGGATTGTTATAGAGGTTACAGAGGTTATATTAATGTGATGCCACCTAGCGAGAGAAAAAAAACGTGGTTGGCTCCGAGGTTAACATAGATTCTTGCGTTTCCAGACTCTCAAACTGGCGCTAACTCTGTCTTTGAGCAAAGTGGGGAAAAGGCATAGAGTTTCTATGCTCTATGGAAAAAGGTGAGGCGGTGAATTTCTGAAAGTGGGTGCAATCATCATCATCATCATGACCAACCTATATTTATGTGCACTGCAGCACGGAGGCCTCTATCTCCAATTGATCTCCAATTACCCCTGTCTGGAAGATACTATACTCTCAAGCTTTCAGGTATTAACTACCATCTGACGCCTTTGAATAGGCCATCGGAGGGCTTCACTGTTTCTAAATTCGTGCTTGACAATGGCTCTCTGGATCCCCGGGTTCTTCAAAAGTATCGCTAAGAATCTCGGGGTCAATTTTTGTACTATTTCCTGGAAGCTACAATACTTCAACAGAGTACTAATATAAGCGCTGAATTCGTGGGCTCATAAACTGAGTGCAAAAATTGAAATTAAAAAATCTACTGATTTCTACTAATTTTTCGCGAAAAAATCTACCACTATTTTTTAATGTGTCGTGGCAACACTGAGTCAGCCGTGTATGCGCAACGAATGAGCATTTCTTGTGTTGTGTTAGCGCAGTTCTTATTCTAGTCGTTCGTCAGTTCAAGTCGCCGAGGTTACAGGGCTTAGCCCCCGCCGCCTCGTTCGTGCCGTCGTGGTGACATTCGTGCTTCATTGCCGCGTTGGCGGTTTCTAACATCGGTGGCTTGTAAGCGCTCGCGAAGTTGAGGCCTAGCCTCTGTTGTTTCAATAACGGCACAGAAGCGCGCACACCATGCGCTTACGTTAGAAAAGAGGATGGACATTATTATTGACTTCGAAAGTGGCTCTTACACGAAGTCGGCGCTCGCGACGAAGCACGGCGTCCCGAAAAGCAGCTTAACAAGGATCCTGCACGAAAAGGAGAAGCTACGGGATGTCTTCGAAAGTTCGCGATTCGGGCCTCAGAGGAAGCGTCTGCGACAAGGCGACCACGAAGAACTAGGGAAGTGTCTCGTGTTGGTGGCTTAGGAGAGCCCAGAGCCAGAACATTCCCATCGACAGACCACTAATCCGTGCCAAGGCAGAAGAGTTTGTCTTTCAACTCGAGGTAGCAGACTGCTTGTGCAGTGAGGGCTGGCTGACAAGGTTTAAAGTCAGAAACGGCCTCGTTCTTCGCACCATTGCAGGAGAAGCCGCAGCAGCTGATGCGACAGCGTGTCGCGACTGGCGCGCAGGGCGGCTTGCGGAGATTATGCGTCAATTCAAGGACAATGACATCTACAACGTAGATGAAACCGCGGTGTTTTTAAGCTCCTGCCAACGAAATTGATGGCTTTCAAAGGTGAGAAATGCACAGGTGGCAAACTGAGCAAAGAAAGACTGACTGTTCTTGTAGGAGCGAACATGTCGGGCAGCGACAAGTTGAAGCTGCTTGTGATCGGGAAATCGAAAAACTCTCGCTGTTTTAAGGGCATAACTAATGCCCGTGACTTGGAGACAAACTCAAAAGCGTGGATGACGTAAACCCTCTTCAAAAAATGGCTGCACACCGAGGATGCGCGATTTTCGCAGCAGAAGAGGAAAGTACTTTTCCTTGTTGATAACTGTAACAGGACTGAAGTCGATTCGGTTGAAGTTTCTCCCGGCCAACACCACGGCACTATTGCAGCTCATGGATCAGGGAGTTATTCAAGCCCCGAAAGCCCGCTTCCGCAAGGGTATCCTGCAGAGGATGCTGGTGTGTATGAACTATATATAAGGAGTACAAAGTGAACATTCTTGGCGCCATTCATCTTATTGCCGATGCCTGGAGGCAGCTGACTGCTAATACTATAGCAAATTGCTTTAGGCACGCGGGATTTTTTTCGAGTGACCAGGCATCCAACTTGCAGGATTTGCCTGAATGTGACGGTGAAGATGCCCTTGAGAGGCAGGAGGTAGTAGAGCAGTGTGCTTTTAAGGAAATCCATCTGGACTTTCGACGTGCACATCGATGGTGATGTTGTGACTTGCCCTGAAAACACGGTGGAGAGCATTGTTGCCGAGGTGTGTGATGAAAGTGAGCCGGAAGAGGAATCTGAAGGGATAGCTACCGTGGAGCCTACCACACTTCAAGGAGCAGAATCAGCTGTGCAGTATCTCAAAAACTTTTTCTGAAGGAACCAGGATCTGAAATGTTTGTCCAAAGCTTAAGTGCCATGGAAAAAACAATCCTAAAGATGCAGTTCCAAGGACTCAAAGCAAAATTGGTGCATTTTTGGTGCACAGTGACTAATTCTTGCCAAATAAACTTTGTGAGTGCTGTACCAAAACCTCTTGCAGTTTTCTTCCTTTCTGAAAAACTTATCAGGTACATTCACCTTCTAGTGCTTAGAGTTCCATAAATTGGTATTAAGAGTGCACGCACATAAATCTGCACTTTTGCACATCTCTCAGTAAACGGAACTCCTGTTAAATGGAACTAATATTTTCGGGCCCTTGGAGTTCCGTTTATTGAGAGTCTACTGTACATATTCCCATTACCGGTAGGATGAAGCGCACTCATCCACACGTTCTTTATTGATGTCGGCTATTGGCCAATAGCAGCTGCATATGGGAATGCGCTATATTATGAAATACCGCATTTGCCGGCATAATTTGCGCACCCATAATATTTAGCCAGCTTAAAAAAATATTACTTGCATATTTTGTGCTCCCCATCCCGCCCGAGCCAGCTCGCCGGCACGCGCACACGGAGAAACTTTGGACGGCCGCGCCCTTCGCCGCACAGGCGAGTGCAGTCATACACAAGACGGGCTGCGAGTGCGAAGTCCTTCTTTTGAGGACTTGGTTCTTTTCTTTGTAAGCCCCTGAACAATGGTCCCTAGGGACCGAACCCAAACATGCGAACCTGTTCACGGGTTGTCGGAACTGCTTGAGCGTTTGCCTCCCTCTATCTCCCCTTCTCTCCCGCCATGAGAATGCATGCACGCGACTATTTTCTGCATCGGAGGCGTGCGAGGGCCAGTCGCTTTTCCCCTCGTTGCCTCTCATTCTCTGCATCCGCGCTGCAGCGCATCTTTGGTTGACTTCGGAAGTTTAGGTTTCGACATCAGCCAGTCGCGTCTTCGCTGTTCACTTGCGATGGGCTACAATAACTATACGGCGAAATTCAAGCTCGCTGTTATAGAGTTTGCCGAATGGGAACCGTGCCGCCGCCAAGCACTTGAGCGTCACGTTTGGTGCTGGAGAAAGCAGAAGAGTTCGCTTGTAAATACAACACCCGGAAGGAGAGCGTGCCGAGGACCGAAGCAAGGAAAGTTTCCTGCCGTTGAAGAAGACCTTTTCAAATACGTGCAAGAGCTTAGGTCCTCCGCCGTGTCATGAGATGCTGCAGTTCGAGGCAAGATAGCGCAGGAGAAAGGGGTCCCTGCTCTGACGTTCAAGCAGATGGTGGGTGACGCACTTCATGAGACGCCATCAGCTGTCTCTTGTTAAGAACGGCCAGCTGCAGTGCAAGTTTGCCAGCCATTTACGCCAGCGGTGGCAACCTCATCTTGGGACGCCGCCGCCAACCTCTGGCCACGGCGTGACTAAGTCGACTTTGTGTCGGGAACAATGCGCACATCCTCCACTCTCCGTCGCTTCAGCTAGGAAGCGTTTTACGAATCAGGCTTTGTGCTGAAACCGCCACCGTTACGCTCTAGCCTCGTCGCCGTTGTGACTGAAGGAGTTCGACGAAGCAGGCTTTGTGCGCAACACGACAACGCGGACCGGATCTGCTACGGGTGCGGGAGTTGCCGCGGAAAAGCCGACGAAGGATCCTTCCCACGCGCCGACCAAGACGCAAGACAATGTGCTACCCGGGCACGTTACCCGGAACGGCTTCGAGTTGTACGAAATTCGTGTGGTGTCGATTTCGGACCGTGAACATGTGTGTGAGCCCTCATCCTCCAAAAGGGCGGGTCATCTACAATGACGTCGAACTATGACGTCGAGCGGAGTGCATATAAGCAGCGATTGTCGGCTGCTAGTGTGTGCTCGAAATGTACTCGTGAGCTGTGTGCTCGTAAGCTGTTTGCTGTATGCTCGTCTTGCGGGCTCCATTTGGGAGTCACGCTAGACTGTCGATGTATCTCATGTTCAAATGTAAATAACATGCAAATAAATCCTGCTCTCCTAAGTCCCGACGAAGAGTCAAGCTCCTCCCTACAGCTACGAGTGCCAAATCTTACATCTTGTTGGCAGCGGTGAGATCGGCCTACGACTCGGAGACAGCAACGGCAGCTGACGGACGTTGGCACGTGGTATCCTGATCGAGTTGGAGTCGACTTGGGATTGACCACCTCTTGCAACTGACTGGGTACGGCGGAGGACTGGTGATATGGTGAGTGGGTAAGCGTTTGGTTTTGGCTGTAAGATTTACCAGGCTTCAATTTCTCTGTGTTTTTGGATTTGATTCGCTGGGGATCTTTTACTTGTATTTTCATTTGCGTGGGTATCGCAGCAAGTATTGTGTGACAACAGAGCCAAAGCTTAAAGTAGCGACCATGGTCCTAATGTGTTTGACGAGAGCTGACCCGTTGTGGTTGTGTGAAGAGATCGAGGTAAACGTAGTGGAGGACTTGACGGAAGCAGAGATTCGTAAAACCATTCTCGAAAGTAAGAATGATTTGAAATTCATCGAACAAATGGGTAACCGAATTCTAAGCAAAAAACGGGAACAGGAAGCAATTAGGCCAGAACAGGAAGAATTTAGGCAAGAACAGGAAGAAGCAAGACAGAAACTGAAAAGCATTTCACAGGAAAAAGGCCTAACAGAAGCAACGAGGCAGTACGCTGCTGCATTGAACGAAAAGATTCAAGGTTTAGAGCAAGCAATCGAACAAAGTCAACAGCGGCTTGAGAAATCTGTAAGCTGGACGCAGCGAAAGTGGAAGGAAGTCGATGGCAGATTTCAGTCGAAAGCCGAGAAAAGTAGTAGTACCTGCAAGACTACCAGCACGTTCACAGGTGAACTCGAAGAGCTAGCAGCTAACGATGCCTTAGTGGCAACAGAGGCCGTTAAAGGCCAGAGCGAGAGCGACAAGGTGCTGTGCCAACAGAGTACTGTAGAGACAGCTAGGCCAGCTGCGAACAAATTGGCACAGTTAGCGCGCGTGTGCGTCGCTTGTAATGTTAGCGAGGTTGCTAGCGAAGTACAGAGTACTGTTGACCCGACGGACGCGAGCACCCATGTCGAGCCAGATCTGCGTGCCGAAGTGCCAGCTGGACGATGCAGTTGAGAGTAGTTCTCAGGATTGCGAGCTGCGTAGCTCAAGAGAATACAACTGCATTGTTCAGGGATCGGTGCAGCTCTCCGCCAGACTAGGTAGCCTAGAGAGGGGTAATTTAGTTATTAATCACTCAGACTGTGCGGGTAAGAGACCGATCCGGGCCGACGAGATGTGTTCCGGCCAGCAAGAGGCGCCAGAAGGCAACATGAAAGAGAAGTCAAAGAGAAAGCGCCGCAGAAAGAGGCGCCGTAAAGATCGGAATGCGGTGGCTAATGCAGCGAAGCCAAAGACGGCGACAGGAGCGAAAAGGCAGGGCGCGGAGAAAAGAAAGGTGCGGTCGTCATTGACGACGTGTGCGCATCAAGCACGTTCGAGCCACCGGCCAAAAGGAGACCGAGACGCATGTTCTGCACGGACGCGGACAAAGGGCACGGGGCAGTTAAATTTCTCGTCGTTCCGTCGTTCTTTTCGAAGCTCAGCGTGTAGGGCGAGGGAGCGCAAGGTGGCAAGACGAAACGAGAAGATGGGGAGTAGCGACGCGGTCAATCGAGTTCGCGAGGAAAGAGGGGCGCCAGGACGCAAATTGGCAGGAGACTGTAACGTCTAGGAGGAGCTGATAGTGAGTCAGCCCTTTTGTTGTTCCTCGGTAGCCAGAATAGCTTTCGAACCGCGACCACCTCGAGTACGGCTAAAGTAGTATGAGTCAGTTGTAAAAGTTTGAAAAGAGAGGCCAAGAGAGCTTCCGTAGAAGGAAAACGTGTTTTGTTCTATTTTTGAACATTTGCAAATTTTCGCGATTTGAGACTAGGATTTCTTTCAATATGTAAGGTATGACTCTGTTTTGTTTGAGACGCTCGAGATTTGAAAGACGCGTTTTTTTTTTTGTAAACATGTAGTATCGCGAGGTGTTCATTAATAAGTAGATAGGCTTTCTTTTTTTTGTGTGTAAGTAACCTGAGTGTCAAGGTTATCGTTGAGAGGCCTATCGTAACGCGCGTGTGTATTAGTTAACCTTGTTTGTTTGTTTTTTTATTTTTTAAGGTTAACCGCGTAGGTTTTCAGTAAGTGCGTGATTTGCACTGAGAAGAGCTCTTAGGTCCTTTAGCGCGTGTCCTGTGCGGACGGAAAGAAGCAGATTTTTGACTTGGTTGCTCGTGTGTGTTGAGGGCAGCCGTATTCTGACTTCGCTAGTGAGCGTGCATAGAACTAGTTGTTAGAAGACGCGTTTGTGATTACGTGCCTGTGGAGTTGGCCAGACGATTCAGTGGCAACCGTACATGAGATAAGTACGCCACTGCGATAAGGGAAGAGCATACTGTTCGTGAAGCTAGGCTGCTTAAGTTATGTTCGGGTATTGGTGGTTAAGAGCCTTCAATTTCATTCTGCGTAAACCTTTACTCTGGTGCAGCGCGACGGTCGGGTTTGGTCGAACTCAAGAGGAACGTGAACGCTCGCTTTGGCGGCACGAAATTTTGGGGTAAAATTTGGGATTCCCAGTTGAGTGACGTGCATTGAAAGTGTGATAGGAAGCCTGGTGGGTTAGCAGCTTATTCCGGGCGTTTGAGCGCTGAGCGGTATTGTGTTGCCGGGTCGACTCTTCTGTGCCAGTTGTGAGGTGGTTGAAGGCATGCCAAGTGAGCAGGGGTTGCAGAGAGCAAAGCCATCGTCTTGCTCGCCAGCCATTCTCTTCCTGCCCAGCGGTTACCAGCACCGGACAGTCGAGATTTTCCGGGCCATGGAGGCGCTGTTAAGAACGGCCAGCTGCAGTGCAATCAGACTGGGAAACATAGCGCAAAAATTTTGACACAGGGACAAGCAGAACACAGGACGGGCGCTAACTTTCAACAATTGATTTATTGCAGCTGGTGAGTACATATATACTCACTGCGACGCCACTGCAATAGAACACACAGAAGGGAAGGAGGAAAAGACAGTCATGTGACCATTATGCCCAAAAATTCAAGCTCTTTCCTTGATAAAAATATAGACGGCGTGCTAACGCACTCGTCACCTGCTCTGGCTATCTCGGCTGCTTCCACAATTTCCCTCGTAATCTTATTCCTGTGGCGATAAACAACAACAGTTTGTTTTAATAGCGGGAAGCATGGTGCCTTCGCGTCACATTTTCTACAATGGGCAGCCGGATGCCCATCTATTGCGGTGCTCTCCACTTTGTTACTATGCTCCACCAGACGCACGTTTAAACATCTGCCCGTCTGGCCCACGTAGCACTTCCCACACGAGAGTGGGATCTTATACACAACATTGCGAGTGCATGTAACAAAAGGATCTTTGTGCGCGGTAGCGCAACTAGGCTTTCGTTTCCTCATGGAACAGCTCATCACACTCAACCTCAAGAGTTTGTTAGGTGCTGTAAACACAACGTTTACACCAGAACGTTGCCCAACCTTTTTTAGGTAGTGGGAAACCTTATGAAAGCAGGGAATTACCGCCACTTTTCGTTTGTCCCTTTCTTCTTTCCTTTCATCATCCGCTCTCTTCTACTTTCATAAGGTTTCCCACAATATAAAAAAGGTTGGGCAACGTTCGTTTACAGCACCTAAGAAACTCTTGAGGTTGAGTGTGATGAGCTGTTCCATGAGGAAACGAAAGCCTAGTTGCGCTACCGCGCACAAAGATCCTTTTGTTACATGCACTCGCAATGTTGTGTATAAGATCCCACTCTCGTGTGGGAAGTACTACGTGGGCCAGACGGGCAGATGTTTAAACGTGCGTCTGGCGGAGCATAGTAACAAAGTGGAGAGCATCGCAATAGATGGGCATCTGGCTGCCCATTGTAAAAAATGTGACGCGAAGGCACCATGATTCCCGCTATTAAAACAAACTGTTGTTGTTTATCGCCACAGGAATAAGATTACGAGGGAAATTGTGGAAGCAGCCGAGATAGCCAGAGCAGGTGACGAGTGCGTTAGCACGCCGTCTACATTTTTATAAAGAGCTTGAATTTTTGGGCATAATGGTCACATGACTGTCTTTTCCTCCTTCCCTTCAGTGTGTTCTATTGCAGTGGCGTCCCAGTGAGTATATATGTACTCACCAGCTGCAATAAATCAATTGTTGAAAGTTAGCGCTCGTCCTGTGTTCTGCTTGTCCCTGTTTCACAATTTTTGCGCTATGTTTCCCAGTCTGAATGTATCCCACCAACACGCCCAAACTTCTTCCCTGCTAAACTGCAGTGCAAGTTTGCCAGCCATTTACGCCAGCGGTGGCAACCTCATCTTGGAACGCCGCGGCCAACCTCTAGCTACGGCGTGACTAAGTCGACTTGGTGTCGGGAACAATGCGCGCATCCTCCACTCTCCGTCGCTTCAGCTAGGATGCGTTTGACGAAGCAGGCTTTGTGCTGAAACCGCCACCGTTACGCTCTAGCCTCGTCGCCGTTGTGACTGAAGGAGTTCGACGAAGCAGGCTTTGTGCGCAACACGACAACGCGGACCTGATCTGCTGTGGGTGGGGGAGTTGCCGCGGGAAAGCCGACGAAGGCTCCTTCCCACGCGCCAAGACGCAAGACAATGTGCTACCCGGGCACGCTACCCGGAATGGCTCAGAGTTCTACGAAATTCGTGTGGTGTCGATTTCGGACCGTGAACATGTGTGCGCGTGTGTGTGAGCCCTCATCCTCCTCCAAGTCGAGAGCCCGCCTCCTCCAAAAGGGCGGGTCATCTACAATGACGTCGAGCGGAGTGCATATAAGCAGCGATTGTCGGCTGCTAGTGTGTGCTTGTCGTCGTGCTCGAAATGTACTCGTGAGCTGTGTGCTCGTAAGCTGTTTGCTGTATGCTCGTCTTGCGGGCTCCATTTGGGAGTCACGCTTGACTGTCGATGTATCTCATGTTCAACTGTAAATAACATGTAAATAAATCCTGCTCTCCTAAGTCCCGACGAAGAGTCAAGCTCCTTCCTAGAGCTACGACTGCCAAATCTTACATCTGAATGGCAGCGGCGAGATCGGCCTACAGCTCGTAGATCGCCCGACAACAAATGGTGGCAGCGGCGAGATCGTCCGACGAATCTTACACTCTCAGACGTAGAACGACCCTCTGCCAGCGGTTGCCACGATTACGAGGAGAAGGTTGTTTAGTTTCACCGTTTTGTGATTGGGCTACGCAAAACTGGAAACTTCGACATGTCCCAGGTTGGGAACGCAGACGAAACCTCGTTGACCTTTCATACGCCACCCAACACAACAGTGAGCGAGAAAGGCGTCTTGCCCGTTCCTATAATGACAACCGGCTGTGAAAAGCAATGCTGCACGGTTATGCTTGCCGTGACAGCTGTGGCCGAAAACTACCGCCGTTCGTGATCTTCAAGCAGAAGACATTGCCCAAATTGAAGGTTGAAGGCCGTGTTCACATCCGCGCCCAAGAAAACGGCTGGATGAATGAGGAACTCATGAACGACTGGCTCGACACTGCCTGTGGGGTAAGTGACCAGGGGCCTTACTGCGACTGCCATCGCTATTGGTGCTCGACAGTTTCAAAGGCCATCTCGTGGACAGCGTAAAGGAGAAGTTGCGGGACATGAGGATCAACCTGGCTATTATCCCGGGCGGACTAACATCTGTTCTGCAGCCCCTTTGGATGTCTCCGTAAGTAAACCCTTCAAGGACTACGTGCGCAAGATGTACGTGGAATGGATGGCCGGCGGAGAGCATGGGCCCGCTCCCACTGGCAGAATAGAGCGACCGCCACTAGAGACGGTCTGCGAGTGGATACTCGCAGCGTGCGACCTGGTTCCTCCCGCTATTGTCGAGAAGAGCTTCAAGGGGAAAAGGCTGTCGAACGTGCTCGACGGAACCGAAGACGATGCGCTTTGGGAGGGCGGCGACAGCGGCTGTGACGATGATTCCCAGCCAGACCTCTTGACCAGTAATTCTGACTAGACCGCGCATGACCGGAACTGGCTGGTTAAAGTACGTCCTAATTCTGTTAAATAACCAAGTACCCTTCGTTTGTGCTATAATTTGTTTTCTTTTTTATGTATATACCACGCGCGTTACTACATATTGCACTTCGGATGTGTTCGCTGAATCTCCGCGTAATTTGTGCACCCCCCTTTCGGAGCTCCAAAATCGTGAAAGAAAGTGAAAATTATGCGAGTAAATACGCTAAAGCGTCCAGAAAAGAATGAGCAGCAGTCTCCTCCTGAAAAGAGCATTTGCAAGAAAGGCGACTTCGCGCTCTGCTTCCGAACTCCACTTGCAGCGCATGACTGCTACATTTGGCTGACATGTTCACAGCAACATATGCTATCTGCGGACTGTGTTTTTCTTACCAAGCCCTTGGGATGGTTCAGGACCCCTTTTAAGGAGAGGAGTGAAAAAATTGGTATGAAGTGGTTGGTTTGCAGGGGTTTTTTTGCAGGAGTAATTTTCTGACATTTTTGAAGAGTAAAACTGCAAACCTAATTACTGCACTAGGTGCGATACCTGCACAATCTGTGTGTAGATGATGCTGTTTGGCCCCATGGTCCGGGAATTCTAGGAGGGCAGGGGGTTGTTCTCCCCTTGCGGATGCCGATGGCTATGCGATGCGACCTTCTCACCAATACCGAAGCTGTCAATTATGCATGCGTTTTGAAATTCACTATTATTTCACACATAAACATGTACAAAAAAATGTTTATACAGTAAAATCAACGTGCAGGCCATATGCAAATTTCAGCTTGAGGTGTGCCTTCACGTCGGAGCGTATTTTGCCTTGAGGTGTGGTATCCCGACAGCACGGCCCGTGCTGTGCCGTGAAACTCGTTTTAAGGCAAAGTGCCATCATAGTTGCCGAAGCGTTTGGGAACAGAGCCGCTGGCCACATCTTTCACACATCTGCAAATGGAGACTTTTTACAGATTTGCGTGTTATATGCAGTTATTTGCTTGGGCTCCGAGCAGTCTTTTTTTTTTTTTCTCTCGGGTGGTGGTGCGGCTTATAAACAGAAAAATACGCATATTTGTTTCGAATACTGCAATTTAAGCTCAAGTGAATATAGAATAGGGTATATTCAATCAAATATTTGCACAAGCGGTCAGTGTCTTGGCCCTTCTTTACTATGTATCATACCGACCAGACGCGCTTTCATCATATTCTAGACTTGGTGACACTGGGTATGTGTCGGTCTTCAATTTACCTTCTTCATGCTAACTTGGGTCACGATTATGTGTTGTCGCTGGGTGTAATCAAATCGGTATCATATATATTCTGGCAATCTTGCTTATATACACACAGACATGCATAGACTCGAAGGTGCCACTGCTAGATAGTGCAGCATGTCCAGAGGGAAGCCTGGCTGCAGCACACGCCTCATACACGACGTGTTCTATAGGCGGCACTGGCAATACGGTGTGTCACTACAGTGCTTCAATGCTAATCGCATTAACGTCGACCTGGGATGGTTTCAGTCAGAATTTTTATGCAATGTTGATTTCAGAGAAATAGAATTGATAATTAAGAGTTATTAAAGCCATTTTCTAGTGAATGCCTTGTATACCGTAATGTATGGTGCCTTTAGAAAAGACGCGACACAAGTGCAAGCTGAAATAGTCGTCTTTAATCTATGATACAGGTGAGATTATGGAACACCGTTATTATACAAACTCTCCACCGGGGAAGAGACAAGGCACAAAGGGGCAGCCCCCCCCCTCCGACGTTAAGTAGGCCGCTGCCCGGGGCGGCGAGAGTCTTTCAAAGACTAGCACGGGACCCGTAAGCGCTTTTGTACTGCCGGCGGAGAAGGGAGGGGGCTATTGCACAAGACAGGGAGCATTTTACAGTGCGGAATGCTAGGAACCGCTGCTGTGCAGAGCCGCTGCGCTGCCGTTCATCATCAGTGGTGCCGGGAAGGCCGGGGAGCCGCCGCCGCCGCCAGCCGCATTGTTGGAGTTGCGCAGCACCGTGTACACGTCCTCGACGCGGCTCAGCTTGTCGAAGAACGGCATGAGGTCCCGCAGCTCGGTGTCCGACATGTCGTCGAACCAGGAGCCCACAGGCACCTGCGAAGGCACAGAGCATCCTTTCGTGCCAGCATGTCGCATCAAGCATGTTTCACATTTGGGGCGCAGGAGTTGCTCCATGCGAACAACTTAGTCGCTACAATATGACTTCCATCAGTGTCAACACACGGGATGAGCCAACACCACCTACATCTTGGAGGTGTCCAGGTGTTGGATGAGGTGCTTTCTTATTTAACAACGTCACAATAAAGCAGCAATGCATCACGGCAGTGTTCATGACTGGTTGCCAACATAACAAAGCTGGAAAGAGGCTAGTTGATGATAGTATGGACAACATGTGCAGCGTGTTAACAGCATCTGCTGTGCAGGGAGAGCAGTACTGGTTGATAAAATTGGGCTGGACTTCTCTGCATAGAAAGCGGTGTGCATCTTACATTGCTGCAATTGATATATTTTTCATTATTCATGTACCCTAAAGGCCATGCTTGGTATTACATGGGGCAACAAAACTGTTACAAAAAAAGTGAGTTTAACACAAACAATTGGTATATGCAGCTATGACAACACTCAATAAAATACAGACTATACAGGCTTGGCATACAGAATGCAAAAGTGGCAGGCCTCATAAATATTTAATAAATGCAAAGAAACTTGCCAAGTTTCGGATATCATGTTTTTACTAGTGTAGTCCCTATTGCAGTTGAAAAAATGAAATGCATATGATGTTACAATTACTTTCTTCAGTTACTTTACTGACAACTTTGCCCCCTTACTCAATGCCCCCCCCCCCCCCCCCCATGTAGGGTATTTCACAAATAAAATAATGAAGACAAGCTGCAACACGCGATGCAGCACTTGAATTTTTCAGAACTCTCAGTGACAGTAAAACCGTGGTCGCAGAAGCCTCAGTATATGCTTATTCATCTTGGGGCTACACCAGGCACTGGCTGACAAACCACTCAGTATATGCTTATTCATCTTGGGGCTACACCAGGCACTGGCTGACAAACCAACACAATATGGCTCAAAAGCGATGGGCACTTCAAACATTGGTGCCAGGAAATTACCTACAGATTATTCTATTTTCAGGTTTTCATTGGCCCTACCGGGAGTACGATTTACTCGAATGTAACGCGCACATTTCTTTCAATAAAGCGGGTCCAAAAATAGCCTGCGCGCTAGCCTGTCCGTAAATGTGTTACATAGGCTCCAGCCTATAGTGCTTAGATACGGAACCACTGTTTATGGTCACTGCACGGTTCGCTGGCAGCGCAGGGTGAATTCGCTTCTGCGTTAATTTTTGAAGAATACTGGTACTAACATTGATATCTTTAAGATTAAAGCTTCCAAGTTTCAACGCTTTGTTAACAGAAACTATTGCGCTTAAACATTTCTGGTACAGTCAGTTCACCGTTCCATATGTTCCTGCACGTGATTTAAGACCAAAATACCGTTACTGCATTCCTCGCTCCTCAACCCGGTACGGAAAGCGCACACGTCAATGCTATCTATGTACCTGCCTGTTATAATAGTATGCCACCTAGTTTATTCCGCACGAGAACAAAATACACCAAAAAATTTTGCGGTATTTAACAGGGATAGGCAGGCATTGTCTCCGCATTGCTTCCTGCCCCATAATTATTTTATCTAGTGTTACTGTCTTAATTTCGAATTACCGTCATCTCATTTGATGTTGTTTCGACTCCCTGTATTGTTAAACTTTTTCATCTTTTTTGTTTAGAATTGATGTGAATAAAAGTACCATCCATCCATCCATCCATCCATCCGTCCGTCCATCCATCCATCCGTCCGTCCGTCCAATCGAGTACGACCCTAAATCTGCGTTACCACATCATTATCGGCATGGCCGCCTCGCACGCGCTTTTAGCCTAGCTGCCGTAGCTTTCTCCATGTGCTGTAGCACGTGTGCTTATACTCCGTTTCAAACACCAGGTGTAATGCTGTGGAGGCTAGAGAGACTTTCTGCAGTGGGCTGCGTCCGCAGTTCGAAGTAATTTGATGTACTTGATCGCAATTGTGTGAAACTGTACTTTATAGGGGCTCAGTATTGAATGAAGAACGTTTTAATCTTTAGAAACAAAGAAACTGTAGTATATGGTTATCTAATGCGTTGTTTTAGATCAATTTGTTTTTCACTGCGTTTGTTTTCAGGTTTTCTTATTGGCAGCTCGTTGCGGCAGCCCCACGCTCGCGCGAGCCCTTGGTGTGCAGTGAGGCATGGCCGGAATGCGCGGAGTGATGCATTTTCATCACCGAACTTCTTGCATAGCTTCCACAGCGTTGCACGTGATGTGTGCAACGCAGGTTAGTGCACCGTCCGTCTTCCCAGTCTTCGCGTTTTCCGCATTTGCTCTATCAGCATGGAAGTGCTGACTGCAAAGACATGCCGAGTTCATCACGATGCCGCAATTAAAAGGAAAGTGATCACGTGTGCGGAGCCGGACGGAAATCGGACCGCATCACGGCGTTCGGAGTTCCCGAAACTTGCGTGCGGGACTGGCACAAACAGGAGAAGCTTTCCGCCGGCTGCTACGTACTGTTGTGCCATTACCACAAGCCCGGATTCCGAATCAGCAAGATGCAGAATTTATCCTGCGAGCGCCCTTTGGACAAACCCGGGGCTGCGCCGAAAGGCACAGCGCCCTAATTCTCCCTTGACAAGTCAAGATGCTGAGCCGTCAGGCAGTGGTGTCCTCCGGAGAAGCATCGGCGGGCAACATGTTCAAACGTGTCGCCAAGTGCCAGACAGCCCGGCGCCGTACCTCCCCTTCCCTGGAGGTCACCGCGCCCGCCAGTTTTGAACGGGGTGGCCAGCGTGGTCGCTGATTGGACCCCTCCGACGACCGTCGAGTGCTCACTTTGTATTGGGCCGTTTGAGTGACAATGGTTTCTGGGGGCTTATAAGCCGCGGCGCGCCGCCTGGAAAACCGGATCCGCCGACCCACCGGGAGCAGAGTGCCGCTCTCGACTGGAGTGAGATGTGTCACGCGTTTTCGCCGGACGTCGCCGTGCGGGAACAGTCGCGTTTGCTGTGAGCTCTCGGCCCCAGTGCCGATCCCTTCATGTCCTGTATAATGACCTGTATATAGTGTATAAAGTCCCTTTTGTTATTCTCACCGACGCCTGACTCGGAGTCTTCGCTACCAACGCTCTGTCACGAAACGGGTGACGAGCGCTACGGGACCACCTCAAAGTCGTAACAGTGGCGGCAGCGGTGGGATGTAACAGTGGATGGCAGCTACGGGATTGACCGGCATCAGCTACCTCGGCGCGGTGAGTGCCTGAAGTTTACCTCAAACACCAGACTTTCTCTGACACAGGTTATAGTAGCTTAGGGAAGGATTTGGTGTTGCATTGTGATAACCTTGTGTGTTTCAAGCCTAGTAAGAGTGTTTTGAAAACCAGGGGATGCTGAGGGGGTAAACAGGGCAGTGTGTGAAATACTTGCATATGTCTTACTAGTAGCATTATAGTAGCGCACGGCAGGTATATTCAAAAAGGGTAAACAGCAGGAGGACAGTGTGAACGATGGAAAAGTACAAGGTGAAGGAACTTCTCGAAATTTGTGAGGAGTTGGGCATTGAGTTGGGCTCAACCAAAAGAAAGAATGCGATCCTTGAGGTCATGAGGACTGGGGACGTAACGGCTGAGGAAGCCGCAGAGGCCTTGGCGGGTATCAATGAACGTCGGGAAAGGGAGGAGAAGGAACGTTGCGAGGAGGAAAGGAAAGAAAAGGAACGTCGCGAGGAGGAAAAGAGGGAGAAGGAACGTTGCGAAGAGGAAAGGAAAGAAAAGGAACGTCGGGAGTGGCAGGCAGAAAAGGAACGTCGGGAGTTGCAGGCAGAAAGGGAACGTCGCGAGCACGAGCTTAAAATGAAAGAGTTGGAGACACGAAACAGCTCGCCGGCGCCTAGTCTCACTTCTAACGTTCCAAGAATACGCGATCAACTTCCACCCTTTGTCGTCGGAGAGGATATGGCCAAATACCTCGTGAAATTTGAGCACGTGTGCGAACGGAATAGCATTGAGCGATCCCTCTGGGCACAGAATCTGTTAGCCTTGCTTCCTGGGGAGGCATCAGACGTAATAACTTGCTTATCGAAAGAGGCGTTTGAGAGCTACAGTGATGTGAAGGAAGCGCTACTGCGGAAGTACAAATTGTCGCCCGAAGCTTTCCGGCAGAGGTTCCGGTATGCAAAAAAGGGCAAGGAGTCGAATGTTGACTTCGCGTTTCGTCTAAAAGCCGACCTGGTGGAATGGCTGAAGGGCGAAGAGGTTTACGACGACCGCGACAAAATCGTCGAATGCATCGCGTTGGAGCAGTTCTACCGTTGCATTGATGAGGAGGTCAGGCTCTGGCTGCAAGATAGGCTAAAGGAGGTTAAGCTAAACAAGGCAGCAGAGTTAGCGGAAGAGTATTACACCCGCCGCAGATTGCACAGCAAGGCAGTGCGCGTAGAAAAAGCAGATAGGAGAGATGGGTTTTCCGGAAGGCCCGAAAAACGGAAATGTTACAATTGCAAAAAGCAAGGGCACATCGCTGCGAACTGCCCAGAGAAAGTTGCTTTTGCAACAAAACAGCGAAACGATACGACGCGTTCTTTTGAAAAACGGAAACCGTTAACCTGCTACAATTGCAAAAAGCAAGGGCACATCGCTGCAAGCTGCCCAGAGAGAATTGCTTTTGCAACAATACAGGAAACTCACAAAAACATACGTCTATTGGAGCCCTATGTGCAGGAAATTAAGATAAACGGTAAGAAGTGCCGTGCGCTTCGGGACTCTGCAGCAACTATGGACGTTGTTCACCCGTCTTTCGTCTCCTCGAGTGATCTTACGGGAGAGTGCGCTAGGATACGGCAAGTGGCCGAGGAGGAGAGTGTCTGTTTACCGATCGCAACGGTTATCATTGAAGGAGAGTTTGGGAAACTTAACACCGAAGCCGCTGTGTCAGCCGCCCTCCCGGAGCACTTTTCCTACCTCTTCTCAAATAACTCGGAGCAGCTGCTGAAGGATCAGAGCAAATCATTCTTTGCCGACGTGGCGTACATGGCGCTCACGCGATCCAAAGCGCTCCCGCTGTCGAGGGAACTTGACTTTGCGTCGGTGAGCGAAAGGCGGTGCGGCACACGGACTGATCAAGGTAACTTGAGTGGCGAGCAGTCACGGGAGAGGCAGAGCTCGAAGGCTGGCCTAGGCGAGCGGGTCCTGGAAGTGAGTGGGAGTGACGCGTGCAGTGCTAGCCGCGATATAGACGCGACGCCGCAATTAGGC
Organism: Dermacentor variabilis; assembly: GCF_050947875.1. Classification (NCBI taxonomy): domain Eukaryota; kingdom Metazoa; phylum Arthropoda; class Arachnida; order Ixodida; family Ixodidae; genus Dermacentor; species Dermacentor variabilis. The sequence continues at coordinate 6,596,169 of NW_027460280.1, read as the reverse complement.
GACGCGGGCTCCACACTCGCTCCGGTTTCCGCCAGCTGGCAGGAGCAGGCGGCAGTTGAAAGAGAAACTCTGATTCGCGACCAACAGGAAGACTGTTCACTAGCCGATCTGAGGAAGAGCGTCAAACGGGGAGTGGAAAAAAAGTGGGTTTCATTTGGCAAGGAATCTGGCTTATTGTACCACCGCTACACGGATAAGCAGGGTCGCAAATATAAGCAGCTTCGGATTCCGCGAAAATATCGCCGGGAAAAATGACCTCATTTGCTTCCTCAGTAGTATGTTTTCGGTCCAAGTGATTTCAAGGGGACCATTCTATTTGTCATTGTTATTGCTGATTATTACTTGTTCCTGATCTTTTGGTGTATTGTTCATTTGAAAAAGGGTTGTTTGAGCCTTGTATACTGGATCGTACACCTGCCTCTTGTTGCAGCGGGAGCAAAAAGGGGGATAGCAATTCAGTTAGGTTGATTTGGATTATAGCCTTGTCTGGTGTTTGACGGGAGACAGAGGGCACTTGTTCGTGTTGGGTGTTGCCTTTTGCCGGTCGGTTTTGCAAGCTGCAGAACGACCAATCGGGACCAGTGGCGAGAAGCAAGGGCTTAGGAACGACCCGAGCGGAGCTGGTTGAGGTGCCTTGGCGACAACGCGGTGAGCCGAGCTCCGATCCTGGCGAGTGGGACCTGGGCACGTGAAGTGACCTGGCGTCCCGACACTGGACGTGAACTTGGACGAGCCTGACGAACGTGCGCGCCTGGCATCCGAGCCACGTGGAGGCAGCTCGTCTTCCCGGCGCCTTATCTGAGGGCGGGGATGCTGTTGTGCCATTACCACAAGCCCGGATTCCGAATCAGCAAGATGCAGAATTTATCCTGCGAGCGCCCTTTGGACAAACCCGGGGCTGCGCCGAAAGGCACAGCGCCCTAATTCTCCCTTGACAAGTCAAGATGCTGAGCCGTCAGGCAGTGGTGTCCTCCGGAGAAGCATCGGCGGGCAACATGTTCAAACGTGTCGCCAAGTGCCAGACAGCCCGGCGCCGTACCTCCCCTTCCCTGGAGGTCACCGCGCCCGCCAGTTTTGAACGGGGTGGCCAGCGTGGTCGCTGATTGGACCCCTCCGACGACCGTCGAGTGCTCACTTTGTATTGGGCCGTTTGAGTGACAATGGTTTCTGGGGGCTTATAAGCCGCGGCGCGCCGCCTGGAAAACCGGATCCGCCGACCCACCGGGAGCAGAGTGCCGCTCTCGACTGGAGTGAGATGTGTCACGCGTTTTCGCCGGACGTCGCCGTGCGGGAACAGTCGCGTTTGCTGTGAGCTCTCGGCCCCAGTGCCGATCCCTTCATGTCCTGTATAATGACCTGTATATAGTGTATAAAGTCCCTTTTGTTATTCTCACCGACGCCTGACTCGGAGTCTTCGCTACCAACGCTCTGTCACGAAACGGGTGACGAGCGCTACGGGACCACCTCAAAGTCGTAACAGTACAGCGTAGCCACGCGGCGCCTATCTTGAAAGCAATCTGCGACGGAGGCAAGAGTCTACGCACCTAAGCGCACCCACGCTGTGTGCTCGTCCCTTCATGCACGTTGAAGCGAGAGGCCACACAAAGGTTAATTCGCTCGCTCCTGCTGCCGCACTTCCCCACTCCTGTGTTTTGATAAAGAGTTTCCGCAGTCATTGCGTTCCATGTTTTCTTGTGCGCGTGATACCATGCTAGTTAATTTAGTTAGTAAGCAAATGTTTAAAAGTTTATACAGCTGATAAAACTGCAACCCTTACTTCCCTCCCGTATAGCTGTTTACTAATTTGCTATCGTAACCGCTGCTTCGCCTTTGGGGCAAAACTGCGACTTTTATATATATTGCAGCTTTAGTGTAATGGGAGTAAATCTGTTTTTCCAAATGAGAGAAATTTGTATTCCTGTATGAAAGAATGAGGTGCGCGGTAATGTAAAGGACTTTTTTTGTAGGCCGCGGCAAACAGGTGCGCATTAAAATTGAGTGTTTTTTTCCCTTCTTTTTGGCACGGAAAACGGGTGCGCGTTACAATCGAGTAAATACGGTACTGTCTCCAGCAACAATGAAGCATTGTGCTTTAAGAAGCAAGGCATTGAGTGCACAATCTTGCGTGCAAGGTGTTCATGCATTATACATAACGCTATTCCCTTCAGCGAGTTTTCAGTCTCGCTGCTGGTGTCTTCACAAAACGAAAGGTTAACATATTGAAAACCAATGGTTAGTGAAGATAAAAGAGTACATCCTCCTCTGCAGATGAGCTGTAGAGGAGGATGCACCGAGAGAGTCAGGCCAGCTCATTCTATTTAGTGTATTTGTGCAACGTTAATAAGTTTACAGGCCGCCATTGGAATCTGAACCTGGCAACGTTTAACGTTAGAACGCTATCTAGTGAGGCGAGTCTAGCAGTGTTATTGGAGGAATTAGAGGGTAGTAAATGGGATATAATAGGGCTCAGTGAAGTTAGGAGGACAAAAGAAGCATATACAGTGCTAAAAAGCGGGCACGTACTGTGCTACCGGGGCTTAGCGGAGAGACGAGAACTAGGAGTCGGATTCCTGATTAATAAGGAAATAGCTGGTAACATACAGGAATTCTATAGCACTAACGAGAGGGTGGCAGGTCTTGTTGTGAAACTTAATAAGAGGTACAAATTGAAGGTGGTACAAGTCTATGCCCCTACATGCAGTCATGATGACCAGGAAGTCGAAAGCTTTTATGAAGACGTGGAATCGGCGATGGGTAAAGTAAAAAAATACACTATACTGATGGGCGACTTCAATGCCAGGGTAGGCAAGAACCAGGCTGGAGACAAGTCAGTGGGGGAATATGGCATAGGCTCTAGGAATAGCAGAGGAGAATTATTAGTAGAGTTTGTAGAACAGAATAATATGCGGATAATGAACACCTTTTTCCGCAAGCGGGTTAGTCGAAAGTGGACGTGGAGGAGCCCGAATGGTGAGACTAGAAATGAAATCGACTTCATACTCTGCGCGAACCCTGGCATAATACAAGATGTAGACGTGCTCGGCAAGGTACGCTGCAGTGACCATAGGATGGTAAGAACTCGAATTAGCCTAGACTTGAGGAGGGAACGGAAGAAACTGGTACACAAGAAGCCAATCAATGAGTTAGCGGTAAGAGGGAAACTAGAGGAATTCCGGATCAAGCTACAGAACAGGTATTCGGCTTTAACTCAGGAAGAGGACCTTAGTGTTGAAGCAATGAACGACTATCTCATGGGAACCATTAAGGAGTGCGCAATAGAAGTCGGTGGTAACTCCGTTAGACAGGAAACCAGTAAGCTATCGCAGGAGACGAAAGATCTGATCAAGAAACGCCAATGTATGAAAGCCTCTAACCCTACAGCTAGAATAGAACTGGCAGAACTTTCTAAGTTAATCAACAAGCGTAAGACAGCGGACATCAGGAACTATAATATGGATAGAATTGAACAGGCTCTCAGGAACGGAGGAAGCCTAAAAACAGTGAAGAAGAAACTAGGAATAGGCAAGAATCAGATGTGTGCGTTAAGAGACAAAGCCGGCAATATCGTTACTAATATGGATGAGATAGTTCAAGTGGCTGAGGAGTTCTATAGAGATTTATACAGTACCAGTGGCACCCACGACGATAGTGAAAGAGAGAATAGCCTAGAGGAATTCGAAATCCCACAGGTAACGCCAGAAGAAGTAAAGAAAGCCTTAGGAGCTATGCAAAGGGGGAAGGCAGCTGGGGAGGATCAGGAAACAGCAGATTTGTTGAAGGATGGTGGTCAGATTGTTCTAGAGAAACTGGCCACCCTGTATACGCAATGCCTCATAACCTCGAGCGTACCGGAATCTTGGAAGAACGCTAACATAATCCTAATCCATAAGAAAGGGGACGCCAAAGACTTGAAAAATTATAGACCGATCAGCTTACTGTCCGTTGCCTACAAAGTATTTACTAAGGTAATCGCAAATAGAATCAGGAACACCTTAGACTTCTGTCAACCAAAGGACCAGGCAGGATTCCGTAAAGGCTACTCAACAATAGACCATATTCACACTATCAATCAAGTGATAGAGAAATGTGCAGAATATAACCAACCCTTATATATAGCTTTCATTGATTACGAGAAAGCGTTTGATTCAGTCGAAACCTCAGCAGTCATGGAGGCATTACGGAATCAGGGTGTAGATGAGCCATATGTAAAGATACTGGAAGATATCTATAGCGGCTCCACAGCCACCGTAGTCCTCCACAAAGAAAGCAACAAAATCCCTATAAAGAAAGGCGTCAGACAGGGAGATACGATATCTCCAATGCTATTCACAGCATGTTTACAGGAGGTATTCAGAGGCCTGGAGTGGGAAGAATTGGGGATAAAAGTTGATGGAGAATACCTTAGCAACTTGTGATTCGCTGATGATATTGCCTTGCTTAGTAACTCAGGAGACCAATTGCAATGCATGCTCACTGACCTGGAGAGGCAAAGCAGAAGGGTGGGTCTGAAAATTAATCTGCAGAAAACTAAAGTAATGTTTAACAGGCCCGGAAGAGAACAGCAGTTTACGACAGGTAGCGAAGCACTGGAAGGGGTAAGGGAATATATCTACTTAGGGCAGGTAGTGACCACGGATCCGGATCATGAGACTGAAATAACCAGAAGAATAAGAATGGGCTGGGGTGCGTTTGGCAGGCATTCTCAAATCATGAACAGCAGGTTGCCACTATCCCTCAAAAGGAAAGTGTGTAACAGCTGTGTGTTACCAGTACTCACATATGGGGCAGAAACCTGGAGGCTTACGAAAAGGGTTCTGCTGAAATTGAGGACGACGCAACGAGCTATGGAAAGAAGAATGATGGGTGTGACGTTAAGGGATAAGAAAAGAGCAGATTGGGTGAGGCAACAAACGCGGGTAAACGACATCTTAGTTGAAATCAAGAAAAAGAAATGGGCATGGGCCGGACATGTAATGAGGAGGGAAGATAACCGATGGTCACTAAGGGTTACGGACTGGATTCCAAGGGAAGGGATGCGTAGCAGGGGGCGGCAGAAAGTTAGGTGGGCGGATGACATTAAGACGTTTGCAGGGACAACATGGCCACAATTAGTACATGACCGGGGTAGTTGGAGAAGTATGGAAGAGGCCTTTGCCCTGCAGTGGGCGTAACTAGGCTGATGATGATGATGATGATGAATAAGTTTGAAAGCAAATTAACATAAAAGTAATCGATTACACTTCAATTAACATAAAAGTAATCGATTACACTTCACTAAAAGCTCAATTACTTTCCTGAGGCAACGACTGATAACACGTAAAAGTCTGGCCTTATCTCGGGCCCAATATGTGTTGGTGACGACTAAAGCGATTATTGTAGTAGCAACTTTCCCACAATGGCTTCCCGATTGCCACAGCGCCGGCCAGCTAAGTATCGTCATGGTCACACTAGGTGGCCAGGCCTAATGCATGCTGTTTTCATTGGAAAGCAGCGGGCAACCAAAATTTATGGTATAACAGCGAGTCGACACACCATTTTTTCACAGCAAAGTGCGAGAGGCCTATACACCGCTGCACCACAGATGAGGGCAAGGGCAATAACCTGAGTGACAACTTTGCTCGCGCTGCCATTTCAATACATCATACAAGTGTATCATGTTATAAAAACACAATTACCCTTACAGATTGTTCCATGGAGTAGGCAGTGATGCTGCTGGCATGCCAATATAATCCAATAGGTCCGAAAAATCAGTCGGCTGCTGCAGTAATAAAGCCCGAATTTCCTGGCAGCCATAATAAACATTACTAACCTTCATCACTGAAATGACTTAAAATTCAGGGCAATCAATGGGATTCATGCAACAGTCATGCATGAGCATTAGTTTTTCCATGTTGTGCCCCTTTTGCATGCAATGATGAGACAGACACTGATTAAAGGCACCAATGGCCAAACAATGTTGTCTTTCTCCCCAGAGCAAGTCTGACTCCTTCTTTTTGACTGTGAACTACCGACGCCTTGTCTCCGCTGCCAAACTGCTTTGCCTTTGCTCATCCGTCTTCATCGCATAGCCTCGGCATTCTTCCGCTGAGGCTCGGCTCACTCGTGCGACCCGTAGCCATCCATCCTTACCTTCAACTATACAAGCACGCAGAACAAAACCGCAATTATTGGAACGGGCAACATGTCTGGACTTGTCCAGGAGCAAAGTGCATCTGCTGACGATCGAGCGTCAACTGCGCAGGGCCGCATTCCAGTCCGCCGATTCCATGGGTCCGCACACCCAAGCGGATGATGCATACTATGATGCGCACTTCCCCCTCTTCCCTCCAGTTGCGCTGCATCTGTGCCAAGAATATCTAGAACACTGCCTGTGCTTCCCCTCTCTCGTGACGTCAGGTGCCTCTTCCACCTGTGTCGGCCTCTCCCCTCTTTTGCCGAACACAAGGGGACAAGACGGGTTTTCGTTGGCATGAGCGCTCTAACGCGAATGCATTAATATGAATTTCATTTACAAAAACGTCAGTTGCGATGATCATGAATGGTGAAAAGAGAGGCAATGATACCGTTCACTTTTCTAGTGGCGCAGCTTTAGCACAGTTTTCCTTATTTACAGCATGGATGTGGCAGCTTCAACAGAATATTGCACTAAGCAACTGGCGCAGCATTCCTATCATTTGGGATACTGATCATTTTGTTTATTAGTCAAACTTGTGGGTGGGTGGGCACAGAGGTGTGTGATTTGACACAGGTGCGGCTTTAAAGCACAACTGTTTTGGGCATGTCGAGTGCGGACAAAACACTACAAATAAATAAGTCAACTTTTCAGCAGCCTCACCTCCTGTCTTCATTGTGCCAGTTATCATGGGGAGGATGGAAGCTTCAATGCCGGACTGCACCAACAGCTTTTTGCTACAAAATGTTTTCAGGCAGTGAAGGTCAAGCGATAGCGCATGAATGTGACTTGTTGTGCTAGTGGTTTTAGGCAGGGGTCGAGCTGTATTGACTTATTTGTCGGCAGAAAGGAAACTTGGGTCATAAAGACTTTCCTCAAGCTTCATGAGTTTGTACAGCCATCCATTAGAAGATCCCGACCATCTTTAGGCACTGCTAGCAGACAGGCGTGATGCACAGGGCGCTGATCGTATCCGTGAAGTACATACATCCATGTTCTGAGAGGAGCCCCACTCTTCCGGCCATTACAGGCGGCATGCACTTGGGGGGATTTCCGTGAAAACAAAGCAGACATGATGTGATGTCACGTGGGTTCCAACAGGAGAGGAATGTTGCTAATGGGCCTCCTATGGGGATAGTGCTTTACAATTTTTGGTCTTGTGAAAGGCTTTTATGTTATTAACTCGTGTTAACAAAACAGTGCCAATCGCACAGAATTATAAAGTGGTTAGAAAGAAATGCACATTACCACTGCATACCACGACAAAACTAGCATAAACACAGCAAGTATATCAAAGACAGAGTGGAACAGTATCGCAGTAAATCGTAGTAATGTCTATACGCACCAACTGTCCCAGCTGTGGCGCTTTAGAAAAATAATTTCTCTAAAGAAATTATGAAAAAATTACACATATATAAGCATTACTTGCACAATATTTTTAAAAAAATATTTTGAATGGAAAAAAACATTGTTTGGCCACGTGAGCCTCATTTGAATTTCACGAAATGACGGAAAACGAGGCGAAAAAAGCAAATCCACCAAAAATCGACCATTTTGTGCATTATTTCAAAATGTGTTCTTGCGTTGTCTAAACATTGCTAGTTCATTATAAAACACTTTCACAAAATAACTTCATGTTTTTTTGTTCCTTAGCACCAAGATGAAAATGTGCAAATTGTAGAATTTTCTTCACAAGAAACAGTCAGGGGAGAAAACCTGGAATTACTTTTATAGAACTTTCCTTAAAACATACTATTTTCTTAAATTTTATTTTCACCTATGTGCTGCTCACAGGCTCTAAAATAAAAGCCTGAATTTGCCAAAAACGCTATTGTTACGGAAGGATGAAAGAAGAGAGAGGAAGAAGATTGCGGGATGCTGGCTGCTGCGTGTTGGTGGTCAGTCATCTTAACTACTCCGACTCATTTTGTATATGTATATTGTAAATACACTCTTTCTATACTCCAAACATCACTGTAACATATTAGTGAGAGGTGCGGGGCACCACGGCTGGAAACGGAGCTCCGCAGTGGACGTCGCCTCACCGTCCGCACCACGAATGACGGTGAGCACGCGGGATCAACGTCGTTGCCGCCTCCTACGTGACTGTCGCCACCTATGTCGCTCTCACCTTCGGTTGTCGTGCAACCCAAGGAGCCCGGAACTTTCTGCGAGACCGATGGCGCCAGCGTTGAAGAGTGGGTAGCCATGTACGAATGTGTGAGTGGAATCAACAGATGGGACCCTACTCTTATGCTAGCTAACCTGTTGTTCTACCTAAGAGGCACGGCAAAGGTGTGACACAAAAATCACGAAGAGGAACTAACCAGCTGGGACCAATGCAAAGAGAAGTTGGCAGAGTTGTTTGGCAAACCAGCCAGCCGTAAAACTGCCGCAAAGCAGGAACTGGCCTCCCGTGCCCAATGCCCCCCCCCCCCCCCCCCCCCCATAGTCCTATGTCTCGTACATCCAGGACGTGCTGGCACTTTGTCGTAAAGCCGATCGCAACACGACTGAAGCTGAAAAGGTCGGGCACGTGCTTAAGGGCATTGCTGACGATGCGTTTAATCTGCTCATGTACAAAAGCTTCTCTACAGTTGATGCTATCATTAAAGACTGCCGACAATTAGAGCAGGCCAAAAGCCGACGCGTCTTGCAACCATTTGTCAGGCTTCCCAATACTGCAGCAACGTCGACGTCTGAGGATCAAATCGCACAGCAGCAGCGTCGCCATCAGAGGACGTGGTGCGAATCGTTCGACGTGAACTGGATGCGATGGAGCCCGCAGCTTTCTGTTCGCGTAGCCCTGATGCTACCACATTTTCAATTCCCCTCATACAGGCCATTGTTCGCCAGGAACTTGAAAACACTGATTTACATTCTGTCTGTGCTGTCGCCAATCCCAGAGCTAACGAACGCCCTTCTACTATTTTCGCGCCACCCTGACACTTCTTTCCGCGTTATCACAACCCGACTGAGTGGCGAACTGCGGACGACCAGCCGATATGTTTCACCTGTCGCCACATCGGTCATGTCGCCCCGATACTGTCCAACTCGTGGCCCTCAACACCTCGCACGCCGACCAACCTGAGCCATTTTGATGGAAATACCGGCAATATTTCGCCTACCGCCGAGTCTAACAGCGCCGACAACTCTGCTAGGAACACGTGATAGAGTCGCTCACCATCGCCGCAAGGACACCAGTCTCGTTCACCGCAAACGCGCCGCCCATCTTCCTGTTCGCCGCAGCCACGTCGCCTTTCGTCCCCTGTGGCTTTTGGCCGCACCCTTTCGGAAAAATAAATAAATGCAGCCCTCGGAGGTGGTGCTGCATTGCCTACTACTGCAGCAAATCCTCTGTCTGTAGCCACAAAGTGTAACTCAAGTTAAAATAGACGGCGTACCTGTCCAAGCACTTGTCGACACTGTAGCCCACGCATCTGTGATGAGTGCTAGCCTACGTAGACGGTTAAAGGTCCTCACCCCAGCAGCTGCCCGAGTGCTTTGTGTGCCGGACGGCGACGTGCTGGTTGTTCTTGAAATGTGTACTGCGCGTTTAGGAATAGCCAGCCGCCCTACTTCTGTTCTCTTTGCTGTGATCAACAACTGCCCTCACGGCGTTATCCTTGGATTGGACTTTTTATTCCATCATTCCGCTCTCATCGACTGCGCGACCGGCGTTCTTCAGTTGGAACTGCTTCAAGTCGCCAATGCCCCGAGCACCGCTCCAGCGCACTTGCGTTCGCTTCACGATGTGCGTCACCTGAGGCAGTCACGTCGCTTTGACCGCACCGATTCCTGACGGTGAATATGTTCTTCGCCCCATCATCGACGTGCTTTTGAACCGGAACGTTGCTCTTCTGCATTGGTGATGATTACCAATGACGGCGTCGTTCTTCCGCTTCTGAATTTCAGCCTGTGCCCTCAAGTGCTTCCAGGCGGCATGTTCTTGGCCAGCGTTTCTAATACTTCCGAATTAGACACTGAAAGTCTGGATGCCGAGAGTGGTTTCCTAGCGCTTTTGTTCCTCAACGGATGACTTCGTGAAGATGATTGCACCTTACCTCACCTCTGCACAGGTGACGGATACACGTCTCCTCGAATTGTACCGGGACATCTTTGATTTCGGCGACAGGCCTTTAGGAAAAACATCTGTTGTTCACCACCGTATCAACACCGGAGACACGAATCCTATTCGTCGGTGTCCCTATCGTGTATCACATGCTGAACGTTGAGTCATCCAATCAGAAGGACAAAATGCTCTGCAAAGGGGTGATCGAACCATCAGCCAGCCCTTGGGCTTTGCCTGTCGTCCGTGTGAAAAAAAAAAAAAAGATGGTAACTGGCGTTTTTGCGTCGATTATCGCCATTTAAACAAGATCACCCGAAAAGACGTCCACCCACTACCACGCGTCGATGACGCCTTGGACTGCTTGCACGGAGCTAAATACTCTTCGTCCATCGATCTTCGATCCGGCTACTGGCAGATTTCAGTCGATGAAATGCACCTTGAGAAAACGGCCTTCATAATGCTGAATGGCTTATAACAGTTCAAAGTCATGCTCTTTGGCCTATGCAATACTCCTGCAAAATTTGGATGTATGATGGACTCTCTTCTGCGAGGCTACAAATGGACCACCTGTCTCTTACGTTGACGACGTAATTGTTTTTCTCCCAGGTTTGGCAGCCACCCTACCCGACTCGCTACCATTCTTGCGATCTTCCAGAAAGCTGGCCTCCAACTGAACTCCACGAAGTGTCAATTCGGGCGCAGTCAGATTACGGTGTTGGGACACCTCGTTGACACATCCGGTGTCCAACCCGGAAAAAGTTCGCGCGGTACGCAGTTTCCCTGTGCCACGTTCTGCATCTGACGTGCGCTGCTTCATCGGCCTGTGTTCTTACTTTCGCCGTTTCGTCAAAAATTTCGCCGACGTTGCTCGGCCTTTACAGATCTTCTAAAGAACATGCCGTTCTTATGGGGCCCTGAGCAAGCTCACGCATTCGCCGCTCTCATATGATTTCTGACTACCCTTCCCATACTTGCCCACTTTGATCCATCTGCACCGACCGGAGTCCACACTGATGCAAGCGGCCATGGCATCGACGCTGTTCTCACTCAACAATAGGATGGTGCCGAGTGCGTAATAGCTTACGCCAGCCGCCTGCTGTCCCCTGCGAAGAGAAATTACTCCACCACCAAGAGGGAGTGCTTGGCTTTAATCTGAGCACGAGGTCGCGGGATCGAATCCCGGCCACGGCGGCCGCATTTCGATGGGGGCGAAATGCGAAAACACCCGTGTGCTTAGATTTAGGTGCACGTTAAAGAACCCCAGGTGGTCGAAATTTCCGGAGTCCTCCACTACGGCGTGCCTCATAATCAGAAAGTGGTTTTGGCACGTAAAACCCCCAAATATTATTATATGTAATTTGGGCTGTTATCAAGTTCCGGCCATATTTGTACGGCTGCACGTTTTCGGTCGTCACAGACCACCACGCACTCTGCTGGCTGTCTTCCCTTCGGGACTGGACAGGACGGCTTGGTCGCTGGGCTTTGCAGCTCCAGGAATTTTAATTTAGTGTCCATTACAAGAGTGGACACCTCCACAATGACGCTGACTGCCTCTCGCGTCGCCCCGTGGATCCTCCCAATCCTGTTGCGCATGATCCGGTGACCTGCGTGATGGCTTTGGCTGACATGCGGGCTGAACAACAATGTCACGCATCCTTACAGTCCATCATCGCCAGAGTGCAACATGGCAGCACCGACGGCACGTGGCGCATGTTCGTGCTGCATGACGGCACCCTCTATCGCCGCAATATCAACCCTGATGGCCCCGAGTTGCTCCTTGTCTTTCCTCGTCATCTGCGATCAGTCGTTCTCGACCTTCACAATGCACTGAAGGCGGGCCACCGTGGAGTTTTGCGTACATACGACCGCGTTGAACGCCGGTTCTTCTGGCCGGGCCTCTACCGCTCTGTGCGTCATTATGTCGCAACTTGCGAATTGTGTCAGCACCGGAAGAAACCTTTCCTGGCACCTGTCGAACGACTCCATCCAATTGAAATTCCCTCTGAACCGTTCTTTCGTGTAGGCCTTGACCAGCGTGGCCCTTTTCCGATGACGACTAGAGGGAATAAGTGGATCGCCGTGGCCAACTAGTTGCGCCACCAGACGTTGCCGATTTTCTCCTCCACGACGTCATTCTCCACCACGGTGCGCCTCGACAGTTACATACAGACCGCAGCCGCTCATTCGTGTCTTGAGCTGTCGACGACCTCCTCCTCCTCTCTCGTGCCACTGAGCACAAGCTGTCAACCGCCTACCACCCACAAACGAATGGTCTTATGAAACGTCTCAACCGAACAATCACAGAGATGCTGTCAATGTACGTCTCCATCGACCACCGCGACTGGGACGCCACGCATACAACTCGTCCCGACATGACACCGCAGGATATTCACCCTTTTATCTTTTGTATGGTCGTGACCCCACATTGCCGTTTGACACCATCCTCCCTTCTGTGCCACGTGTTGCAACTAAATACGCTTGCGAAGTCATCGATTGCGCTCATATGGCACGCCAAGTCGCCCGATCATGTTTATTAGACTCACAGCATATACAAAAAGAGCGTTATGACCGGTGCCATCGCGATGTTAAGTTCGCGCCTGGTGCTTGGGCGCTCCTTTGGTCACCATGTCGTCGGGTTGGCCTCTCCCAGAAGCTTCTCTTGCTACACAGGGCCTTTTCAAGTCCTACGTCAAGTTAACGACGTAAATTATGAGACTTTGCCGCTACAGTTTGATGCATCCTCAAGTCCGACGCCTGCTGATGTCGTGCACGTTTCGCGGCTGAAGCCATACTTCGCTCGCAATTCTTCGCCTACCATGTGCTGAGACGGCGCTTCACCACCCAGGGGTCCTGTTACGGAAGGATGAAAGAAGAGAGAGGCAGAAGATCGCGGGATGCTGGCTGCTGAATGTTTTTGGTGGTCAGCCATCTTAACTACTCTGACTCATTTTGTATATATATTGTAAATACACACGTTCTATACTCCCAACATCCCCGTAACACTATTTCGGCCTATGTTTAGACGTTAGTAACACACTAAGGTGGTCCATGAAAAAATAAGCAGAGAAGCGGATATCATTGAGAAGAATAACAGCTTTCGCCACGGAAATTTTAATCGAAGTAATTTGCGTTTTCATTCAGACAAAAATTTTCGAAGTTGAGTCCCACCACTACATTACTTTGTCTAGCGCTTCCGCTTCACATGATGGCATGTTGTTGGGAAATAAAAACCGGGGTGGCGGACATGGTGGTCTGTGTGGTGAGGAATAAAATCCGAGAGCACCAGGAGTTTGTAAGAATTTGAATCTTGAAGGTGTGCTTATTTAGGGTAGATCGGCACTGCGCACTTCCATGCTACTGGAAGTGTACATATGCGGCCGCCTACACGTGAAGTGGTAGAGCGGGCCACAAATCACTTTCATTTTCTCAGACCACTTTTATAAAAGTATTTTGTTAAAATGGTTTTCTGAGGCGTGACATCAAAAAGGCATTGTGGTTCGTGTCCGGATAAAACTTTGCCGACTACTGTCTATTTGGCCCTGTTGTGCCTGGCGATCCCTAGGAACAAAGCATGCTTCACTGGCAGACGTGCAGCTGTGGAGTACTTTTCACAATTCGTCGTTTACTCAAGGCGGCTAAATCAGCGTCACCTGAGACTGACAGATAAGCAATTATGTTTCGCATTGTTGCGAGGTGGAGACAAGCACGAATGTTGTTTAAGCAAGGCGAATGCTGAAGACACCAGCTGATGCTAGAACATAGCGGCCGAAGCGCCCCAGCAACAACACTTCGTCATGGTTTCTTATCTGCACGTCCTGTTCTGCATCGCGACACTTCGACGCCGGGGTTGGAGCACCGATTCAGTGCAAGCGATTATGGCCAGGGGAAGGCACGCAAGTAGGGCTTTAAACGGGAGACATGAACAACATCTGTTCTTGGCTGTACGGACGACAGGCCTGGCTCTTCGGGAGCGATCTCGTATGTCACATCCAAAAGCTGTCCAGGATTCGGTAGGGACCCAAATATTGTGACAGAAGTTTTTTTGACAGGCCCACACGACGAGATTGTGACCACAGGAGCACGAGGGGGCCAGGTAAATACTGCCTGTCTCTATGGTGCATATCATAACGGGACTTTGGGAAGCCTGGGAATCACTGAGGTGAGCGCAGGCAATCAGACGGGCCTGTGCTGCCATAGAAATCGCATCACGGGCATAAGCGGTGTGCGACTGCGCGACTTGTGCAAGTACAGTGTCCAGGGGCAAAATGGGATCACGGCCAAACAGGAGATAAAGTGGTGAGTAACCTGTAGTATCATGGTGGGACGAATTGTACGCGAAGGTGACATATGACAGAGCGACGTCCCAGTCCTGGTGGCCTGGAGAAATGTACATAGCTAGCATAGCTAGCACGTTGGTAAGCGTTCCGTTCAGTCGCTCTGCGGGAACATTAGTCTGTAGCTATTTGATGCTCGGTAGAACATAGGCAGAGGATATCATCAATGACCTTTGACAAGAAGTAACGTCCGTGATCCGTGAGCAGCTGATGTGGAGCAGTGTGATGCAGGATGACGTTATGTAGGAGGAAATCCGCGACGTCAGTGGCACAACTTGTAGGCAGAGCTCCCGTAATGGCGAAGCGTGGCGTAATCCATTGCAATGACAACTCATTTGTTGCCCTTAGTTTAGAAAGGGAAAGGGCCAAGTAGGTAGAGTCCCACGCGAAAGAGAGGCTCTGTGGGAATATCGATGTGTTGTAAAAGCCCAGCTGGAGCGATGGGAGTGGGTTTCCGGCGTTGGCACAGGTCGCAAGCGGACCCATACCGGTGCACAGAGTGGAAGAGGTCAGGCCTGAAGAAACAGAGCCGGACTCGGTAAAAGGTGTGAATAACACCTTTGACCCTTGAGATGCCCAGTGATGGGTGCATCATGGAGTTGTTGAAGCATGGTGCGTTGAAGGTGCCCCAGTACGGCCAGCACCATCAGGGCGCAAGTTGCTTTTGTACAGGACTCCTCAGAAATACAGAAGAGATACACGAAAGGGTGAGGAGTTGGCGAACTTAACCGATCTACGATGGTTCGCAGAAAGGGATCACGGCGCTGTTCATTGCCAATGTTGAGGAAGTCTGAGATGGACATAATGCTGGTGTCGGATTCGAGGTCTGTGGCCTCCGGTGGGTAAACAGGGTGGCGGGACAAGCAGTCGGCGTCCTGATATAAACGGCCGGATTTGTACACTACAGAGAAAGTGGCAAGAGCGGTGCCCAACGCCCAAGATGCCCTGTAGGGACCCCTTCAATGAGGAGAGCCAGCAGAGCGCATGGTGGTCGGTAATTACACGGAAATCGCAACCAAATAGGTATGGGCGAAACTTCGCTATCGCCCAAACCAGCGCTAGGCACTCTCGCTCCGTGATAGAATAGCTGCGCTCGATTGTGGACAGAAGACGGCTTGAGTAAGTGATAACGCACTCTTCACCATGCTGAATCTGGGCAAGTACAGCGTCAATGCCGTGACCACTAGCATCTGTACGGATTACAGTGGGTGCTGAAGGGTCGAATTGGGCTAAAATTGGGGAGCTCGTCAAGAGTCTGTGAAGGTTTCGGCCTGCCACTGTCCCTATGTGAAAGCGACATCGTTCTTTAAAAGCTCGGTGAGAGGGCGCGCAATTTCAGCAAAATGTTGAACAAAGCGACGAAAGTACGAGCATAAGCCTATGAAGCTGCGAATGTCCTTAACTGAACATGGCACAGGAAAGTCTTGCACGGCTCGAACTTTGGCCGTGTCAGGCTGAATTCCATTGGCATTTACAAGGTGCCTGAAAACAGTTATTTCACGGCGACCGAAGTGACACTTGAATGAGCTGAGCTGAAGTTTCGCAGCATGAAACACAGCAAGGACAGTCTTGAGACGGTCAATGTGGGTTTCAAAGGTTTGAGCAGAAACGATTACGTCGTCGAGGTAACACAGACAGATGGTCGATTTCAAGCCTTGGAGAAGGGTGTCCATCACTCTCTCTAACGTCGCTGGGGCATTGGAAAGTCGGAAGGGTATGACTCTGAATTGAAAAAGTCCATCAGGAGTAATAAAGGCTATCTTCTCGCGATCCATCTCATTAACAGCGATCTGCCAGTAGCCCAAGCAGAGGTCAATAAGAGGTCAACCGCACCTCCACCAAAATGTTGCGAGGCAGAGACAAGCACAAATGTTTATGCAAGGCAAGTGCCGAAGGAACCAGCTGACGCTAGAACATGGCGGCCGAAGCACCCCAGCAATAACAACACCGTCATTGCCTCTTGCCTGCATGTCCTGCATCGTGACAGTATCACCGGCTTTTCTTTCGACCGCCCAGAGCTTACAGGCGAGACAAGTGCCTGTCCGGACTAAGACTGGACGTCGCGCGGACGGTGATGCGTAAACAATGACAGCTGACTACCAGACAACAACGTCGCCCTCCGACTACTGCAAAGGCCAGTCTCCCGATCCTGACAAACTGACCGTCATGAAGAGGCCACTAATTGCTGAAAGGGGTCATTGTGGAGGACTCGCATGGGAATGGCGTCGACATCAGGTTCACAGTTTGCCATGTGGTTGCCTCATATGCAGGGGCGTTGGGGGCGGGATATTGTGAACGGTTCGGCATTTGCGATTGACTATGAAGAATAACAATGAATTCCCTCGATGAGTGAAATGAGGAAATAAACGGGATAAAAAGCGAATCTGGACTGCTGTGAGGACAGGCTCAGACATGCAAAGGTATTAGCGTGTAGTGTGCTCCGAGATGGAATCGTTTTTGTAAAACTTGATCATGTGCATTTCTATATAACACTTTTTTCATCTAATGAACGTCACACAAAACCTTTCTTTCTCCTGGCAAGGCACCATCCATGAAACCTTCGTGGCCGCACGAAACCCCGGCTTCACAACAGCCTGAAGTAGCAGGAAGAATAGTAGACATCACAGAACTAGTAAAATATGTGCAATAAAGCTCCCTATCAAAAATATTCACCAAATAATTGGTCTGTTTTCACTGGTTTCCCAGTGACTGAACGTGTGTCATTCAAGTGGTGCTTCCAGTTCACGCTCATGAAAGTGATTTGTGGCCTGCTCTACCACTTTCACGCTTAGGCGGCCGCATATGTATACTTTCAGCAGCATGCAAGTGCGCAATGTTGATCTACCTTAAATAAGCTTAGCTTCAAGATTCAAATTCTTACGAACACCTGGTTATCTCAGATTTTATTCCTCACCACACAGACTACCATGTGCAACACCCCGGTTTTTATTTCCCACCAACATGCCATCATGTGAAGTGGAAGCGCGAACCAAAGTAACCCAATGATGGGACTCAAATTCTAACATGTTTTTCTCGATGAAAACGCAAATCACTCCGATTAAAATTTCCGTGGCGAAAGTTGTTCTTTTCAATTATATCTGCTTTTCTGCTTATTTTTTCATGGACCACCTTGTGTGTTGCATCTAAACATAGGCCAAAATAACGTTTTTGCCAAATTCAGGCTCTTATTTAAGAGCCTGTGAGCAGCACATAGGCGACAATAAAATTAAAGAAGATAGTACGTTTTAAGAAAAGTTTTATAAGAGTAATTCGAGCTTTTCTCCCGACTGTCATTGGGAAAAATGCTGCGAAAATGCCACAATTTGCGCACTTTCACCGCAGTGCTAAGGAGTAAAAAACGAAGTTATTTTAGTAAACTGTTTTATAATGAAGGAACAATGTTCAGACAACACAAAAATGCAAATTTTGAAATAATGCAGAAGACGGTAGATTTTTGGCGAATCTGTTTTTACACCTGGTTTTCCATCACTTCGCAATATTCAAATAGCGCTCACATGACCAAAATTTTTTTTCCGTTCAAAATGTTTTGCGAAAATACTATGCAAGTAATGCTTATATGCATGTAATTTTTTGAGAAATTATTTTGCTCAAGTGACACGGTTGGGAAAATTGGCTAAAATGACCCTAACATTAGTGAGAATCCATACACGAGTTCCTGCGTACAGGCTCAGACGAGAAAATAAATGAAATAAAACATGGGCTTGCGCAGATGAGTTTTGTCTTATTTTTTTTTTTTTTTGCCTCAGTGCTCCCTTCAGTTGATAGTCGGCGTTCGTGTTGTCCACTTCTCTACTCTCGTGTCTTGTCTGCACGCCTCACCTCTTTTTTGCATAATGAATCCTTACCAACTAGCTCAGCTTTCTGTCGTTCTAAAACATGGAGCAGTTCTATGAAAAAAAAAAAAAATCGGAGGACGCTTAAGCTTTGCCTTTAAGAGTGAGACGCGATAGCATTCAAAGGTCCCTGACTGCTTCTCACATTTCCCGGCCACTGCAGCATATGTAACCGTAATGTTTACCGGGAAACGCCAGCGGCGAACGCTATGCACGAAGGCGGGCTTTCTGGTCGAAACGCGGCCTCTTGCATGGGCAGTGATGCGGTAGTGTTCCTGTATATGCTCCCGCAGGGAGCAGAGTTGCGCATACCTTTTCCGGCGCCGCTCGCACCGCTATTGGCCGAGCGCGAAAAATGACGTCAAATGATCCGCGCCGCTGCGAAGCCAACTTTACGGGCGCATCGCCAACTCATGCGAATTTGTCGTTTCCGTCAGTGCCATCGCCATTGCAATCAGCGGACCGTCGATCGTGCGTTGAGAGGAGCAGCTGCGGGTTTCAGGTACGGTATTCGACGACGTGAAGTCAAGGACCTTGGTGAAGTGATAGGAAACACATCGTACTGGCACTTGTATTCCAGTATGACGGGGTGCGGCACACCACACTGCACAAACCGCACGGAAGTCAGCCATAGGAGTAAATGCTTCAGCCAAGCAAACTAGCTGGAGACACACTGATACTATAGTGAGAGTGTTGTTGCTAACCAGTCTGGGCTTCTTGAGTTGGAATGCACCCTTCAGAGTTTAAAATTGAAATGAATAATATGTACCTCTCTCGTCAACCGCAATTTCTGAAGAGCTAGGACATCGTTGCAGAAAGCACACAAGGGAACAAGGATAAAACGGGTGCTAAGTTGGCATATGCATATTTAGCTCTCGAGCTGTGATAATTGTAATATATTCATTCTCCGTGTGAAGTTTTGAGAACAGTAAAATTGATTCTAGTCAATGTATTGTCTTGAAGTGCACAGGCTTATTTATTTTGTTAACTAATTGCTGCCATAGAAGCTAAGCCGCAACTGTATGTGTGCTAGCTTGTGAGCATCATGTATCGGCCAGTGGAACAAAAACTTGTCGTTCATTTAAACACGCTAGAAATCTACGTTGTGCTTTGGTGAATGCTGTTTCCTGTGGGCGGGAGTGGAGTGAATGCACTGTTCAATGACGTAGAATTTCCTTGCCTCTGATGCGATAGGTCACAAAGCTTTGTAACCTGGCTTTTTGGCCAAAAGCTGCTTCAGTGATTTCATTGATTTGATACAGTGTCTTCAACTACGGGCTTTTTTCCGAGTGGTAAGAGATCAAGAAAAATGTGTTGTCAGATTACAGTCTGCACTGTGTGAATAATTACTCTGCAAGTTTGCCATCTTGATGTGATTAGTGCAATAAAAATAACCTACTCTTAATAGCTTGTTTTCTTTCCAGTTTCTTTGAATTCTGCCCCCAAGGTTCCAAGAACCAGCACACTTGGCCTGCTGCCAGCAGCCGTTCATGCATTCCCTTGTATGAAATAAATTTGATCTAGAAGCTCTTGCATCTTGAATCTTTTTCTACGTGCAGATTTGCTGCTACTATATAGCTGATTAGTCTGCGGTATGAATGAATCGTAAAAGCAAGCTTTGCTTAAAATGTGCGCATGTGAACATTTGAAATGCGCTTAAATCTGTGTCTGCACCGCATTTATCGAAAACGTGCAGCTGTTGTGAACGATGGTTAGTGATAAATGACGCTCTGTTAACGGTCACTGACATAACTGCAGGCACAATAGCTCTCTTGGCGACGGTCATTAATCGGCTGGTTTCAACAGCCAAAATGCGCTTAGTGTCCACCTTACGTGTGTGGAGTTTTAAACACTCTTTAAAACATTTCTTGCTTTCTGACAGTGATAAGACAACTTCATATGCATGCTGAAAATCATTGCACCGCGTTTTGTGGCAACGTACTGCGCGTTTGCGAGCGAACTTTGGAGCTGTTCGAGCCACGGGAGTATTTTATTTTGGGGAATGGAAGGCGGTCCTACCCCCTATTTGTACGTTCGTGTGTGTTTTTGTATATGCGTGTTTACATAGGTACATACAAGGTTTCGGTTGGTTGGAAGCCCACCCCCTACGACTGCACGACTGCACGAAGAAACGTTTGAGCATAGCCTGTATTAAGAAGTGCCCTTTGCTAAGCGCCTGCGAACAATTGGCGCTTGTAGCTCGCGACCACTAGAGAAAAAGGCGGAACACCGCGCGGCATTTGGCTCCTGCGCGCACGAGGAGTGGCTTCGCTGCAGAGCTGGATCACGACGGCGGACCTATGCGCAACTCTGCTCCCTGCGGGAGCATATACAGGAACACTATGATGCGGTGGAGGCGAGCGCCATCTGGAAGTGTTTCAAGGAAGCGGGCGTGCCGCTCTGTGGACTCTTGAGATATTTACGCGCCGGTGTGCACAAATGGCGAACGCCGGTCTGTGCATTGTAGAAACGCTGGAAAAGGGGCCTGTTCGTTTTTCGCGTAACAGAATTATGTTTTCTCGTATATTCAAATTACAATCCGAGAGCTATCATGTCTGTAGGTTGTGTGCAAGTCGTAGTTTACGATATTTCTACGTATTTTAGCTTGAGAAATTCAGTGAATTCCTTGCATCACATGAATGGCCTGGGTATGTGTAGTTCGAATATCTTTTTGCTGATATGTCATCCGACACCTGATGCCGGATTTTCTGCGACACGGGCTCCTTAACGCTATCGCCTAAAAATTCTGTTGCATCTCTCTCCAGGTACAGGCAGCAATATTAATGCCTTGGCTGTCACACGGCTGAATAAGTGAAGGCACATTACAGATTAGTGATTGCATTAAATAATTAGTATACCTATACGGCACGAGTCACCTATCGTGGCTGCGGGCATGCAAGTCACTTAACCCCACAAAGCGCGAAAGCCATTTCACTTCAAAGAAAATTCGAAAAACTTGTTCAAATTTATTTCTGGCCATGAAGAGCACATTGTTAAAAAGATAACAGTGAAATGGTCATTGATTAAAAATTTATTCGTATGGTAATTAATTAGTAATTGAACATCTTGAAGGGGCAGCGCGAAAAAACGACGACAGAAGGCAGGAACACACAGGACAGCGCTGAACTCACAACTAACTTTATTCGAAGGCATACATACACTTAAGTACACAACCCATAGCCACGTGCTCTCCCATCCATGGCGTCATATCAGTGCGCAGGCAAAAAAAACAAAAAAAACACGCGAAACCATTTAATCTAATACTACGTTATGGAGCTGCTTAAAAATTCAAATTCACTATCATGCAAATTTATCGATGGCATGCTTACACAGCGCGACCCTTTTTTTCTGATATAGAAGGCCTCAATAATCTCCCTCGTAGTCTGATTTTTGTGCGTGAAAAGTATTGTGGTGTCTTTATATATTGGAGTGCACCCATGCTCAGAGCAATGCCGCGCGACATGCGAGTAGGCATTACCCGTTAGTGAGCGCCTATGTTCAGACAATCTAATATTGAGGCAACGACCTGTTTGACCGATATATGCGTGACCGCAGGAAAATGGAAGTTCGTACACAACTCCCATTCTACAGCGCACAAACGGGGACAAATGCTTAACAGTACAGCCTTTCCCAGCATGAGTGGAGGCAGCCTGGGCCAATTTCCTATCGATCTTACCACAAATTTTGATCAACTTGTTAGGGGCAGAAAAAACAACCTTTATATCAAATCTGCCTGCTACATTCCTGAGATTATGGGATAGTTTATGCACATATGGAATTACAACCAGTTTTTTCTTCTTATCAGCAGGCTCTGGATTATTTATTCTTGAGGGTGCTCCTAATTTCACACGTTTAACCAGTTTCTGTACTGTCATGCGGATAGCATCCTCTCGAAAACCTGCCGCTCTCAAACGCTCCAGTTGTGTTAAGAAACTCTTAGACGTCTTGTGAAAACACGATTTCGAAAGTGCGGAAAATAAAACCGAAAACGCAATGCCGTTTTTTACAACCTTGGAATGTGCGGAGTAAAAATTTAAAATTGGTTTTTCTGACCTTGGGCAATACATCCAGCACACATGCGTATCAGTTAAGTTGAGCCTCGTATCTAAAAATTGTAATTCGTTCTTATCCGGCACTTCATGTGTGAAAACTAGTCCTGAGCCACATTTGTGGAATATTTGAAGTACATTATGAATCATTTGTTGGAGATTAGTACTCTTCACAAAGATGAGAAAATCATCAACATATCTTAACACTTTCAATGTTCGGTCATCTAGGTTACTTTCTATATTTCTGTCTACGCTACCTAGGAAAAAGTTAGTACCGGTGCAACCTTGGAGCCAATGCAAATGCCAGATTTTTGTCGGTATAAATTTCCTTTCCATTCAACAACGGTTGAAGCTAAATAAAAAGAGAGAATCTCGAGAAAACTGCTGACAGATACACCACAGCTGCTAGAAAATTTAAGCTCGTCATTGTCCTCGGTGACACAAAGTTTAACGCTTATCATTAGTTCGTCATGTGGAATGTTATAGTACAGGTCTTGAACATCGATGCTGAAAATATTACAATTACCAGGATTAGATTGAACGAGGAAGCTGATAAGATCATCCGAGTTTTTTACCACAAAAGGATCTCTGATCACCAATGATTGCAAATGCCTTTGTAAGTATCCCGAGACCACCCGCTGCCAAGTATCCTTTTCCGTGACTATTGCTCGAAATGGAATGTCCGGTTTGTGGGTCTTTGCTGCGAAGAATATGTCCAAATTAAGATTTTTAGCCTTTTTTACAGATGAAGCTAGTTGCTCTAGGTTGTGGTTGTGCAGCAGCGACAGTGCGCGCTCCTTAACTTAACTTCAGCTTAACTTTGCCTGCGCACTGATATGACGCCATGGATGGGAGAGCACGTGGCTATGGGTTGTGTACTTAAGTGTATGTATGCCTTCGAATAAAGTTAGTTGTGAGTTCAGCGCTGTCCTGTGTGTTCCTGCCTTCTGTCGTCGTTTTTTCGCGCTGCCCCTTCAAGATGTTCAACCAGTACCAACTCGCCCAAATGTCGATCCTTCTACAATTAGTAATTGATTTGCTGAGCTATCCATAACTGAAAACTCCCGTCAGTATATCAACAAAGATATAGTACAGGCTTTAGATTGGGTTTACGGCGGCTTTCGAGTTTTAAGCACCACTATCAGCGTATCAAAAATGGTACATTGGGATTTGTGGGGTTAACTTTCGTTGTAGCCCTGACAGCGACTTGAGGAATGATGAGCATTTATTAGAGGAAATTCATAAACATCAGAAACTTTGATAATGTTAAACCTGGTGAAAAGCGGTGCTGCTGTATGGAAGTATGGAACTTATTCGAAGTACATGTTTCTGAAGAAGAAAAAGCTTTTGTGTGCTAGCTAGCCTTCATAGTGGTGCCCCTTACAGGCATGCAATCGTTGATGTGCGACGCAAATGGTGCCTGATAAATTTGTAATTTCACCTTGCCTGGAAAGAAATGACAGCGTAAAGGTACACTCACGTGAATTTGACTTCTTGTCAATGGATTTCACAATCACTGACTGCACATGTGTAGAACGCCTGATTGAAAATTTAAAGGTATCTGCTTCCACTGGTGTTGACGTAACAAATTGACGCTGACACAAAGTTTGACTTCAGCAGAGCAATGCGGCACTACAGGACAAAGCCGACTCAATTTAGGAAAAGCACTAATTAGCCCTAATCACTGAATCTTAATAAACTGCACATTAATAAGAAATGCTAAGAGTGCTGCTCAATAACAGATAGTGTGTGCCAAGTTGAAGCCCATGATAGCAGTATGGATGCTTGCTCAAACTGTCCAACTTCACCTAGCGCTGCGGCATCATCTTCATGGCAACCGCAAGGGCAATCTACTCGTGAATTCTCAATCTTATTAACTAAATATTACAGCGTGCATAGTAAGCGCTACTCACTGCCCTCCGCAACTTACACTTGTGGCGAGACCACGCACTTGTCGAACATTCGCTTGTGCTCTCGTGATTCACTGGCACTGAATTTTCGTCAACGATCGTCTGCTCGGTGAGGCAGAAGCGCCAACTGAACGCTATCTACTCAGTGCAGTAGGACGCGCAGCGAATGTTCACAAAGTGAGATGCTTGCGCGATCTTGCACCTTTTCTGCAGATAGTGTTATTGTAACTGAAACCTGGCTCGGAGAAGGGACAATGGAATTTTGCACTCAGAATCCAGTTACGATTTTACCATTGTGATCACGCCACAGACAGAGTTTTAATTGCTGTTCGTGATACGATTACTTCTTACATGGTCACACTTGCAACTTCCCTGAAAATAGTGTGTGCGTGTAACTCAGGGACACTATGTTTTAATGCTGAATTTAAATGTTTACTCAATAAAAAAAAAGGCTTTTTCGCAATGCAAAAAGGGCAATGACCTTGCAATGTTGGTCTGCGTACAAGAGCACTGAGTCCTAAAACAAAACTGTTATCACTCTTGTAAAAGATACACTTTTTGGAAGCACACTCCCATCTCTTCTTCAAGACAACCACTGGAAATTCGGGCGTGTAGTCAGTGGCAAGATGTCGTCTGCCCTTATGCATTGTAACACAGATGGTTAATCAGTTCGTAATGAAGATTGATGCAAGATACTTAGTGACGCATTTGCTTTATCATTTTCACATGCCATAGCGTATGTTAACAGTTTGCTCCAAATTTGACTTTTTGCCAATGGATTTTATATCCTTTGAATGGATGGGTGTTGAACACCTGATTGAAAATTTAGTAAAGTTATCTGCTTCTGTTGGTGTTGATGCTATAAATTCAAAACTTTTGAGGAGCACCAAGCTTTACTTGTCCATACTTCTTGCAGCACTCTTTATGCAGTCATTGCAGGATTGTACTTTACCAAGTGATTAGAAGGAGGGGAAGGCGATTTGATTGCATAAAGCCAGTACCTTGCATGCGGCCATTCATTACAGATCTATATCTCTAACAAGCACACCCTGCAAACTTCTTGAGCATGATATATAGTCAAACTTTGATATAACGAGCCTCGATTTAAAGAAAGTCACAATCTAATGAACAATTTTTATTTCCCGATCTTAGTTCCATTGACAACCGTGTGTCTTTTTTCACGATTTAACCAAGTCATTCCGCGACACAGTTTTGATTTAGCGAAGCTTTTAGCCATTTTAAGCATAAACTTGGAACCTGTATGGCTAGTAAATCTAGCAAAACAATCTAAATATGGTGGCTGAGGCAAAAGTTATTTCAAGCATCTGTCCGAATGAAAAGTGGCAAAAATGCCATGCGTGCACCAGGTCACAGTCGGCAGGAAACACTGCTGCACCATTTGTCGCATTGCCAAATAACTTGTGGAGGCAACGGGGCACATGGAAGCTTGCCTCGCTCGGAGAAACACGAGAGCTGATGATTCCTTCTGCATAAGGGGGTTGGGGAGAATCGCATGGTAACATTATTAAGCCCCGGTTAGGGAGCATCTGCCCTCTTCTCCTAGTACGTGCCCATATGCAGGCCGAGGTAATCTCTCTGCAGCAAGTGCAAAGGACCAGCCAAGATGCTTGGTGCTTTGACGCAGATTGTTTCCCCTGCACACCTAGCATTCCTGATAGCATAATCTCAACTTTCGGAGACATGGTGCGAAGCGTTCGCTCGCGCTGTGACAGAGTTCATGGTCATCGAGTGAGATGTGCTTGTGTTAGCCTGAGCACGTGTGAAACCAATAAAACAATGAACCCTACTTCGAGCAGTCTCCTTGCTGTTGCCATGTAGTAATGATGGCGAATAATATAGCAGCAAAACTGTGAATGAGGAAACTAACTTTTTGTTGGGCAAACTTGTGCCCACAAAAGCAAGTTACACTCAAAGCACAGCAATAGCGATGTACACGGTTGGCGATCGTCGAAAACTGATCTGATGGTCAAGTGTGTCTGCTTTTATACATGAGCCATCGAAGGTTCTTGAGTAGTCCTACACAATTCGCGTTGTACATGCAATCAGATTACACAAGCTTCGGTGACAAACAGAACCATTGATAACATTCGAGCAACTTGAGATACATGCGGGCGCGTCCCACGCTGAGCGATAACATTTGTTAGACGGTGAAACGCGCTCACCCAAAAAAGATAAACAAGTCCACGTATCAATGGCCCCTTCTCAAAAAGCATCGTCCTGTTCCGATGCTACAAACATCACAGGAGATCGAAACGCATAAGGACACTTATCAAAGAAACAAAGTCCGAAGTAACAAAGTAAAAAAAAAAAAGTCCGAAGGTCAGCTACGCAAAGTCCCAAAGTTTTTTACTGCTGGTAGAATGGCTTAAGTTGCACAACATGGACTACTTCAAGTCGTGAGCTGCGCCGCTGTGATAGCGAACTGCCGTCTGGCACGACCTCATAGTCAAGTGTGCCAATGCGTCAGATGATCTTGCAGGGTCTGAAATAACAGCGTAAAAGCTTCTCGCTAAGTCCTCGTCGGTGTACTAGGGTCCAAACCCAAACACGGTGCTTGACGTAGCGTCGTCAAAGGTTGTAGTGTCGACTGTTGGTTTTCCACTGGTTCTTGATCCGCAGCTGGAGATAGGTGGCAACGTCACGATTCTGTTCGGCGGTGACGTGCGGCAGCATGGCGTCGAGAGTCGTCATTGGGTTCCTGCCGTAAACCAGCTTGAATGGCATGACTGTGTTGTTTCTTGCACCGCCATATTGTAAGTGAAGGTTACGTAAGGCAGTACGGCATCCAAGGTCTTGTGTTTGACGTCGATGTACATTGCTAGCATGTCGGCGGGGGTCTTATTCAGGCACTCCATAAGACCATTCGTCTGCGGGTGGTAGGCAGTTGTCCTCCTGTGGCTTGTCTGGCTTTATTTCAGAATGGCTTGGGTGAGCTCCGCTGTAAAGGCCGTTCCTCTGTCAGTGATGGGGATTACTGGGGTGCCATGTCGCAGCAGGACGTTCTCAACGAAGAATTTCACCACTTCGGCTGCGCTACCTTTCGGCAGAGCTTTCGTTTCAGCAAAGCAGGTGAGGTAGTCTGTCGCTACAACGATCCACTTATTTCCGGATGTTGACGTTGGAGAGGGTCCCCGACAAGTTCATCCCGATCTGCTGAAATGATTGGCAAGGAGTTTCGATCGGCTGTAGTTATCCCGCTGGCCTTGTCGGTGGTGTCTTGCATCGCCGAGGAGGGTGCAGTGCATTGACGGCATAACCTTGCAGTCCCATCTTGCGGTAAGGACATTGGGGGTAGATGTAGCCGGCTTTTCTGCAGTGATAGCAGAGCGGACGGTGGTTGAGAGCTCGCCAAACATCAGTCTTCCTTGGAATGCTGCGCGGGGCGATGGGTTGGCGTGCTGGCAGCGGCGGTGGACAATGGAACGGTGGCATTACCAAGCCGCAGAGGGGGAATGTGACAGCGGGCTACGGTGGCGTACGTCATTGCTTTTGGTTGAGGCTGCGGCGATAGAGGTACTCTGAGTGATTGTTGGAGCTCCTTGTGTACGATGTCTGCAATTGAAGCTACTTGAGGCTGCAATGAAGGGAACAGCTTCTGAAGCTCCTCCCGCACGATTGCTCTGATAGTCTTGCGCAGGTCGTTGGTGGCCAGTGATTAAACTCCATACTGAAAAGATTTTGTGCCAAAAAACAACACACACAAGAAAGACGACGACACCACGGGCGCTACTTCAACTGTTTAATGAGGGTGAAAGCACTCAACATATTGTTACGTGTAGCTGACGTACGAGTCTACAATATATTTACACGCAGACAAGCGGTGGCAATGATGGCGACGCTATATCAAGCGGTGGCCACGTCGTCTTCCTTCTCCTCAGTGCAGCCACACTGTGGCGGCTGTTCCGTAGCATCACCCCCGGCAGTAGAAGCGCCGTCCCGGTGCTGAATCTACACATCCGCGGCGAAAGGTGTGTGATATGGCTTTAGTCTCGCCACGTGAACGATGTCACTTGCAGCCGACGATGACGCTGACAGGTCGGCGGGGACGACTTCATACGTGACATCGGTCACTTGTCGCACCACACGGTATGGGCCAGTGTAGCGGGACAGCAGCTTTTCGGAAAGGCCCACACGTCGAATGGGGGTCCAGAGAAGCACCAGAGAACCCGGAGTAAATTGTACGTCGCGATGGTGGCAATCATAGAGGCGTCTCTGATGCTCCTGCGAGGCCTCGAGACGGGTGCGGGCGAGCTGGCGCGCGTGGTCGGCGTGTGCGATCGCGTCGCGGGCGTATTCAGTGGTTGAACGTGTGGCCGAGGGCAACAATGTGTCCAAGGGCAACGCGGGTTCTCGGCCATATAGGAGATAGAATGGCGAATAGCCGGCGGTGTCGTGACGCGATGAATTATACGCGAACGTCACATATGGTAAGTGAAGATCCCAGTCGTGGTGGTCGGTCGCGACGTACTTGGATAGCATGTCGGTGATGGTCCGGTTGAGGCGCTCCGTGAGGCCGTTGGTCTGTGGGTGGTAGGACGTGCTGAACTTGTGCTTAGTCGAGCAGGAGTGGAGAATGTCCTCGACGACTGCCGACAGAAAGCTGCGGCCACGGTCAGTGAGTAATTGGCGCGGGGCACCGTGCACTAAAATGATGTCATAGAGCAGAAAGTCAGCAACGTCAGTAGCACAACTTGTCGGGAGGGCTCTGGTGATTGCGTACCGCGTAGCATAATCAGTAGCGACGGCGACCCATTTATTGCCGGAGCCCGAGAGAGGGAACGGTCCAAGAAGGTCTAGACCAACACGGAAAAAGGGTTCCGGTGGGATGTCGATCGGCTGAAGACATCCAGCTGGAGGTGTGGAGGGCTTCTTCCGGCGCTGACAGGGCTCACAAGCGGCAACGTAGCGCCGCACGGAGCGAGCGAGACCCGGCCAAAAGAAGCGACGGCGTACACGGTCGTATGTGCGCGAGACGCCCAAGTGTCCAGCCACGGGAGCGTCGTGAAGTTGTTGGAGGACAGTCGACCGCAAGTGGGATGGAATTACGAGCAGAAGGTCACGGCCGTGTGGATCGAGATTGCGGCGGTATAGTGTCCCTTCCTTAAGGAGAAACATCCGGAGAGAAGCGTCGCCAGGCGTTGACTCCAGATGGTCGATGAGGGCTCGTAAGGAAGGATCGCGGCGTTGCTCATTGCCGATTTCGAGCAACTTGGACACAGAGAAAACGCAAGTGATGGTGTCCGCATCAGCCGGGTCGTCGACGGGGTAGCGGGACAAACAATCGGCATCCTGGTGCAAGCGTCCCGTCTTGTATACCACGGAGAAGGTATATTCTTGCAGGCGTAACGCCCAGCGAGCGAGTCGTCCCGTGGGGTCCTTGAGCGAGGATAGCCAGCAGAGCGCGTGGTGATCAGTGATGACACAGAAGGGGCGTCCGTACAAGTAGGGGCGAAACTTGGCAACAGCCCACACAAGAGCGAGGCACTCGCGCTCTGTGATTGAATAATTGCGCTCGGCGGGTGATAGAAGTCGGCTGGCATAGGCTATAACGCGATCATGTCCACGCTGGTGTTGTGCTAATACTGCTCCTATGCCGTGACCACTGGCATCAGTTCGAACTTCCGTTGAAGCAGACGGGTCAAAATGGGCCAGAATTGGAGGCGTGGTAAGGAGAGTAGTGAGCTGCGAAAAAGATGCGGCATGGTCAGGTCCCCAAGAAAAGAGGGCGTCTTTCTTCAAGAGGTCGGTAAGGGGACGGGCGATGGTCGCAAAATCCTTCACAAAGCGTCGGAAATATGAGCACAGCCCTACGAAACTACGAACGTCCTTGGTAGACTTCGGAACAGGAAAGTTCGTAACGGCGCGAATCTTGTCCGGGTCAGGTCGCACGCCTCTGGCGTCCACGAGGTGTCCAAGGACGGTGATTTGGCGGCGAGCGAAGTGACATTTTGACGAGTTCAACTGGAGACCGGCGCGGCGGAACACGTCAAGAATCGCTGAAAGGCGGTCTAGATGCGTGTCAAATGTGGGTGAGTAAACGATGACGTCGTCCAGATAGCACAAACAGGTGGACCACTTGAACCCCTGAAGCAAAGAGTCCATCATTCGTTCGAAGGTGGCGGGCGCGTTACAGAGACCGAAAGGCATCACCTTGAACTGATAAAGGCCGTCAGGGGTAACAAATGCAGTCTTCTCTCTGTCCATGGCGTCGACGGATATCTGCCAGTATCCGGACCGTAAGTCGATAGAAGAAAAATAAGTGGCACCGTACAGGCAGTCTAGAGCGTCATCAATACGTGGCAAAGGGTACACGTCCTTTTTTGTGATTTTGTTCAGGTGGCGATAATCGACACAAAAACGCCACGTTCCATCCTTCTTTTTGACTAGTACGACGGGAGAAGCCCAGGGACTACAGGAAGGCTCGATAATGTCCTTTGCAAGCATCTTATTGACTTCCTGTTGGATAACAGCTCGTTCTGACGCAGAAACACGATATGGACGACGGTGAATAGGGTTCGCATCGCCAGTGTTTATGCGATGGGTCACGACGGACGTTTGACCTAAGGGTCGATTGTCAAAGTCAAAAATGTCGCGATAGCCTTCAAGAACGCGGCAAAGGGCTGCAGCTTGAGCAGGTGTAAGGTCAGAGGAGACCATCTTCTTCATGTCGACGTCAGTACTGTGCGATGACGTCACGGTATGGGCTGAGCTGTAACGATCTTCCACTGTGAATGGCTCAACCTCATCATCCTGCAAAGCGCGAATTATAGCCAAGGAGATCCCCTGAGGCAGAACTTGCGCGGTTAGCGCGAAATTGACGAGTGGAAGGCAGGTGCGGTTACCAGTAATTTTCAGCACAGTGTGCGGCACGATAACACCATGTGTAAGCATAACGGCCGGAAGTGGTGCGGCCACGTAATTGCCGTCAGGTACAGCTGGTGAGGACAACAAGTCAACGTGTGTCATAGAGTGAGGTGGTAGGCGAATAAAATCGATGCAGCTCAGATGGCCGGGAGGCGGGTCCACAGGGTCGGCAAGAAGAGGCAAGTCAAGGCGAAGTGAGCCGGCCGAACAGTCAATGAGGGCAGAATGATGGGCAAGAAAATCCAGACCGAGAATGAGTTCGTGAGGGCAATGCTCGATGACGGTGAAGAGAACGACGGTGTGTCTCTCAGCAATGGTGAGTCGGGCAGAGCACATGCCAACAATAGCGACAGTCCCTCCGTCGGCGACTTGTACAAATCGGTTCGGGGCAGGCGTCAGAACTTTCTTGAGCCGACGGCGAAGAGCAGCACTCATAATGGACACATGCGCCCCGGTGTCAATCAACGCGCACACAGGAACATTGTCGACGAGAACGTCCAAAAGATTCTGGTTCGTCGGTAAGGTGAAGCGAGGATTTTGAGCCAATGTCGTCTTTGCAGCTTCACCTCCAGAAGCTGCGCTGTCTAGTTTTCCGGTCGGGGGAGCGGCGAGTAGGTCGGAGAAGAAGCACGGCGAGACGGGGGCGAGCGAGATTGACGACGGGAGGGAGAAGGCGAGCGGGAGTAGCGGGGACGTGTCAAAGGCGTCGCAGGGTCAGATGATGGGGTGGGCATAGAAGGGGCGAAGGAAAAGGACGCACTAGAGGGGCGAGGGTGGTAATTAGGAGAATAGCGTGTGGGGGAAGTCCAGCGGCTGCGGCAGTGGCGAGCGACATGTCCAATGCGTCGGCAGTTAAAACAGATCGGCTTGTCGTCCACGGTTCGCCATTCTGAGGGGTTGCGCTGTCCATAAGAGGAAGAAGGGCGCGGTGGGGCCGTGCGTGGAGAGAGAGGTTCCGAGCATGCGGAACGAATGGAGTGCAGGCCGACGATGGATAACTCTTGACGGACGATGGC
Organism: Dermacentor variabilis; assembly: GCF_050947875.1. NCBI lineage: Eukaryota > Metazoa > Arthropoda > Arachnida > Ixodida > Ixodidae > Dermacentor > Dermacentor variabilis. Next base: position 6,563,877 of record NW_027460280.1, on the reverse strand, counting down.
CTGGATCAAGGAGATTGTCACCGGAGAATGATCAGGTGACGGAAAGGAAGGGGCCGCCGGTTGTGCCGCTTCGACCTCACGACGAATAATGCGGGTCAAGTTGTCACATCGCGACGGCTGGTGGAAGAGGTCGTCACAGGATGACGTAGCAGCTGTGTTGGGAAGTCGCGTGATGTGCTGGGATAACCGGCGGCTTTTAGCATGCTCAAGACGGCGGCACTCCTTGAGGATCGTATCGATGCTGGTGACGTTGGTAAACACCAGTAAATTGAAGGCGTCGTCAGCAATCCCTTTGAGGACGTGATTTACCTTATCGTCCTCAGACATGGTCGGGTCAGCCTTGGCACAAAGGGCCAAGACGTCGAGAATGTAGGACACGTAGGACTCGGTCGACGTCTGTACACGTGTGGCTAGGGCTTTCTTGGCAGTGACTTGACGACCGAAGGGATTGCCAAAAAGGTCGCGGAGCTTCTCTTTGAAGAGATCCCAGCTCGAGATCTCCTCTTCGTGAGTCTGGAACCATGCAAGTGGAGCTCCGTCGAGGTAGAAAACAACGTTCGCGAGCATAATAGTCGAATCCCACCTGTGACTGGTGCTGACACGTTCGTATAAGCGGAGCCAGTCGTCAACATCAGGACTGCCGACTCCGTTAAAAACACCAGGATCCCGAGGTGGGGAAATGGCGACGTAGGTCGGGGCTGCAGGCGGAGACGGTTGCGTAGAGGAAGTGCCGCCAGCAGGAGCCGAAGTGGCACTGTCGCCGTTGCGACCGCTGCGAAGCTCCATGACGGGTACGGGGAACGTCCACCTCCACCAAATTAATGTTACGTGTAGCTGACGTACGAGTCTACAATATATTTACACGCAGACAAGCGGTGGCAATGATGGCGACGCTATATCAAGCGGTGGCCACGTCGTCTTCCTTCTCCTCAGTGCAGCCACACTGTGGCGGCTGTTCCGTAGCAATATATAGCCCTCCACAACACCGCGCATGCGTACAAGGCAACATGGAGCAGGAGGTTTTTTTTTTACGATAGAAACTTCAGCTCAGCATCGTAAAGAAAAACCCACATATCACTAACACAGTTCGGACCTGCTTTCTTGATGTACAAGGCTTCCAATGTTTCACGCGATGTCTGATGCCTGCCTCTACCCAAAATCCTCGCATCGCGGAACCGTGGAAAACAATCGGTGCAAGCCCTGCAGTGATCCACAAGTCGCTCACCTTCATTATTGTTTATACCTTTTGCATGTTCCCTAAGTCGATCGTTGACACAACGCCCCGTCTGTCCAATGTAGGATTTCCCGCAGAACAGAGGAATTTCATATACCACGTTTGTGGCACACTTTACGAAACGCTGGCCATGCTTCTTCTGACAGCCAGGCATGTGGCTTTTGCAAGTTATGCGACGGCTTAGCTGGGCAAGCTTTTGGGGAGCGAACACCACCGGTACATTATACCGGTTAGCCACTTTTTTCAGGCTGTGCCTGACTTTATGGATGTATGGGACCACTATAGGCCACTCTTTTCTTCGGCTCTAGCCTGCTTACCCCAGCCTTCAACTTCTTCAAAAGAGTTTCTGCCACAGGGACCAAGACTGACTCAGGGAAGCCAGCTGCAACGAGCCTGCCCAATTGGTTGTCAAAACTTGCTTGCATCTCATGGACACACGACTTCCGGAGCGATGACTCCAGGCAGAGGTTGGCGATGCCTCTTTTCACTACCTTTGAGTGGGCCAAATTGTATGGCAAGAGCCCTTTTTGCGCACGAGGGGAGTAAGCCCAACAAATGTGCCCATCTGAAAACTTTAACTGTAAATCTAAAAACTGAAGCAAACCATTATCCGGTAGCTCATAAGTAAAACAAAGCCCTTTCCCCAGGTTTCTAAAATCATCTAAAACACTGCTCACTGTAGCCTCATGCTAAACGGAGCACTGCTTGTTTAAAACCAGTAAAAAGTCGTCCATGTAACGAAACGCTTTAAGTACTTTGTCATTATTAAAATGGTTAAAACGATCGTGTAGAGAGCGATCGATAGATGATAAAAAGATATTGCAAAGTATGGGGGCTATGCAAGAGCCTATGCATATGCATAGGCATATGCCTAACGCATATGCCTATGTTGCCTAGGTGTTGTGGAGGGCTATATATGTCGAGTGCTTTCACCCTCATTAAACAGTTGAAGTAGCGCCCGTGGCGTTGTCGTCTTTCTTGTGTGTGTTGTTTTTTGGCGCAAAATCTTTTCAGTATGCAAGATCACCAACTAGCCCAGCAGTTAACTCTTCTAAAGATTAAACTCCAGCACAGTTTGTCGAGTTCGTGCGGTGGTTGAATTGCCGGTTGCGCATTTCCAGTGTCTTCTCAATGCTGGTGGCTTCGTGAAGAAACTCGTCGACGGTCTTCGGTGGGCTTCGTGTTATTCCGGCGAAAAGTTCGTAGTTCACACTAAGCATGAGTAGGTGGACTTTCTTCTCCTCGGAGATTTCCGGGTTGGCGTGGCGGTATAGACGGGCCATCTCCTCAATGAAGATTGCGATGGTCTCATTGGGCAGCTACGCTCAGGTTTCTAGTAAAGCTTGGGCTTGCTCTTTTCACAGGACGCTTGTAAATGTCAGCAGGAAGCCGCTTCGGAACAGGTTCCACGTTGCTAAGGTGGCTTCGCGATTCTCGAACCACGTCCTGGCGGCTTCTTCCAATGTGAAAAAGATATGGCGTAACTTGTCGTTGTTCCAGCTGTTAAATGTAGTGACCCTCTCATATGTCTCCAGCCAGCTTTCCGAGTCCTCAAATGTTGAACCGCGGAACGTTGGTGGCTCTCTGGACTGCTGCAGCACGATTGGTGTTGGTGATGCTGGGGCTATCATGGTAGCTGCTGTTGTGGCCGTGCACTTCTTGGTTTTCTCAGGCAAAAGTCTGTGCTCCAGGGCAGTCCTTGCAGCCTGTGGCTAGCTCGCTGGCCCTTGGTGACGTTGATGTTGTCTTCGTGGCTAGGGCTTGGCTCACGGCTTTGTGGGGGCATTCAGTACATGAATGCACTAGCACCTCCACCAGATGTCACATAGTAGTGACAGTGAATAATACAGCAGCAAAACTGTGAATGACAAAACTAACTTTTTATTGGGCGAACTTGTGCCCACAAAAGCAAGTTACACTCAAAGCATAGCGATAGCAGCGAACACAGTCGGCGATTGTCGAAATCTGATCTGCTGGTCAAGTGCTTCTGCTTGTATACATGAGCCATCGAACGTTCCAGAGTAATTGCTGGTGCCCGCGCGTCTTGCAGAAAGTTCTACACAATTCGTGTCGCACATGCAGTCAGATTACACAAGCTTTGGTGACAACAGACAGCAGAAAGAACCATCGATAACATTAGAGAAACTTCCGAAACATACAGGCGCATCCCGCGTTGAGTGATAACATTTGTTAGGCGGTGAAAAGCGGTCACCCGAAAAATGATAAACAAGTACACGTGTCACTGTTGCTATCAATGCTCCAACTTTCTGGAGAAACAGTGACATTTATCTTTTCCGAGGACGAATATCTGTATCTTTTTACACTTTTTTTTTATTTGTGGGTGTAGGTTCCGGGCACTAAGCACGATCAGCCATGGCATCCAAGATTTACGGCGTTGCGTGATGCAACACACACAAACCTTGGATGCCATGCCCCACGTCGATGCATTGCTCTGAGCGTGAGCTGCACCGCACATGCTGGTGATCATAACCATGCGATTATGGCCCAACTCTTGTTGCTATTTATTTATAATTGATTAGTGACAAAATACTATACAACAGGAATGCTCTGGGAATTTGTGAAGTTGTTTTTACGACTGAACCTTCAAAACTTCAAATGAACTAAATTTGCGATTTAACAAAGTTTTTTACAACAACAAAGTACAACTTTGTAAGCACCCCCCCGCCCCCATAAAATTCACATTGGCAACATGAAGAGCAGTGCTTACACGACTACTACATAGTGCAAAGAAAGTAATGTTATAAGGAAAAATAAACACACAAACAAGGAAAGTGCATCATATCAAAGTAAAAGAATATGCAAGTGCATCGTATTAAAATAATGAAAAGTCTTGTGGCCTGTTTAGGAGAAATGGCAATCTGTAACTGATTGTTTGATCAGTGTATTGCGTTTGTGAGGCAGCAATTTGCCAGATTTCTCGGTTACGTGTGTTCTATGTGATATGATGTTTCCTGAAACAATCTGATCTTTCAAGACAGCCGAAGTTGCACTTTTGCACCCTGTTTAGGAGCAAATAATTGTAAAAATCATGCACATTTTTAATTCCAAGAGAGGCAGAGAGAGGCTCTGCTCAGTGTGAGTGTTGAATTTCGAATTAGTCATTGTATGTAGTGCTTTATTTTGCTACAAAAAAAGTTTCATTCCATTGGTCTTAGTTGTAGAAGCCCAAACCAGGTGACAATACATGATATTTGAAAAAAAGAGGGAGTATACAAGCAATTTAATATTTTGAGAAAGGAAGAAGCATAATCTGGTAAGTATGCCAGCAACATGAGAAAGTTTATAGCGACCCTATTGATATGAATATTCCACATTTATGTTACTCAACTATAACTCCTAGTTGTGACTGATGGAGCAACATCAAGGTGAGCACTGCAGAATTTTAAAGCGCTCTCGATGCTTACCTGATGATTTCTGGGTTTATAAAGCACTGCTTTGGTTTTGGTAGTATTACTTAATACATAGTCAGTTTATTTACTCCATGCATTTAACTTAGTGAGTGTAGTGGTCACTTTGTAAACTCAATCTTCAGCGTCTCTTCAAGTGAAGAATAAGCTGGTGTCGGCCGTATAGATTATAAACCAAGTTGTCAGGTGAATGTTTACTGTCATTTATGTAAAGGTTAAATAAAACTGGCCCTAGAATAATTCCTTGACGTACACCTGATGCAACTGTGAGATTGTCTGGAGCTTCATTATTTATTACAACCCTCTGACGGCAAAATTTCAGATAGTTTTTGATTAAATCTAAAGAGACACCCCTGAATCCGTATATTTCAAGTTTCTTGAACAAGGTTTCATGATTTGTCCAATCAAATGCCCTTTGAAGAATACATAAATATCCCAAGTGTTAGTAATTTATGCTCAATGGCATCCAGCAGAAATTCTTTGTCTTAGGAGCACCAGCTCGGTGGACAGCCCTTTCTGGAAGCCGATTTGCCTTTTGTTATAATGCTATGCTTTTCACAAAAAGATGTCGTGGAGTCAAGAATGAATTTTTCAAGGCCTTTAGAAAAAATGTGGAGAATCGATATGGGCCTCTAGGTAGTTGGTTAGATTATTTCTATTTCCGCCCTTAAAAAGGACACTAACCTTGGCTAATTGCATTCTTCCAGAAATATCTCATGCATAAAAGTTGGGTCGTATAAGTGACTGAGGACCGGGCAAAGAATATCTGATACGCACGTAACCGGTCGAATTTGTAAGTCATCAATATTGCAGCTTCTCGCGTTGCGGAAACTAGGAAACACATGACACTCTTCTGTTGGATTAGTTGGTTTTAAGAAAGCAGTTTCTCTGCACCTTGCTTGCACATAATTCAAACAATCTGTGTCAGGACAGCCCTGACAAGACAGAAATTGTAACTACCACATAGCAATTTTCTGGAGGTTACTGTACCATCTGTATTTGACGAGTACCATATGACTGCACCAGCCCGCAATCAAGTATCAGATCCAGCTTATGCCAGGCAGCGTCAGTGTGTTTTAAGGTTTCACCATTAGAGAGATTATGAAGGCAATTTCTTTTTGATTGCCTGAGGAAGCTCGTTACTTTATGTTGAGCGTTTTAGGCTGGATGGAGTGCTGCTTGTTGAATCGTTCTCAATATGTGCATGCCAATGGCTTTGATTCTCCATCAGTGTCAGTTACCTCAGGAGTGTCTAAGGAAACCATTTTAGGACTGCTGCTTTTTCTTATACATGTTAATGATTTGTCTCTTGGAATTAATTCTTAAAAATTGCGTCCTATATCAGCAAATCAATTAAGCTGTTTTTACTTTGCAAAATGACAAAAATAAGCTCTCATCATGGTGTGATCAATGCTTGACGAGTCAAGATTTCGAAGTGTAAAACCATCGGAGTATTGCGCATCCTGAACTCTAGTCAGCCTCCCACTTCTCTAGCAGCTGTTCCCTTTTGTATAAATCTCAGGATACATATTACACAAGACTTGGAATATGCATGTTGATCTTGTCATCAGGAATGCCAGCTGCATACTTGGCTATGTGCACCCCTACTTGTGTGAAACTGTCACTTTATACATGCCTGGCGAGATCCAAGCTTGAGTATGCCAGTTCTGCCTGGGATCCATTGCTAGCTGATTACATGCTCTCAAAAGTGCCCAAAGCCTTCCTGCCCATTTTGTTGTATCCAATTACTCACGTGAGGCCAGTGTGTGTGCTATAAAATCAATGCTTGGTCTTCCTAGTCAAGAATCATGCCACATGTGCTCTTGTTTATGTTTAAAGAAGAAGAAAGGGGGTTAACCAAAGGGCCCGGTTTTTATTAGTCATATCATAAGAAGCCAACAAAGACTGACACCAAGGACAACATAGAGGACACTGCTTGTGCTTAAAGGGACACTAAAGGTTACTATTAAGTCAACGTGGACTGTTGGAATACCATCACAGAAACCTCGAAACGCTTGTTTCGTGCCATGGAGAGACTTATTTTAAGAGAAAATGCGTTCTGAAGCGTCCGCGTACCTCTAGCGCAGTTCAAATCTCCCGCCCTCCGATCGAGGAGTACTGACATCATGGTCTCATAGTGACGTTGCGCCATCGGTGAGTAGAACGGCGTCCGCACACGGCGCTACGGCTTTTCTGCGCAAAACGCGAACGCGCAGCCAGAAACAGAGCCAAGACAGAGCCGACAGCAGAGCGAAAGCGGGAGTATGGTGGCTAGCGGAATGAGAAACGAATTACGTCCCACATTACGTCCCACGGCACACGGAGAGTCCGTTTTCGTTAAACTATAGGCTGCGGCGAGCTCGCAGCGTGGTCGGCGTGGTCTATGAGAAGCGACGAGCCTTTTCGCACTCGCAACAGGGCATAAAAATGTGCGAATCGACGCAAAACTCTGCCTGGAAACGTGCTTCGCCACAGCCAGGGCTCAATACGACCCAAGCTGGCACGACCCAGATGTCGTTTCCCGCACCGCCACCAGGCGCCGCTACTATACCTCAAACTCCAGCGCAAGACGCCCATAAGCTGGTACTTCATTCTGTGACGCTAACTTTGACGCTCGTCGCAATGGACCCCGACACCGACAGATTAGCTCGCGATGGTGGGCTCAACTTCAGCGATTTGAGCACCGACGAGCGCGACCTGCTACTGAGGGCTCGCACTGCCGGCGTCGTTGCGTACTACGACGGCGGCCTCGACACCGGCTCTCCGGAGCGGGAAAGCAACGAGGGCTTCCCACGACATCACATGGACGTGGAATTCTCGCTGATTGTTCCAAATGAAAGTTTCGCGAGCCAGGAGAACCCTCACAGCACGACGCGATAACGAAACTACTGAAACTCCAAAGCGTGCGCGGCGCAGAGTCGAGCGCGCAGAGTCGAGCGAAAACGAAACCTTTCGAACACCCGTATTACTGAAGGGTAACGTCAAAATGTTATTTTTTCTTAGAATCGAATAGACGTAGACAAGTAGCATTTTTTCCGTCTTATAATCGAATGAAATGATATTTTTAATACGAGTAGTTGAGTATTAGTAACACAAATTATGAGGAGTCCTTTCGTCATCGGGCTAGTACCGGAATGTCGCTGGGGGATCTCAAATCGTGTCATGCATTTACCTCAATTTCTCGGTTACTAAAGCTCTGTTCGCGATTATATTGACGCCTTAGACGTTCTAGAACATTGCTCTACCACTTTAACTTGAGTTTCTGGTAACCTTTAGTGTCCCTTTAATAAATGAAATAAAGAAACGATAAATTAGTGGAAATGAAAGTGGATGAAAAAACAACTTGCCGCAGGTGGGAAACGATCCCACAACCTTCGAATTTCGTGTGTGATGCTCTACCAATTGAGCTACCGCGGCACCATTTCCCCATCCACTTTCTTTGGTATTTTTGTGTCCTAGTAGAACCCTGGGAGTGTTAGCCAGCGCCACCACTCACTGACCTTGGCAGCGGATGTGAAACATCCTTTCTGCCGCAGGCGTCACGAGAATGTGACCTTTTTGGGTGAAGGCAACTGGTCAATAAACCCACACATGCTACCTGAAGGCATTAATGTTGCCGGATTCGAGACCCTCATGGTGTAATAAACGATAAGAAAGGGGGTTAACCGAGGGGCTCGGTTTTTATTAGTCATATCATAAGAAGCCAACAAACACTGACACTAAGGACAACATAGGGGAATCTACTTGTGCTTAATAGGAGGTGCCGCAGTAGCTAAATTGGTAGAGCATCGCACGCGAAATGCGAAGGTTGTGGGATCGTTCTCCACCTGCAGCAAGTTGCTTATTCATCCACTTTCATTTCCACTAATTTATCGTTTCTTTATATCATTTATTAAGCACAAGTTATTTCCCCTATGTTGTCCTTGCTGTCAGTGTTTGTTGGCTTCTTATGGCTTGTTTGTGTTTGTTTCACAAGATTTATTTTAGTAACCCCTTCCTTAAAGGGAAACTGAAGAGTCCGTCGAATTCAATAAGACGCTCATATACGGATGCGGGAACCTTATAAACCATGAAGGTAAAATTTCGGGAGGGGGGGGGGGGGATTTTCCACTTAGGAGCGACGCAATCGTCGGTTAAAATTGCGCTGTAGCTCTGCCCCCCGTCGAGCGCCGTGCTCTGCTGCTGACGCTGACGATGCGAGCGGAGACCGGAAACCGTCGCTTAGTGACGTCAACACTGGTGTTCCGCTCCTTCGCAGTCTCCGCGACCGTGCCTGACCGGGCTTATTTCTGCGTGCATGCCGTCCTAATCTACTTCGCTTGACCCTACATTCCTTTATTTCTGTGTATATAGGGGTGGTAGTTGACGTGCACAGCATCAATTGAACTTGTAGGCCGATCATGCCGGCGTTCTGTGCAGCCTACGCTTGCACGAACACCAGCGGCTGCGACGATGTTCCGATGTTCCATTAGTTCCTGCAAGACAAGAAGCTTTCAGCTAAGTGGGAGGCTGCTGTGAAGCGAAACAACTTCAAGCGCTCAAGAACAAGTGTGGTGCTCTAACCACTTCCGTGACGATTACTACCGGAGTTTATCGATAATGCGTGCTTTGGGTTCTCCTAGAAAAAAAATAGTTAGCACGCTGAACGGAAGGTGCGTGTTTATCGCCCACCCTTGACGCAGGTTTCATCGCCAAGCGCCGCAAATTTTCTATTCGCACGTTTGTTGTGAAACAGCCTGCATGCAGCTACCATAACACAGTGCAAGCGTAAAGTTTGCATGTGTTGGAAAGCCTGCTCACGCCAAGACGCTGCGCTCCCCCTTCTCTCACACACATAAGAAACCGACCATCTCATGTAGCCGACGCAATTCTCCGGTTACGAGTAGCGTGCGGATGGCGCGCTGATGAAGGTCCTATAATACACGTGCGACAACAGCCGGTAAACTTTTCCTGCGTTTAAACCGTCTGTGTAGATTGCCGACAGCTTTGGGGCAGCGCACAAATGCTGAAGATCGCATCACCGCTTACGTTCTACGAGGAGGCATGCAGGAACATAACACTACAGTTGTTTGCCCAGAAACGTACTCACTGGAACGCTGAATGCAGCTCAGCAAAAAACATACTCGCCAAACAACATTTCCAACACAAGGAGATGCTAACACTTCGCCTTGTTCGCGTGGAAAGCAGTGCTTGCACCAGCATTTTTTGCTTCTTGGAGAGGCCGGCTCTTCGCAATTGGCTCGTACATGTAGTATGTACAAGTATGTACGTACGTGTAGTATGTACAAGTATAAACCCCTTACAAGTGATCTTGCACGCGACAGCGCTACAAGCGAGGCGATGGCTGTCGCGTTCACTCGTCGTCTGCAAGCCGAACTCCACGCGAGCGACAGCTTTGAGCGACGACTTCCCGGTATGAGGGCAGCAATATACGCGCCGAAACTAGCGTGACGCATGCTTTATCAATTTAAGTTGATGTATTTTACTGAAGAAGGAGCATAAAATATTTCTGAAGGTCTTGCACTAGGTTCTTATTCTTGCACGTGTAAAATTCAATAGTTTGCTCGTTCCGTGCGACAAACAGCAGTATTTGAGTTAAGTACATCCAGTTTCGGCTTCGCACAATTGGCTAGTCGCTCATAGCATTTCCGATGACGAGTTCTAGATTTCTAGAAACGAGGGATCGAGCGACAACACCGAGCGATTTGTTCAAGCGACGGCCCGTTTTGTCGCTCGAAGCAGTCGCCCGTCACTATCGCGCGCAAAATCGCTCTCGTGGAGTTTGGACTTAACGCCGAATTCCTCAGAGAAACGCAAGCTCTTGAAAATTTCCATGACCGTCTCAGGAAAACACCACCAAACTACTTTACACCATGCTTCGTGTGTAGCGGCAGCAGTCGGTCCGGACGAACACCATTGTTGACGTCACGAGGCACCCGACCAATCACAGGCGGAAACGAGGCGTGCGAGCTGGGCGTGTCTGCTGCTGCACTTTTCGTCGAAATAAAATATGTTTGCGCTTTCTTTCGCTCAATTTCAATGGAATATTCGAATTCAGAGGGTTGAAAACCATGGCGTACTGCTCTTCACTCATTTTTTCGGGAAAAGCTTTCAGCTTCCCTTTAAAGAAGAGCTACTTCCCACCCACGTTTCTTCTCGCAGTGACCACAAATTCAAAGCAGGAGTTCCCACATGCTGTACCAGCCTTTTGTTCCCAATGCCTTCATACCACGCATGAGCAATGAAGGGAACCATCTCCCTCCTTCTGTTACTGCAAGTACTGATGCTACCACCTTGAAGAAAACTACATTTAAAGATATTTTTGTATTAAGGAGGTATGGTAGGGTAAATGGTACATGTTAGTTTTACCGTAATATTTTAGAAACAGCTGCAGATATTTGCATCAAATTTCATGCGCTTACAAAAGATGCTCTTAGGTACAACATGAGACACTTTGTGTCTAGATGGTGTGCCTTTCCTGTGGCCCACTCCAAAAGTTCCAGGTGTATTTAGATTTTTATGTTCCTTTTCTCTGGAACCAAGCAGAGGAATGTGGTGATATTACACAGTGTTATTCTAAATACCCATAGGTTATACCTGAACTAATGAGATCTTATACCCATTTTCGAGTTCGCACCTAAAAAAAAAAAAAAAAATCTCTGTTTGCACAAAGCCACAAGGGAGGTTTCTTGCTGTGTAAATTTTTCCAGTGTTATCACTCATATCATCAGAGGTTTTTTTAGTTCAGAATATTTATGACTGGCTGTAGTACATGTGTACAAAGTTTCACTGGAATGGGATGAATACTTTCTGATACAAGGTACATTGAATTTGAAAAATTCGTAAAAAATGAAATTTTATGTGCGAATACTGCTTGTGGATGCTCAGAATGCCCCAGGAGAATACATTTCACTGCTGCCTTTCTTGCAGGTGTCTCTGAAACCCTTCTTGTTGTTCCTTTTTATCCGTCGTCCTTCCTTGCTCTCGGCAGGGTTATAGAATTCTGCCCTGTCAACACGCCCTTCGTCCGTCCTGTCGAGGGCAATATTACAAGAGAGACCTGGAACGGACCAAGGGCGTCCAGAATAGCTTCTTGTGCAGAATTACTGTCATTGTAGCAGGCTACGGCATTGTTAGTTTCTGTCTTCAATGTGTAAGCACTGACAAAGTTTTCTTAGGGCAGTGGCACCAGATGAGTTGGTTGAGCGACTCATTGGTATTCTGTATTCGCCCACGAGTACATTTGCTCAGAGGACCCATTACCTTTGAAAGTACACTTTCTGCTCCAGTTGCGGGACGATCGTGCCATCTTCTGGGCAAGTAATACGTTTGAAACTCGAAACAGAGGCGACCACGACCATGTAAGCAAAAGCAAGAGTTTGACGTAATAGTTCGTTTCTACAAAGGGATATTCCGTCAAACTCTTGCTTCGAGTTATCATGTTCGACTTCGCCCTGCCATCTGCTAACCACCTGGTTAGCTGAGATGGTAGAGTGGCTGCCCCAGAAAGCCGGTGGTCCCGGGTTCGAGCCCCGGATGAGGACGAATTTTTCATCAACTGGCACACTTTTCTTTCGAGGAAACCGTATGGGATTCCTTTGTGGCAATTGCTATGACTGGGTGGATGTGTCATTTTCCTTTAATTAATACATGATGTTTTAGTACAAATCGTTTACTTACCACACACATACACACAAGCAAAAAAAAACCACGCCATAACGATGAAAACCGCGAACGACAACGATAAGCAAACCGGCTTTCGCCTGCTATTTTTTAACGCCAAGGTGCACGGCACACTTCGGCGCAACATTTGAACCGCTTTGGCACTCGAGGTGGCGCTTCCGCAGGTTTGTTCCTCATAGTGCAGTCAATTTTTCTGTGCTAAAATTACAAATTGATTTTTGGGGGGTTTACCCTACCATACCCCCTTTAAAAAAAAAAAAAGCTCCTCTGATTAAAATCTTTGGGCCTTAAGAGTACTGAAATAAGTAAGTAATTAAAGTTACAGAATGGGTGCCAAGGGAAACGAAGCACAGTCGAGGTCGGCATAAAATTAGGTGGGGTGATGAAATGAGGAAATCTGCAGGCGTAAGATGAAATCAGCTAGCGCAACACAGAGGTAAATGGAGATTGCTGGGAGAGGCCTTCGTCCTGCAATGGACATACTAATAGGCTGCTGTTGCTGATGATGATATTTTTCAAGATAACTAAGCATACTGTAAACGCACGTGGCAAAGCAACTAGTATTTTTTGTCTTGAGTCTAATTAACACTTCATTCATTACTGTTTATAATTATGGCGATGCCTGCTTAGGTGGCAACTGCATACACTAATAAACAAGTAATGGCAGAATTTATCATTGCATGCTTTGTGCACAATTTCTCACTCCATTCAACCTCAAGACTGCGATCCACAGGAGGCAATGGCACCCAAACACACACAGCGGAATACACGGATTTCCTTCATCCCGCAAAGAGACCTTTTTTTTAAACACTGCTGCACCTTAGCTGAAACATTCTTTAAGCGTTTGCAAATTACAGTGGACTTGAATATTTGACTCTGGACTGGCATACTTAACAATCCTGCAAGTTAGGTTTGTCTGTTTGCTAACAAAGCAAACACTTGATACGGAGACAAGCATAAACTTTTTCTTTCTGTAATCTTGTGTTACGTACCTTTTAAATGCTTTCGTTTGTGAGTTGATGCATGTAATATGTGCATCAATGGTTCCTGTCAGTGAACAGGGTTCAAAATTTTTTTATCAAATGCTAAAGTGACTTTATTACACTTGGCGAAATGTCACGACGAAGTGTTACTGTGGCAATAGAAAAAAATAATAATAACAATAAATTCTGGGGTATACGTGCCAAAAACATGATGATGAGGCACATATTAGTGGGGGAATACAGATGAATTTGACCACCTGGGGTCCCTTACGTGCACCTAAATTTAAGTACACAAGCGATCTCAGCAGGTTTCTGTGGGCAGATCATGTTATGTCTTTCTTCACGCCCTTTCGTGACGGTGAAATGCAAAGATGAAAGCAAGGGCTGACACTAGCAGGCGACTCTTTCAAACCAGCTCACAAAATGATAAACATAGCCCGCAAATCTTGAAGTGCACTTCTGGCACATGAACGCTTGCAGAGATACTCCATTTCTACATACCCATGTCAATGTAGTGGGAGTATGTGTGCAGGAAAAAATACACATTTGAGAATAAAATTGTGCAGATCCCACGCACTGTGGGAATCAATGTCATGCGAAGCATTTAGCAAGCAGCTAGCTATGCAGCATTGTCTAGGGTTCTGCAAAACATCACCAGGTTAAGCAATGTGTTAGTGTAAATCCAGTATTTTTGTGTACAGTGAACTAGAATTAATGTGAGTGTCTGTGTGTGATGATAGCAGCAAGACGATGACGATGGTAATGACGATCGCATAATTTTTACGAACAATCGAACTGATGTGAACAAGTGACATGGAGGTAGGAAATGGGCAAGAAACGCAGAATATGAAATGCTCACTGACGACAGCACCTAGTATCACTTCAGACGACACAGACGGGTGTCTTGATGGCGATATTGTAGCACAAGCTGAAGCCCGTGTCCTTTTATAGCCATTCAGATGAGTGGAGTGGTGCAACTGCTCACCTTAGCCAAGCCGTGATGATCCTGCCATAGTGGAATTCGATGCAGCATTGTCGTACTCGGACACTATGTGCCCCAGGAAAGAGCATGCCTCGATGTTTGATTAAGCGGCCCTGGTAACGACGAGAATGGCCATGAAAGTCTGGTACTAGCTTTGGGAGGAACTACCACTCGGAAAGCAATGCTGGTGGGAAACTTACTTTTCAATCGCTGTTTGAACGGATGCAACCACCACCCGGTGTTCTGCTGCTGAGATGCAGGGATCTTCGTATGCTTACCACCTGGCTTGAGCACAGATGGCACGTGAGAATCAGAGGCGAGAGTCAGATTATGAAGCTGGAATGACGGTGCAACTACCATCACGCCAACACAAACACGAGCATATAGACATCGGCTCAAGTTATACCCTCGTCGCACGGGTAGACTAATCGTAGTTAAGTTTGACAGCAGTTAAGGCAAATGTTATCGTGTGACTAGATGTAACTGCAGTTACATCCAGTCACGTGATAAACCTACCCATAGTTATTCTGCTAACCATGATTTTTGCAAACTGAGGTTGGGTACCTCAGTCAAAGCTGTAACTGACAAAAATGGCGGCTCCCAGCTCCGACGCCTGCAGCTCGGCTCGCAGCGAAACATCCTCCTAAAAGCTTGTCAACTGCACTCTAAAAATGTTAAGTTTAAACCCTTTGGGGTTTATCTTGTCTCCAAACAATGCCCGTCACCTGCCTTGCTTTTGTTTCCTCTCTTGAAAACTCGGCACTCGCTACTTTCCTGTTGAGAATGCTGTGTCAAGCTGATAACGCGCAAGCCGTTCGCGACTATGAAGCACTGGGCTCGTAGCGTTAAAGAAAGGAACTGCGGGCAAGACAGATGACGATTATTATTTGGGGACAAAGTACAACCCAAACGGTGTAAACTTTCATTTTTAGAGTGTGGTCAGTCGCAAGGACAGAGGCCTTGATACGCATTTGGGAGGAGAACCTGAATGCTATGCATGTAAACACGCGCAACTCGCATATACATAACGCAATGACAGAGACTGAACTCCAGCCTGCTGGCAAGCAAAGGTCCGAATAACACCTAGCATGTGTGACAGAAGCTTGAGAACCTGAATAAACAATACCAGTGAGTAGTATTCTTTTTTTCATTGGTAACGAAACGATGAATTTTTTCATCAATTTGTGTGACATGTAAGCACTGGCGCAGAACCGTTATGTTTCTACCTTCACAACACTGCGGCAACATGTTATAAACTACAAATATAATTTTTTTTCCCTGTGCGAATAAACAATCGCAGAGAGAGCACACAAGGACTATGCCTGTCCTTGTGTGCTCTCTCTGTGATCGTTTATTCGGACAGTTAAAAAATGTTTGCTAATATGCACCAACTCGCCCAACAACTTCTAAACGAATGATGAGCAGCATTTCTGGGTAAGGTTTTGGCAAAATGGCACTGTTCTTGACCTTGTGGGATCATTTTTATGAATTGCTCTATGCATGTTCAACGCTGCTGGGCTGTACCAATGATTTATCATCAGCTCTTGTTTAGCCGACTAAAGCTAAAGCTGCGCTCGCAACACGCATGCAAATATATCGGTGCTGCAGAAAGATCGTGTGTATTTCAAGTGCATAGACATTCATTTACGAATCGTGGCAATTCCTTCATGCTAAAGTTGACCTGACAGCCTGACAGCTATATGTTTTATATTAGTAAGATACAGACCCGTTCTCCCCTCCTTCAAGCTGCATTTAAAAAAGCACGAACCAGACACGGACGAAAAGGCATAGAACACACATTCATAGGCACTGGGTCATGTGCCTTTTTGTCTGTGTCTGGTTTGTGCTTTTCTAAACATATTGATTGTGTATTTTTATTCTATGTACCACTCCCCTCAGTGATGCTCTCCGGAGCATGAAGATATCGAAAATAAATGGATTCATTGTAGAGTGCCCAATGTGTTAAAAATTAAATTTTCAATGTGCTGTTCCTGTATTGCTGCGCTATTGTTTTCGTTTTGCGAATTTACTGCCCCTGGCTTGAGGTGCAGTCAGCACTTCAATCCTTTCAAGTGCACTTGGCAGCTTGTTTTCCATGTTTTTACCTTTGATAATGTAGCAACACTGCAGATATGTATATTTCTATGCTGCAGAGTTTCATGCATTCAAGAAAACCTTCTTTGCAGAAAGCTACGACGTTGCAGCACAATAACATGTGCAAAAGAATTTGCAGCTTCATTCTTTTCTCGGATCTCTGCCAATCAATGACTGACCTTGTTGAGGAAAATTTGGAAGTAATCAGCTATTTTCACCATTACACTACAACTACTAATGGCTTATTACCATCAGCCGACTTTGCGTATAAGCGTGCAGGCTTTTCAGTGTGCTATACCAGATTACATGCGATATTGCCACAGTATGGCATAACGTTAAGAGACAGAGAGCGGCTTGGATCAGAGATCTAATGGGTATAGATGATATTATAATTGACATAAAGAGAAAAAATGGAGCTGGGCAGGTCATGTAATGTGCCAGTTAGATAACCGTTGGACCATTAGGGTTACAGAATGGGTACCAAGAGAAGAGAAATGCAATTGAGGATGGCAGAAGACTAGGTGGAGCGATGAAATCAGGAAATTCATGGGTGCTAGTTGGAATCGGTTGGCGCAGGACAGGGGTAATTAGAGACTGCAGGGAGAGGCCTTCGTCCTGCAGTGGATATAAAACAGGCTGGTGATGATGATGATGCCAGAGTACTACGGTGAAAATTGATGAAGCAGTGTGCTGCCTGTAAACATGCTATTCTTTTTTTTGTGCTTTGTTGCATATAACCCATCACAGCCTACGAGAGAGCAATACAGGCTACAATTGGCTAGATTCAAGGTCATGCTTAAGCACAATTACCATCTATTTCATTTACAGTAAACCCTATATTGTACTAGGTGCTGTGAGAGATGAATGTTCAATCAAAGATGCTTCTTGCTAGCCAGCTGTCAGGTGACACACTTTTATGTGAGGTGTTGTTTGTTTGTTTGTTTGACATACACAGTGCCAGTGGTTGCTATTCCGCTCAGCTTCGAAGTGCAGCTGTTAAGCTGTCGACAGGTGCACTGCGACGCCAGGCGATAGAAGCCCACAGCCACATGATTGTTGAGGGGAGCTGCTTTGCGCATGGCAGTGTCTTGGCACTGCATGCATTTGCACATACTGAGGATATACCTGAATGTGGGTCACTCTGAAGTTTACTGTTGGGCAAGTATGGCACTGTACCACCTCGTGGGTATGCCCATCATCGCTGCTCGCAGGAGCACAGCCATGCAGTTGTTTCCGTCAACACATTCTCTCAGTCTGTTGTCGCTCCTCTTCCACTGCACTGATTTCTTCGAGCATATGCAGTTGCTGAATAAAACGTGGATTAAGAGTTTCTTGTAGCACGCCGATCATTACCCGGAATTCGTTGTCCTCATGTCCACTTTGTTCAAAACAATGCTGCGCCATCAGTTCTCCCGAAGCTGCCAGCTGGAAGGTGTGGCTATCTCATCAACCTGGTACACACTAGCACGCTGCTCATTCCTCGCCATGGCGCATGGTAATCACTGTCGTGAACTAACGAGGAAAAACCACACCGGTCTCTGGACTGCTTGACCTGTTCAGCCACCCATTACACCGTTCACTAGACGAGAACCTATGGCTAATGGCAGTCTAAAACATGGCTACGAAGCCAACAGCAATCACTGTTGAAAGACTGACATCGATTTTCGCTCTGAAGTTAAAAAAAAAGAAATACTTGGCACATTTTAAATAAAATGAAACTATTTACTAAATAGTGTGCATTCAATCTTCGGCCACAAAAGGCTGCTTTTTATTGTTGATAAATTGCTAAACCTCTGAAACAAGGACGATTACTGTGACCGTCCTTACTGCTATATATATGAAAACATGTAGCAGTGCCACAGTACAGTTTACCATAACTGCTGTTACATCAGGTAACTGCAGCAGGGTAAAACTGGGTGATTCCATGAGAGATCAAACATGCATGTTCACTTAATATTTTTGTTTTGTCTTGCAAGCCAAGAAAATATTTGATGGTGGTGGTGCGAGCATCCTCCTATTGCTTAGCAGAATATTTTCTGATTTTGCAGCCAAATTAAATGCTAACTAAAAACATTGTGTTGAAAAACTTGTCTGCTTATTTTAATATGCTTCATAGTAAATTAGTTCCGCATGTTATTTTATGTTGCTCACAAATGAAAAAAGAAAGTAAAAATATTCCAAACATTGCCCAAATCAGAAAAATTTTGTAACTAATGCGTCTTGGCAGGTTTTCTATTTCACATAGAAAGCAGAAAAAAAGTGTGAAACATAGAATGTTATTTTTTCAACATCTCAGCAAGATATTATTTACCTACATGAAATAAAACAGAAGAAAAGAAAACATAGTTAAATAAACTAGTTAAAAACAACTCATTTTCAAAAAATAAAATAAAAAACTCCAGTTTCAATTTGTGAAAAAATTTTGGAAGGAAATCCGCCTGTGTTGGGCAAAATGTGGGTGTGATATGTTCCTTCATTTGCTTTATTCACAATATATAATGGGCCAAAGTGGCCCATGTTGAGTGTGCTGCCTTCAGTATCCTGGCTGGTTGTCGATCAGTTTGCACTGTACGCAAATCTAGTTCTAATTTCTTTGCTGCTTCAGAACTTCGGTCTGACAGCTTGCTTTCAACAAAAATGTATTGAGAGGTTTTATTTGTGCCTAGCGTGTGTGTGGGTATGGGGGGCTGCCGCCTTCTAAAGTGCTATCGCGTACTGAGTTTGCAACCTACAGCCTCTGTGGGCATCGCACTTACGCCTCCATTATTCACTTGCCAACAGCATGCAAGACACCGTGAGTGCATGCTGTGGCTGACTTTGCCAAAACCCGCCTGGTGCACAATCACCTGTAGGCGGTGCCAAAGCAGGCTAATCTGTAAGTGACGAAGCATTTCCATCATCAACAGGTGTACCACTGTGGAGGTGCTACTTCACTGCCTGCTCCCATCCCCCACGTGCAGTGGATACTGGAACCTTCTTCGGCAACACTGCATGCGACTCACACCGTGCCTTTCTAAAAACTCATCCGAGTCATTTATTTGGTTTCCTGTTATCTCATGTTTTCCATGTCGCTCCCAGATAACATCTTCCAGTCTTACCTCGACCTTCACCTCTGCGTTTCAGCCATCTGAAAACATGCAGTGTGGCATGACTGAGCTAAACGGCACCAAAGTTACCTAATTTATGAGTTTTGTTAGCACCTTGCTGACGCACTTCCCCATGCCGAGAATAGCAGAGGTCACTGGTAGGGCCCGACGGACATTGTCCTTCGATAACGAGCTTGGCCCAGACACTTTCACAGTGAAAAGCTTTAGACGACCGTGTTCATAAAACAGGAAATCGTGAGACATTCTGGAGGCTCGGTCACAACAGCAGTGCAGAAAAAGCGACAGAAAGATAACCATTTCAACTGGGTCTAGCTATTCACTACACGTGATCCATGTGGCTGATAGCTTGGTGTAAGTATTCTATGCCGATTATTCAATCGTTCACAAGAAGACTGCTAAGAAAAAAATTTTCGGGGTGTAAATGTTTTGGATGTTGCCTCCTTGCGGAAGCTACTGCCAGAGGCTGAGGATATTCGCAACACCGACGAAGTCTGTGAGCACTGCTTTACGCGCCTCAAGGAAATCCTGTCTTCATCTAGTGACACCCGCGATGAAGCAGATGAGGCATTCCTTCAGGAATAAGCGATTGACGACTTGAACAGGTACGTCCGCCTTTCTTCTGATGTTTCACCACTGAAGCCACCATCCTCCATTTGCAAATGTAGCAGACGATCTTACGGAAAGAGAAAATGGGCTGAAATTGAAAGTGACGCAGATACACTCAACTTTAAGAGCTGCATATGAAAGTGTCAGTACACCTGAACCGTCTGTAACAGAATGTCTTACATGCGCTGGCTGGTTAAATAGCTTGAAGCAAGCGTACGAGGCTTCAGGGTCCTATCAAGAGTGCCTCCGTCGCTTAACCATCGTACCGCCAGAAGTTGAAAACAAACGTGTTCAGGAGGCAATCCCAGCTGTCACAACGTACATGTTCAGAAAGGCCCGAAATTGGCATGAGAAGCATGGAATGTGGTCAGATTTTGATCTGTACACGAGGTCAAGGTTAAGCCTATCGTATGTACAAGCTACGTTCCGACTATTCCACCAGGATGAACTTGGGTGCTCTCAGCAGAGCCCGAACAAGAAGGTCGTTGTCACTCATCACAAATGGTCAGAGAGAGTACATCTCAAAGCGATTTATGACATATTCTATCTGCGAGATGTTCCAGATGTTCAAAGCAGCTCACCCTGAAAGTGCCACTGCCTCGTCAAAGTTTTACAGCCTGCGTCCAAAATGGGCACTACTCACACCACGAGAGGTTTGCGTTTGCGTTTATTGCACTAATGCCAACCTTTGTGTCTCCTCGCTTGAGAACGTAACAGGCATGGAAACCTCCTTGGAAAGCATGAAAGCATTGTGCTTTTGTAGCTCCCCAACCACAGATTGTATGTTAGGTGAACGCGAGTGCTACCCATGGAGTGAAAGCCTCTTTGGCAAGTCTGGGAATGGTCAACGAGGATGAGGCGACATTTGCTGTTTGGGAAAGCGATAACTTGATCAAGATGTCGTCTCCAACCCTTTTCGTAAAAGAGCTAGAAAAATTGGTGACCAAATAGATTCCTCACGAACACATACGCTGCACTAAAGCAGCGGCTATTTATGAGGCAAAGAAGTGTGAGCAACACAGTGTTCATTTTGATTTTGTGGAAAACTGGACTGTCTTTCTCTCAAATGAAACACAATCATACCATTGGCACAAGAAACAAATCTCCATTTACCCCTGTGTCACCATGACAAGGAAAGCAACACACAGCTTTGAGGTCATAAGCAACAACATGCATCACGACGCAGCACCCGCCTGCTATGCCCTAGGTAGAGTGCACAAAGTGTAAGATGAAAAAGCACCAATCTCTGTCACATAACATATGTCGTCGATAGTGCAGTGAGCCATATTAAAAATAGGTACCAACTGTACGAGTTGTGCCACCCCCAGTACATGTCCGCAAGGCCATTGGGCATGGGAAGAACGCCTGTGACGGTGTGGGTAGACTTTAAGCACCAAGCTTCCCTGCACAACCTGAGGTCTCGAAGCACCGGCTCCATTCAGTTGGCACATGAGATTGTCTTCCATCTTAGTTGCAGCCTCAAGAATGTGGCCCTGCTTCACGGACCTGCTGCAGCCATTGAGGAGCATCGTCAGCAGAAGTCAGTGGAGTGGAAGTCAGTGCTGCGTGTGCCGGGAATTCAATCATGGCATGTGTTGATGTGCACTGTCCGTTGCGAGACCTACCACTAGCCAGCTGACTGTGATTAAACC
This sequence comes from Dermacentor variabilis, assembly GCF_050947875.1. Taxonomy (NCBI): domain Eukaryota; kingdom Metazoa; phylum Arthropoda; class Arachnida; order Ixodida; family Ixodidae; genus Dermacentor; species Dermacentor variabilis. Next base: position 6,542,108 of record NW_027460280.1, on the reverse strand, counting down.
CTTTTAAATATACTAACTGCAAAGCCCACGCAATAAATTTGTTCAAGCCCCACAAGTAGCGTTGAGCTTGTTCTCTCTTGTGTCCACCCCCCCCCCCCCAAAAAAAAACAAAGCAGAAAACACGTTCTTTGTTCTTGCGACAATAAGAATCCCAGGTAAACATTCCTTCATTTGTGGCAACCATTGCCTTTTCTATTTTTAAGAGAGAGTACATGTTAACTAACTTGAATGAGTCATTGGGCACTAAAGCCTAAATGCTCAACTTTGGCCTGCTATGTTTTGTGAATAAAGCCAACAAGGAAACAGATTATCGCACTCACGTTTTGCCTGACGTAAGTGGACTTCCATCCAAAATTTTTTTTGAAAATTGTAACCGGAGTTTCTTTGTTTTATTTTTTGAAATTGAGTTTTTTTGAAAAACTTGTTAAATATTTTTTTCTTCTCTTGTATTTCATGTAGGAAGATAATATCTTGCATAAATGTTGCAAGAAGAACATTCTGTTTGACACTTTTTTTCCAAGTTTCTGTGTGAAATGAAAAACACGCCAAGATGCATAAACGTTATTTTTTTCTGATTTGGGCTATGCGTGTAATTGAATTTTTTTTTCATTTGTGGAAAGCATAAAAGAACACATGGAATTAATTTACTGTGAAGTACATTAAATGAGCAAGATTTTCTATAACGCTTTTATTTTGGATTTAATTCGGCCGTGATCTAGGAAAATATTCAGGTAAGCAATAGGAGGACGCTTGCATTGTCGCTTTCAAATATTTTTTTTTTTGGGGCTTGCTGGGAACATTTTTTGGGAATAAAATTTTTGGTTCCGTGCAGTTTGAATATTCCTACATGACATAGAGAAACCAGACAAAACAATAATATCAAGCGGACATGCATGTTTGATCTCTCATGGAATCACCCAACCGCGGTTAATGCCTGTGTCAAAAGGGTATTAGTAGACAACTGGGTCCACCGGGTCGACATAAGTTTTGTCATGGTAAGGTCATGTCATGCATGCATGTATGTCATGAATTTACCTCATTGATGCCATGCACGTCATGGCATTCATGGGTATCATGTGATGGCTTGACATACAGACAATCGAATTCATGCCAATCATTTTATGACATACATGGCATGACATGGTATTAATGTCACACTTGCATGTTATGAAACTAATACCCAGAATATATCCAGTTAAAGAAATGCATGTCATTCAATCCATTATAGTCATCTCATTTATGACATGCAGGTCATTCATGTCATGAGATGATTGTCATTCATGACAGTTTCATTTTTTCACAAGTTACACATCAGTGTATCCATGACGTATCATGAGAAGCAACAAACACTGACACCAAGGACAACGTAGGGGAAATTACTTGTGCTTTATAAATGAAATAAAGAAACGATAAATTAGTGGAAATGAAAGTGGATGAAAAAGCAACTTGCCGTAGGTGGGAACTGAACCCACAACCTTCGCATTTCGCGTGTGATGCTCTACCAATTGAGCTACCGCGGCACCGTTTCGCCGTACACTTTCTTGGGTATTAATGTTTCCTTGTAGAACCCTGGGAGTGTTAGCCAGTGCCACCACTCACAGACCTTCGCATCATTCCCCACCTGCGGCAAGTTGTTTTTTTATCTACGTTATTTCCATTATTTTATCGTTTGTTTATTCAATTTATTAAGCACAAGTAATTTCCCCTATGTTGTCCTTGGTGTCAGTGTTTGTTGGCTTCTCATGATATGACTAATAAAATTCAGGCCTCTCGGTTAACCCCCTTTGTTCTCGTTTATATCCATGACGTGAATGAAATGACATGCATCACATGAATGACATGAGTTTCTAGTATCGTGGTCACTTCTTTAACTGGATATGTATCAGGATATGCGTGGCGAGACATGCATGCATGACATGACAAGAATGACATGGAATGACATGCATGTTATTCGTGTGATTACATTTATGTCATGTCGTTCATGTCAGGTCACGTGCTGTCTTGTCCTTCATACTCAGATATATATCGAGTTAAAGAAACGACGGCATCATGTCAATTATACCATATGTGTCATGATATATATGCCATGACAAGCATGTGATGTCATGACATGCATGTCATTAATGTCATGCATACATTTCATTGATATTGTGATATAAACACAATAACGTTAAGGCCCGGTGTTGCTAAAAATCCGGCGTTGGCATCTGGCGACCAGTGCCGACAGTCTTGTGAAAAAAAAATCGTTACAAACCACACATACCCAAACACGCAGGCTCTCTGTGTAGCACAGAGGCGTTACTGAACTAATTGAATTTCTCAAAGAAAAATGTGTCAGCGAAATCGTAAAGTATGACTTGCACAAAACCTATAGTGATGATACCATCAGATTCTAATTTGAATACAGTCGAACCCACTTATAACAATACCAGTTTTAACAATACATCGGTTATAACAATGAGAGGCTGCTGCACCATCCACTTTTGTATGTTCTCCATGGTTAAATAACCCACTTACTACAATGCCCCGATGCCGCTTTATTGGTTATAACGATGAAGTCTGGCTGCTGGGTGTCCGAGCCGAAAGGTAGTGAAATGCGAAATGCTTGAAAAGAGAAAAAGAAAATGAGAAATTCAAGCCATTGCACGATGAGCAACTACACAATGAGTCGCTACTAGATGCGTTGCTGCTCTAACAGCCACTGCGCAGCTCTCTCACGTCGCCCTTCCACCCCTCTGAACAGGAATTGGCTGTGCCCATAGCTCTACACTGCCCTACCCTCCTAAACACGAATGGACCGGGCAAACTGCACCGCTTACAGATTGCTCGCATGTTGCTTGCTGGCTCCTCACTCGGCACAGTTCTGCAAACAGCTTAATGGCGCAAGTTCGCCTTGGTTTGTTGCGTCGAAATCGAACCTGGCCACGCGGTTCTCGGCCTTGCTTGACTCACTGCCGAAACGGAAGCTGGCTGTTTCACCCGCTGATCATCGGCAATGCACGACGTTGCTGGCGAAAAGAAAGCCCACGATTTGGAAACTAAGTACGTACTTCTAACCGATGAAGCAATCGTCGCGAACGTGCTTGCATCAGATAGCGACGGCGACGACAGCAGCGATGACGCGGTAGGGCAGGCTGCCTCAACGTTGTCTTCGCAGGAGGCCCAGCGGATGATTGAGTTCTTCTAGGGCTTCGTTTCGCGAGGAAACTTCCGTTGCACTATGTGGAGCACCTGGATGCCTTGGAGAAGGATGTCGGCAAGCTTCGCGTAAAGCATGCAAGGCTGACAGACATACCGTATTTACACGATTGTAAGTCGACCCCTTTTTTAAAATTTGAAAGTCTGAAGTTGGGGGGTCGACTTACAATCGAAACCAAAACATGGCCCGCCAAAAAAAAGCGATACCAACGAAAACTACAACGTAGTTACAATTTTATGTTTGCTCTATGGCCCTACCCGTATCTTTTCGCTATCCCGCGTGTTTGTTCGCTTTTCGAAAGGGTTTTTCAACATTTTTGAGTCTTACAGCGCATGCAACACTCATGGGGGGGTGTCGATAGTTGATGAAGCGCCGCTGTTCCCATTTGCGGCGGCACCCTCAGAACGGCGGCGCTTGCGGGGAGTATCGGTAGTTCATGGAATAGCAGACACCGCTCGCGGGTTTCTCTTTCTCTGTTTAAAGGCATTGGTATTGGTTTGACCAACTTCTTGACGCGCTCCACTTGAACTGCCGGCTACGTGCTACTTCTATGCTTCCCCAGTCGTCATGAGTGCTGCAGGCCCACTAATCTTTTGGCACTCGTTCACAGCAGCGTTCAAGAGAGCTGCCATCCTTTACGCCGAAGAAACAAATCACTGCGCAGCGGGGCCGCAATTTCGATGTTTCTAAACGGGTGGTGCGAGAGTGGCGACTGCAGCGAAGCGAAATTTTCACCCTGTGGCGGCAAGTGAGAAATTTCCCACGTGCCGAAGTCTGGACGCTTTCCGGAGCTGTAGGCTAAGCTTGCGGCGTACGTTGCTGAAATGCGTGTTCGGTCCCTGCCATTGAAGTGCGACGTGGTCATGAAACAAGCCCGGACCTTCGCCTTAATTTTAAGGTTCTGCTCCGCCGTGAGTACAAAGAGTGGCTGGCGGCAGAAGACTGCGAAATTACGCCAACCGGACCTGTCAAAAGAGCCTCCCTGACGGCTGCGTGTGGTTGCGTGCATTTGGCGTGGGCTGCTGTTCTGCAAGATGTCCTGGTGCGGTCGTTTGCCAAATTTGAAATTTCGCTGGACCACGACGCGCTGTGGGACCGCAGCAACGATGACGATGGCAGCACTAGTGAAGACGAGTAGTCCAGTGACCATGTCGGCTACTAATAAATTTTCGTTATTGAATGCGCCCTGGGGTTTTTTTTTTTTTTTTTTTCCGGTCAAGCGATATGGGGGGGTCGACTTACATTCGAGTCGACTTACAATCGTGTAAATACGGTAAGCATTTCTCATGCAAGCCAGTGAGAAGTACGTGGCGAGATGCTTGTGGCGATCTTTCTTCAGCGTTTCTTCTGGATTTCTCAAGCTGACAGGCCGCTGCGGCAGCCTTCTTGCAATCTTTAAAAGGTCCTCTTTGGGGCCACCAAAGCGATGCCTCGGCGGTGTTCGCATATTGTCTGCCACCCATGACACCTCTTTGCAGTTGATATAGCAGTGCCATCCTTTAATGCCGACAGCCGCGTCTTGTTACATGCGATCGAAGCACCCAGGAAACAGTTAAATGAGTAAACACAATCAGCAGCCGGATGGAGGAAGGTGGTGGGGAGGGGCACTGGCCTCTTCGCCATTATAGTTTTCTCACATCAGGTCTGCATCCCCCCATTTTGATTTTTTCATGCAACCCGGTTATAACAATTATTGGTTATAACAAAGGAATTTTTGTGGCACTTGAATATTGTTATAAGTGGGTTCGACTGTATACGAGAAAATATAATTCTGCGAATTGGAAACTCTAACACAAACCCCTTTTCTAGAGTTTCTATGATTCATAGAACGGCGCGCCCGGTTCCTTGCATCACCATCCAGATGGTGCTCGTCTCCGTTCATCCGCGGCCCATGCAAGAGGCTGCGTTTCTGGCAGAAAGCTTGCCTTCGTGCTTAGTGTTCACCACCAGCGTTTCCCGGTAAACATTACGGTTACATAACCTGCCAGATTGCAAGTCGGAGAAAACGTAAGTTGCTGTTACATTTCTGCTAGATCGCAAGTCAGCCTCTAGAGTCTGTGGAGGAGTACGTTTACCCGGGGAACCTGGACCATGAGAAGGAAATTCACAGAAGAATAAAAATGGGTTGGATCGCATACGGCAGATATCGTGAGCTCCTGAATGGGAGCTTAGCAATATCACTGAAAAGGAAAGTATACAATCAGTGCATTTTACCGGTGCTGACATACGGCGCCAAGACTTGGAGTCTGACAAAGAAGTTTGAGAACAAGTTAGGGACCGTGCAAAGAGCGATGGAACTAAGAATGCTAGGCATAACATTAAGAGACAGAAAGAGAGCAGTTTGGATCAGAGAGCAAATGGATATAGACAATATTCTAATAGACAAGTCATCCTCAACTGTCCTGACATACTCTCAGCCCACGCATGATCGACGCTTCACTGTTGTGTTTAACTGCTTTAAAGGAATAACTTCATTATAGGAATATTTCAGTGCCGCGAACCCATGATTTCAGCAGGCGGGCTCCCCTGCTAAGCAAGACGCTCCCTCCACTCGCCCCGTCTAGCCACCGCAAGCAAAATTCCTTCCCTACATTCTCCCATACCGGACCTAGAGGATCACGTGATGCACACGTCACGCTTCATTTCTTTTTCTCTCCGCTTTCTTCTTCTTCTTTTTTTTTTTTGCCGCTACGGACTTCTGCTGACGGCGTCGCACGCGAGCTGTTGTCTCATTCGCGCAGCGCACGATATTGCATGCTGTGCACAAGGAAACGTGACTAGCGGTATCATTCAGTGCTACACGAATACTGAGGCAGAACAAGTGGATTGCAGAGCATGATCACGCGCTGGAACATGGTAGAAAATGGCATAGTTTCGATACCTGTGCACCTTAATGCACGACCGTGGGAACAAGTAGATGAAGCGGAAGTACATCTCTCTTGCTTCGGTGCAAAGTAAAACAAAAAACACGCGGACATTCCGTTTGTGTTACTATTTCTGTAAACTTCAATTCGTCAATTCAAGCAACAGATCACACAAATAATAGATGTTGCCTTGAATAATTATCGAAGTCATGTGTCCCTACGAGCGACATCACATTGTGGACACGAGCACGTAGGCGCAGGGACACGAGGATGACACCGTCCGGCTTGGAGCACGGTCGCCGCGAGGAAAAGAGAAAACGGCGTTCGGATGGAAATTTTGGACCTTTCCACGGCGTGTAGCGATGTAATACTCTGTAAACCCGATTGTTAGCGCGCATTGTATGCTCTGCGCTTGTCAGCTTAAAATGGCCAGACCTGGTGAGGGGCCCTTTAAGGGCTCAAACTGCCACAGGCACATTCGAAAAAGCTCTGAACACCTGTCAGTACACGTACAGGCATATCAGTGCTCGTACTGTGACGGGAGATAACGGGTGCACGCGTGTATTATTAAGGAATACATGCTGTGTCCGGTGGCAATAGCCCCTTCCCACGCTTGTTATGCTTCACCGCAATACCTTTGCATATGCTTCACCAAGTAACATTTCTGTACAGAGGCAAAGCTGACTTTCGGGAACTAATAATATAATAATAATATATGGGGTTTTACGTGCCAAAACCACTTTCTGATTATGAGGCACGCCGTAGTGGAGGACTCCGGAAATTTAGACCACCTGGGGTTCTTTAACGTGCACCTAAATCTAAGTACACGGGTGTTTTCGCATTTCGCCCTCATCGAAATGCGGGCGCCGTGGCCGGGATTCGATCCCGCGACCTCGTGCTCAGCAGCCTAACACCATAGCCACTGAGCAACCACGGCGGGTACTTTCGGGAACCGGCATTATGCAACGCTCCGTGCTTTCCAAGCTTCGAAGCCAATCGCGAGGACCACAAAGGCAGAATCGGTGCCATTGCTGACAGTGGCGAATTCTTTTAATGAAGAACACAGCACTCAACGGCAAAAAGCTTAATAGCAAACGTCGAAGCAGCTAGGCTTAGCGTTGCCGCAGTGGTGGCTACAGCTGCCAGTTCGAGGCGGCGATATAATGAAAACGGTAGCGATGGTGGCTTTGATTAATGGCGTTTCAGACCTGCGGTCATGGCAAAAAGTCCGGAAAATCGGATGGCAAAGGGTATTCTTGCGTCCAAAATTTCGGACGTTCTGATACATTGACTCTATGGGGTACACGTGGTGGTGCCGCGAAGCCGTCCGAATTACCGGGCATCCGGAAAGTCAGTCAACTGTACACTGGCAATTCCTGCAGCCGACGACAGGGCGTGAAAGACAATTCGTTACGATTCCTGTCAGTTACTTGAGCCAGCAGAACCGCAACTTTCATTCCCTTTCAATAAAATTACAGCTAATTTTCCCTGATAGAAGCGCAAATTTTCCGAGCCTTCCCCAAGTTTTTCCAGACAATTCAAAATCCCTGAGAATTCCTGGTTCTCCCAGTTGGTAGACACCCTGTGTATGCATGCATATCATGCCAACCCATGCTTATTCTGATATATATCCAGTTGAAGAAACAACCATGACGGTATCACGACATGGGGGGGGGAGGAGGAGACACAGACAGACAGACAGACAGACAGACAGACAGACAGACAGACAGACAGACAGACAGACAGACAGACAGACAGACTCAATACAGCTGAAGTTCGCAAAGACTGCTTCACATTAACAGGCGCCAGCATGCAATTTGCCCCCGTACACCTTTAGCCATCATTTCCGAATTGTAAGGCATCACAGCATCACAAAATAATTTTTTTTTCCACCTCATCCAAGCAGAAGCAACAGAACTGGAATGCTTGAAAGCATCCCGGACATATCAAATGCCCTTGGTTGCAAAGCACCGCTGGGCCGAGATAGGGCTGGCCATGCCTACCACTGAACTTGTGCTCTCTCCGTGCAAATGGGATGGTCGGAGCAAAACCTGCCCCTGCCGGCTATCTCTGAGGCCAGGTCTTGACACTAAAGAACACATCAAGCAAGACCACCACTGAAGCAAGGAAATCTCTTGCACGTCATGGGATTGCGGTCACTGTAATGATAGACAACGGCCCTCAGTTCTCTTCTGGTGAATTTGCCAAGTCTTTTATTGACTACAGGTTCAAGCACCAGACAAGTAGCACCCAGTTCTCACAGTCATACGGGGAAGCAGAAAGAGCCATCTACACCACCGAAGAGCTTAGGGTAAAGGCAGAAGATCCCTACTTGGCGCTGCTAGGCTACCAGGACACGCCTGGTGCAGCCCCAGCCCATTTCTTATTTGGATAAAAATGAGGACTTGCCTGCCCAGGTCCCAGGAAGATGGTACCCATGGACACGTTTGGCAGATTGGGTTGCCAGGAAAAACACGGTACAAAAAGAGGCAAGTGCTAGACTATAACTGCAGATGTGCACTATGATTTACTTCTGCAGTCAGGTGACCGCGTGTAGGTTCAGTCTGAACATCGTCCAGCCACAGAACTCGGTCCTGGCCAGCGTCCTGGCAGTGCAACTGCGGAGGGTCGGAGCCATTTTATTTTCAAGGAGAACAGCCAAGAAATGAGCAAGTTCACTCGTGACTTGCTGCACAATCTCTGCACCTAAGCATTGCGCCACCTGCCATGGACGTTTAGTGGTTTCTTCAGAGCAGTTGGACTTGTGAAAGCGAAGGGGAGGAAGTTGCTACAGTGCAGTCCACTTATAATGTGTGGGGTCTTACCTGTGCTCTTTGGACAAAGGAACGACTACACAAGTACAGTAAAACCTCGTTATAATGAAGTTGAAAAGGAGGTCATAATTACTTGGTTATAACCATTAGTTTGTTGCAGCCACTACCCATTTCTATCCACAATTAGCAAGCAAGAGAGGATGCACTCACCACCAAATATCACAGCAGCCCGCCACGTGAAAAAGAAAACGGCCGTTGCACGGAAATAAACAAGCGAAAAAAATCCAGCAAGGAATTGCTATTCATGCCAAACGGCTCATCACTGATCGATCAACAGCACTCTACCTGGCGGCTCACTTCGCAGAAAAAAATGTTGTCAATAGGTTTTTGCCGCATCTTCTTCAGGCGAATGATGGCTTTTTCAACTGCAGCTGCTATTTCGAGTCTGTTCTCGCGTCATCATGAGTGCCAAAGAAATGGCGCAGCATGTCTGCCGCATCCAGCGCTTGTGCTGGCGTCGGTATGTCGGGTTCGCCAATATTAGGCTCCAGGCTCTCGTCGACACATTCGTCACTGTCGTCATTAGGCCCCTTCCCCGTCACTGCGGGCACAATTTCCGCCTCTGTTAGCTCTTCCGTCGTCACTGCGTCAGCATCGGCACTGACATATGTGCAGAAGGTGTAGCAGTGAGGCACAATGCCGGCATCAACAAGAGCGTCCCATGACGCTAGGGCTTGGTCGCCCACGACACCCTCTTTGGCGGCAGCATCGAGATCTTCGCTGTAACCGCTGCTGCCGACGCCAAATGAGGCATGCCAGAAGCAATTGGCGATCGTGCTTGCTGGTACAGCCATCCAAGCAGCCTGTAGCATCTCGATCACCATGTACAAGTCGATCATGGACTCGTGCTTCATGCTCATATTGAGAAGAATCCGGTCAATCACACGCTTGCGGTAGCCCGACTTAAAGTTCATGACAACACCTTGGTCAAGGGGTTGCACAACTGCAGTGCTGTTCAGTGGCAAGAAGCATGCTCGATGTTTTTGAGCACAGCAGCAGTATGGTGGGCTGCTCAATTGTGTAGTACGAGGCATATCTTCCGTTTCATCTTGCCTAGCCACTCATCCCACTCCCGCAACCATTGTACGAAAATTTCTCTCGTCATTTAAGCCTGACGGTTGGACACATAACTCACCTGGAGCTTTCGTTTGCCTTTGAAGCATCGTGGTGATGCACTTTTACCAACCCCGAGAGCTGGCAGCTTTTCCGACCCATCCATGTTGGCACAAAGCAACTGGGTTACATGGACCTTGCTCTGCTTACCGCCCTGGCAGTGTTCACCTTTGAGGGCCAAGGTTTTTTGCGGCAGCATCTGGTAGAACAGGGCTGTCTCATCCGCGTTGAACAAATCCTTGGCACTGTACTTTTCTAGCAGCTGTCCAACGTTTGTCTCCACCCACGCCACTGCAGCTTCGTGGTCGGCAGACTGCGCTTTCCTGCTGACAGCCCTGCCGACAATGTTGTAGCGCTCCTTGAAACACTGCAGCCAGCCAACCCTCGCCACAAAATTGTCGTGCCCCACAATGCACGCGAAGTTCCCCGCTTTGCGCTGCAACAGTGCCCCAGTCACAGGAGTGCCGCTAGCTCTTGCATTCTAAAACCACATGAAGACCGCCTTCTCTACAGCTTCAGGAGCAGGAGCTCACAGCTTCATTCTGTCGCCTTTTACGCCATGTGCAACAGCACTGGTGACAGCTTCTTTGCAGCTCAAAATCGTCGACAGCATGCTCAACGATATGGCGAAATCTTCTGCCACTTTATTATTCACGCCGGGCTCGACGGCTTGCACCATAGCCACCTTCTGCTTCATTGATATCATTTTTTGCTTCCATTTGGCGGCGTCCATCTCCTTTCTGGCGGCGGGAACTCGCATGAACAAAGCGATAAAAACACTGATATTGTTGATGCGCACGGAGGCAACGACAAGCAACAACAAAACCGCAGTTGGCACCGCCCCACGCATGCAGCGGAAGAGTGGGCGTGTTCACCGGTTCCATGGAAAAGGGGAGGCCGGGAGACACGCACGGGAGATGTGAACATTGCGCGCTATAAGACATTGACCTCATGGGTACCAAAATGGTCAGTAAATGCTCGTTGTGGAAAAAAAAAATTACTGATGATTATGTTACTTCCTAATGAGATATTTGACCGCAGCTCTTCGGCTGTTTTGGCTTTTCTATATACTAAGGCAAATAATTCGAGCAAGAAATGTATGTACGGTTACAACTTTTTATTCTTCACTTCTTCGAGAAACACTCCACTCCCAGTTCTTGATTGTCATGAAGGTAGCTATGTGGTCGGAGAAAAAGATGGATATATGCTAGACTTGCTGCACCAATGCCTTGTTCGGGGTAGTGCACCTCTGGATTCTGGGGGCAACAGTGCGGGGCTTCTGCTCGGGCAACTCGTTCAGCAGCAGCGGCAGACGAAGGACTTCCACCGGCTGCCTCGCTCATGGCTCAGAAAGAACTGGCCGAGAATAAACTACTTACACAGGCAGACGGTGGTGGGCAGATTGTTGTAGAAAAACCGGCCACCCTGTATACGCAATGCCTCATGAGCTCAAGCATACTGGAATCTTGGAAGAACGCCAACATAATCTTAATCCATAAGGAAGGGGAAGCCAAAGACTTGAAAAATTATAGACCGATCAGCTTACTGTCCGTTGCCTACAAAGTATTTACTAAGATAATCGCAAACAGAATCAGAAACACCTAAGTCTTCCGTCAACCAAAGGACCGGGTAGGATTTGGTAAAGGCTACTCAACAATAGACCATATTCACACTATCAATCAGGTCATAGAGAAATGTGCGGAATATAACCAACCCTTATATATAGCTTTCATTGATTACGAGAAAGCGTTTGATTCAGTCGAAACTGTAGCAGTCAAGGAGGCATTACGAAATCAGGGTGTAGACGAGCCGTACGTAAAAATATTGAAAGATATCTATAGCGGCTCCACAGCCACCGTAGTCCTCCATAAAGAAAGCAACAAAAAGCCAATAAAGAAAGGTGTCAGGCAGGGAGATATGATCTCTCCAATGCTATTCACAGCATGTTTTCAGGAGGTATTCAGAGACCTGGACTGGGAAGAATTGGGGATAAGAGTTAATGGAGAATACCTTAGTAACTTGCGATTCGCTGATGATATTGCCTTGCTTAGTAACTCAGGGGACCAACTGCAATGCATGCTCACTGACCTGGAGGGGCAAAGCAGAAGGGTGGGTTTGAAAATTAATCTGCAGAAAACTAAAGTAATGTTTAGCAGTCTCGGAAGAGAACAGCAGTTTACGATAGGTAGCGAGGCACTGGAAGGGGTAAGGGAACACATCTACTTAGGACAGGCAGTGACTGCAGATCCGGATCATGAGACGGAAATAATCAAAAGAATAAGAATGGGCTGGGGTGCGTTTGGCAGGCATTCTCAGATCATGAACAGCAGGTTGCCATTATCCCTCAAGAGAAAAGGGTACAACCGCTGTGCCTTACCAGAACTCACGGGGCAGAACCCTGGAGGCTTACGAAAAGGGTTCTACATAAATTGAGGATGACACAACGAGCTATGAAAATAAGAATGATAGGTGTAACGTTAAGGGATAAGAAAAGAGCAGATTGGGTGAGGAGAACAAATGCGAGTTAATGATATCTTAGTTGAAATCAAGAAAAAGAAGTGAGCATGGGCAGGACATGTAATGAGGAGGGAAGATAACCGATGGTCATTAAGGGTTACGGACTGGATTCCAAGGGAAGGGAAGCGTAGCAGAGGGTGGCAGAAAGTTAGGTGGGCGGATGAGGTTAAGAAGTTTGCAGGGACAACATGGCCACAATTAGTACATGACTGGGGTAGTTGGAGAAGTATGGGAGAGGCCTTTGCCCTGCAGTGGGCATAGCCAGGCTGCTGCCTCGCTTATGGGGAGGTTGCGGGAGGCAGTGCGTAGGTGCATAGGAAAGTTGCACGGCGAAGAGATGGCAGCAACTGACTGATACCACTGATGCTGCTAGTGAGCCAACTGAAGGTGGCTTTGTGTTTCAGCTTGGGAAGCATGCACTGTGATCCGCTTATACCAAGCCGGCGCTTTGGCAACCGGAGAACAATGTGCGCTCTCGCATGGTCGTCGCCACAGAGGAGAGGAGGAGGGATGGGGTACATGCAGTGGTTAACGGCGGCTATGCGTTTCGGCTTGGGCTGCAGCACATCATTGAGATCAGCCACCACTGAGCCGGCACTCTGATTGCCGCCGCACATGGGTGCCATTGGAGGAGGAGCAAAGAGAGCGAGGCTCACTCCGTGCACGCAGCTAGAGCAGTGCGCTGGTACCGGCTATGGAGCTGGTTATGGTGAGGCACGACGATGCCGTGAAACGCCGGAACGGGCGCCAAAGAGCTGCGCTCTAAAAAAGTTCGTTATACCCATTGCAAGGAAATTTTAGCTTCATTAAAACAAAGTTTTCAATACATAGGCATCTATTGAAATTTCAAGAGGAATCACGGTTGCTTCATTATATCCATTAGTTCGTTGTATCCCCTTTTGTTATAACAAGGTTTTACTGTAGTGCAATCACGAGGGCATTTATTGCACCTTTCATACACTAATGCCTGCTAGCCGAATTGCTATCCACAGAACATGCCGATGGGCACGTGAGAAATCTAGGAAGTCTGCCTCACCGCGACTGGATACCGAGTTAACATGTTTGCCCCATGCTGGACACTAATGCCTGGTCGTTCGTGTGCACAGCCACGTGAACAGTGGTGCTTCGAACGATCGTGTTTGTCCGTTCCGGTGTCCTGCTCTTAGGTCTTGCAAGACAGTCTCTAGAAGCATGGGGTTCTATAAAACTATTCCAATATGTTGTTATTTTAATCTCCTGACGTCTAATTTACGTAGTTGCTGATGCAAGCATCAGGTGGTAAGCTGCAGCATTGCCTGAGAATCCCAATCAAATGCTCTCTTTGTTTATGGGAGGCCACCTTTGCTTGCTTTCGAAACGAATAGCATTGTCTACACTGAGCGTTTTTTCTTATCTAATTGGCTGACAAGAGGCGAGGAGCATGCTCATGTGAGAGAGTTTTGGTGGGGCCAAGCCAGCGCACTGAAAATAGATAAGAGGAAGGTGCCGGTGTCTGTGATTGGTCAACTTCTTCTTAGTTAGCTTGCGGTGGCTTGTCTAAAATCGCGGTTGCATGCAACGGACAGTTAAACATTTAGCTAAAACAGATCCTTAGCAAAAAAAAGAGTTGGCAGAGCCATGTCGTATGTGTCCCGAAAGGGCTCAGTACTGTTATACGGCCACGCAAAATGTCTTGTTATACGCGAATAAACTCATGCTCTCCGGCAGGTGCGAGTAGCCAGTGCCTGAGCGATTGGCGGCAGCCACCTTCTATTCAGATTCCTTTCGGAATAGAACAATCTCTAGCTATTAAGAAAAAAATTCAGTTTTGTTTGGCTTATTAATGCATCGTTAACGCACACGTCACTCTGACGCAATGAGTTTTCACGGTTTTGTGATGTCGAGTGACAGACAGGTGAAGTGGGTGCAGCCTGAAACCTTTTGACCAATAGCAGAGGGTTAATGACAAAAAGGCATCGAATTGGAATTAATTATTTTTCTTTTGTTGGGTTGAATCATGCATAATTAATCAGTGTGTACATGTGATGCCACATTGAGAGCTATTGTTGTTTTCATGACGTCGCATGACAGACAGGTGAAGTGGAGGTGGTCCAAAAAGTTTCTGACCAATCGTGCAAGGCTGATTGCAGAATTGGAATAGAAAAGTTTGGAATAGCTTTACGTTATAGCGCCCATGAATTGGAGCACGCACAGAACATCTGTGCCGCTTCTGACCGTGAGCCAAAAAGGAACAGCCTGCTCCCTTTTGCGCCAAAGTAACCCCGCCGTTAGGTGGCGTTAGCAGAGCAACCCTCATGCCATCTCTCCTACTACTCGGCAACCCCACCGAGCACCGCCGTAAAGCCATGCGGCGAACCGGATTACAGGAGATGGGCGCCATGCGGGGAAAACAGCATCAGGGGATACGCGAGAGTAACGCGTATCCACAGATGATACCACATACAATGATATATCAGTTATAATGATCGCGTACCTTGTTGCGTACTTGTCAGAGCACAGGGTGGTTAAAGTTGTCAGGTACGTTGATGACTAGTCCTTTTCGAACCAGGCGCAAGTTCTACAGTAGGCAAGCTTTACGAAATTTTTTCTGCAGGCCTTAGCCCACTTACTCTCACGCTTGAAGAGCCGACTGATAACGTGCTGCCTTTCTTAGATATTCAGCGCAAGTTCATGGAACGGCACACATGTTGGGAGTATAAACCTAGAGTTAATAAGCCCCTGTTGCTGTGTCTATCAGGCCACTCGAAGCTTGTCAAGAGGAGTATTGCCAACTTGTGCTTTGAAAATGCATTATAGAAATCTTGCCACCACAAGATTTAAACGATATTTATAGATCAGTCAGGAAGGTTATCAGCAGCAGGGTTTCCAAAGTCGGTGCAAGTTTCGGTTGTAGAGGGGCGGCTAAAAAGGTGTGGTTCAGATAGCACCCCCCCCCCCAATTCGGGACGCGGCAAATAAACGGACGGAATGTAGAGGGAAGATAGTGGTAGTGCCCTACCTGCATAGAACGGCACATAGCCTTAAGAAAATGGCTAGCCGGGTGGACACAAAAGTGGTCTTTTCAGTGCCAGAAAAGCTCGCGAAAATATGTCGAATAGCGGACCCGTACTGTAAGCCAGCTGTTGGATGCTCTACGAATCATCGTAAAGCACCAGTAGGGTTGCGTAGAAGCTGTTGTTTATAAGCTCCCGCTGTCCTGTGGGAAAAAATACATCGGACAGACAGGAAGGTGTCTTAATGACTGGTTGCGAGAACATGGCCTAAACATGAAAAATAAGCAATACAGTCATCTGTCAACTCACTGTCAGGAATGCGGCTGTGCATCGGTGTATGGATCCTGCCGGGTGCTGGGTTCTTGCAAAGCACAAAGATAAAGATGTGCGAGAGATTATTGAGGCTCAGGCTATCTGTCGAAATAGTGATATGTGTGTTAGTTCCCCTTCGGTCAACTAGTTAGATAAGGAGACGGCTTTTTTGGAAGGTTAAGATTTGGATGAGGTGGTGCCACTGTGCATAGGTTAAACAGGTGGGTGTTTCCTGAAAATCAAGTTGTTGAAGTTAGCGCATTGTGGTGTTGCCTCCCTTCTATCCTTGTTCGCTGGCGCTAAATATGCTTTCCAAGTCAGTTTACCAACACGCCCGACAAATGGCAATCCTATAATGATAAGTCGTCTTAAAAGTATCAACTTCTGCATTCGGGCTATGAGAAAAAAACAAAACAAAACACACACAGTCAAACCCGTTCATAATGCACTCTTTATTTGCATGAAAAGTGGGTGTTATATCATTAGTTTGTTATATATGGACATTACAAGAACTCAAATTTAACTACACTGAAGCAGTTACAATTCAGCAGCACTTTGGTTCGAAAACCAGATTTTCAGCTTCATTTTTGTTCCCGCACCTAGTCGATAGAAACGTATATCTAAAGAATGACATGCGTCGTCCTATGGCTCTCTTAAAATAGCGCCTGCTTCCCATCACCTGTTATTTTGAAACTGCAAGCGCAGTTGCCATATTGTATTTGAGAGCTTGTGATATATTTTACTACCAATGGCGCATCACGGCATTCTGCACAAGAGAGCGAACCATTCAAGTCGGCTGGAAGCGTAAACTATTGCAGCATACCGTCATTCTGATGTCTCAGACACCACGGTCTCTGCATTACGACTGCAAGTCAGCCGCACAAGAACTGTAAAATTAAGTTATCCATGTCAGTCCGTGAGAAAAAAAATTCAATGCTTGAAAGGTAAAACGTACATCACCATGACCAGCAATCAGCTACGTGTGAACGCTGCCGAACTGTGACAACGGCACAGTAACCGCCCATCCTTTGCAATACTGCGTGGTGGCAGTGTGTAGTGTATGCAGCATTCTCACAGACTTGGGCTGTGTTGACAGGAACACTGTTGTTCCCATGGTGGAAGGACATAGATGATAGTTCCAAATTGTTGAAACAGCCGGAATGCATGTGGTGCCGCATGGACATTTGCACAAGAACGAGAGTGACACTATGGTATCTAATATCGCGCCAGTGCAAGCCCCATATGATGGTGTTTATGCTGTTAGCCTCCATCCTGGAGGTGTGCCTTGAAAGCACGTGACTTTCATTGCGGCTTCCGAAATCCGCGTGGCGGTCGCTTACTCGTCTTGAAGGCCATATATCATCGCAGTTGGACTGGAGTACGGCGCGCGCACAGCCACGTGCCTAGTTTAGTTGCATTTCTGTTCGTCCTTTTTTTTACCGTGACTGGGTTCAAACCATTTGTTGTAACAGTACAGAGATTTAAAGAATGTTCATTATCATCAGTTTTATTAGGCAGGGTCGGGAAATCGTAAATGCACTGAAATGTAGTCATTATAACCAACAAATCGTTATATCTAGCATCGTTACTCACCCTTTTCACGGAGCAGTTCGTTCTAAAGAAACGAGATGGCGCTTTCAGCGCCGCGCCGCATGTTGCCTCAGCAAAAGCGCATGAATACGAAACCATCAGTGCTTCCACCTTGCTTCTGTGCGATGAGCTGTTGGAAATGCAACTGAGTTTTCGCTAACGCACTGTGATCCAGTCACGCCAGATTGAATCGAGTGGATTGAAGGCGCGTGAAGTAGTTGGTTGTCAAAATACTGCCTGGCTTATTAAGGAATGCAACTAATCTGTGTAGCCAACTTCACGGACCATTGCTGCAACTGTCCGTACGTGTTGTTGGCACTTTGAGATTTACGGCTTTCTTTGAGGATACAGAAATTTGCTCATCCGCCAACATTGTATCCCTTAACTTCAAAGGAAGTGCCTCAGCCCCGGAACGTCGGCAAGAGCGAGTACCGCTCGTTAAACTATCATCATCATCAGCAGCCTGGTTACGGCCACTGCAGGACAAAGGCCTCTCCCATACTTCTCCAACTACCCCGGTCATGTACTAATTGTGGCCATGTCCCTGCAAACTTCTTAATCTCATCCGCCCACCTAACTTTCTGCCGCCCTCTGCTACGCTTCCCTTCCCTTGGAATCCATTCCGTAACTCTTAATGACCATCAGTTATCTTCCCTCCTCATTACATGTCCTGCCCATGCTCATTTCTTTTTCTTGATTTCAACTAAGATATCATTAACTCGCATTTGTTCCCCTCACCCAATCTGCTCTTTTCTTATCCCTTAACGTTACACCTATCATTCTTATTTTCATAGCTCGTTGTGTCATCCTCAATTTATGTAGAACCCTTTTCGTAAGCCTCCAGGGTTCTGCCCCGTGAGTTCTGGTAAGGCACAGCGGTTGTACCCTTTTCTCTTGAGGGATAATGGCAACCTGCTGTTCATGATCTGAGAATGCCTGCCAAACGCACCCCAGCCCATTCTTATTCTTTTGATTATTTCCGTCTCATGATCCGGATCTGCAGTCACTGCCTGTCCTAAGTAGATGTGTTCCCTTACCCCTTCCAGTGCCTCGCTACCTATCGTAAACTGCTGTTCTCTTCCGAGACTGCTAAACATTACTTTAGTTTCCTGCAGATTAATTTTCAAACCCACCCTTCTGCTTTGCCTCTCCAGGTCAGTGAGCATGCATTGCAGTTGGTCCCCTGAGTTACTAAGCAAGGCAATATCATCAGCGAATCGCAAGTTACTAAGCTGTTCTCTTCCGAGACTGCTAAACATTACTTTAGTTTTCTGCAGATTAATTTTCAAACCCACCCTTCTGCTTTGCCTCTCCAGGTCAGTGAGCATGCATTGCAGTTGGTCCCCTGAGTTACTAAGCAAGGCAATATCATCAGCGAATAGCAAGTTACTAAGGTATTTTCCATTAACTCTTATCCCCAATTCTTCCCAATCCTGGTCTCTGAATACCTCTGTAAACACGCTGTGAATAGCATTGGAAAGATCTTATCTCCCTGCCTGACGCCTTTCTTTATTGGGATTTTGTTGCTTTCTTTCTAGAGCACTACGGTGGCTGTAGAGCAACTATAGATATCTTTCAGTGTTTTTAGATATGGCTCGTCTACACCCTGATTCCGTAATGCCTCCATGGCTGCTGAGGTTTCGACAGAATCAAACGCTTTCTCGTAATCAATGAAAGCTATATATAAGGGTTGGTTATATTCCGCACATTTCTCTATCACCGATTGATAGTGTGAATATAGTCTATTGTTGAGTAGCCTTTACGGAATCCTGCCTGGTCCTTTGGTTGACAGAAGTCTAAGGTGTTCCTGATTCTATTTGCGATTACCTTAGTAATACTTTGTAGGCAACGGACAGTAAGCTGATCGGTCTATAATTTTTCAGGTCTTTGGCGTCCCCTTTCTTTATGGATTAGGATTATGTTAGCGTTCTTCCAAGATTCTGATACGCTCGAGGTCATGAGGCATTGCGTATACAGGGTGTCTAGTTTTTCTAGAACAATCTGCCCACCATCCTTCGACAAATCTGCTGTTACCTGATCCTCCCCAGCTGCCTTCCTCCTTTGCATTGCTCCCAAGGCTTTCTTTACTTCTTCCGGCGTTACTTGTGGGATATCGAATTCCTCTAGACTATTTTCTCTTCCATTATCGTCGTGGGTGCCACTGGTACTGTACAAATCTCTATAGAACTCCTCAGCCACTTGAACTATCTTATCCATATTAGTAATGATATTGCCGGCTT
Organism: Dermacentor variabilis; assembly: GCF_050947875.1. Taxonomy (NCBI): domain Eukaryota; kingdom Metazoa; phylum Arthropoda; class Arachnida; order Ixodida; family Ixodidae; genus Dermacentor; species Dermacentor variabilis. The sequence continues at coordinate 6,522,446 of NW_027460280.1, read as the reverse complement.
TGTCTCTTAATGCATACATCTTATTCTTGCCAATTCCTAGTTTCTTCTTCACTGCTTTTAGACTTCCTCCGTTCCTGAGAGCATGTTCAATTCTATCCATATTATACTTCCTTATGTCAGCTGTCTTACGCTTGTTGATTAACTTCGAAAGTTCTGTCAGTTCTATTCTAGCTGTAGGGTTAGAGGCCTTCATACGTTGGCGTTTCTTGATCAGATCTTTCGTCTCCTGCGATAGCTTACTGGTATCCTGTCTAACGGAGTTACCACTGACTTCTATTGCACCCTCCTGAATGATGCCCACAAGAGTGTCATTCATTTCTTCAACACTAAGGTCCTCTTCATGAGTTAAAGCCGAATACCTGCTCTGTAGCTTGATCTGGAATTCCTCTATTTTCCCTCTTACCGCTAACTCATTGGTTGGCTTCGTATGTGCCAGTTTCTCCCATTCCCTTCTCAAGTCTAAGCTAATTCGAGTTCTTACCATCCTATGGTCACTTTAGAGCACGTTGCCGAGCACGTCCATCTTGTATGATGCCAGGGTTAGCGCAGAGTATAAAGTCTATTTCATTTGTAGTCTCGCCGTTCGGGCTCCTCCACTTCCACTTTCAGCAATCCCGTTTGCGAAAGAAGGTATTCATTATCCGCATATTATTCTGTTCCACAAACTCTACTAATAACTCTCCCCTGCTATTCCTAGTGCCTATGCCATATTCCCCCACTGCCTTGTCTCCTGCCTGCTCCTTGCCTACCCTGGCATTGAAGTCGCCCATCAGTGTAGTGCATTTTGTTTTGACTTTACCCATCGCCGATTCCACGTCTTCATAAAAGCTTTCGACTTCCTGGTCATCATGACTGGATGTAGGGGCGTAGACCTGTACAACCTTCATTTTGTACCTCTTATTAAGTTTTACAACAAGATCTGCCACCCTCTCGCTAATGCTATAGAATTGCTGTATGTTACCAGCTATATTCTTATCAATCAGGAATCGGACTCCTAGTTCTCATCTCTTCACTAAGCCCCGGTAGCACAGGACGTGCCCGCTTTTTAGCACTGTATATGCTTCTTTTGGCCTCCTAACTTCTATGAGCCCTATTATATCCCATTTACTGCCCTCTAATTCTTCAAATAGCACTGCTAGACTCGCCTCACTAGATAACGTTCCAGCGTTAAACGTTGCCAGGTTCATATTCCAATGGCGACCTGTCCGGAGCCAGGGATTCTTAGCACCGTCTGCTGCGTCGCAGGTCTGACCGCCGCCGTGGTCAGTTGCTTCGCAGCTGCTGGGGACTGAGGGCCGGGGTTTGATTGTTGTGTTCATATAGGAGGTTGTGGCCAAGTACTGCACCAGGGTGGCCAATCCTGCTCTGGTGAGGGTGTGCGTTACCGGTTCTGGTCACCGGGATCAGGCCACACTCCGCGCCTGTTTATGCAATTTATCAACACGCGGATTTTTGTTTCATTTCTTTTAATCCGGTGGAAAATTGCAGGGCACCGGGATTCGAACCATGGACCTCTTGCACATGAGGCGGGTGTTCTACCTCTACGCCACCGCTGCACCTCGTTAAACTATGACAAAGGGAATAGCGCCGCTTGCTGTCATCGTATATTTTGTGCACAGTATCTACACGCATCTACCCCAGTGGCACGGATCTTACAACTCTATCGCCAATGTGTCAATTAATGAGTGGGCGCATACTTCAATATACGCGTACCATATATAGAAAATAAATGACGGACTACACAGATAGCGCATGAATGGTCGAAGGAGAATGTTTTGTGACGGTCCACAAGAGTAAGCGATTTACTAGCGATAGTATGTCTTTGCTACAAGGTATTACAATGTACAAAATGGCTCCGTTACAAGCCTTGCACACAGCAAGAACAAATGAGAACTGAGCACACCCGCGAGCGATTAGGCAGAAAAAATCAGATAGTGACCGCACTAAGGAAACTTACCGAGTCAAAAATGTGACAAGCCGCTACTTCAAAATATTGGCCAAATAATGAAAAAAGGGCAAAACACACTAATCCTGATTCAATTCACGAGCAGAAACTCTGGATAGCCTGGAATACATATCTAGCGTCGCTTTTAAAACAAGCACCATATACGCTGCTCGCACCATTTGGACATAGCTTAATCAGCTTCCTAAATGCTTTTGCATGTTCTCTGAAGCTGTGGCCAAAGCTCTGCGTCGCCCACCCAGTCACCATATATGATATCTCCCGAAACAGGTTTGCTAAACCCCACCGGCGTCATACACATCCATTGTAAATGCGGAGGGAATGGAGGCAGTTGAGGCAAGCAATGGATGTGCCACCACGTGATTAAACATGGCAGCGCCCCTAGGATTGCTGTGAAAAGGGTCAATAAGTGGGTTCGACTGTACAATGATGTTATGACTGCAGGTCAAATACAAAAATGAAAATTTTACCTTCTGGAAGGCGTTTTCCATGCAAATTGAGCTCGACACTTACGTTGGCATGTTCTCCTTAAGCGAACGATGCCAAGACGGGGCAAAAAGTACACCTATGCGAGTTCGTATCTGCAGCCATTACTGCACAGTGTGTCCCGCCTGCACGCCAATTGTGAAAGCCACAGAGAACATCGCGAGTTGGCACTGCGCACCAAAACATGACGCCAGCTGCTTCAAGTCTGCGTTGTCCACGATAGTGCTCAGTACACGTACGTGCTAAGAGGGAGAGGAAGAAAAAACAACGGAGTAAGGATGCCCACCCTTTCTACAATCTTTCTCCGCCTCTACCAGCGAGCGCGGAAATGCACCACGAAAGCAGCCCCGAAGCAGCAGATGCCTGGCAGCCCAGTTTGTAGAAGATGGCGCTAACAAAGCGCAAAGATGTGTTGCTTGAGACGAAACTGCAAATTTTGCAAAACTCAAAAGCATGAACTCATGCAGTTGACAATATCGTCGATTCTGCACTGGGAGCACCGCAATCGTGGATGTTGGAACCAGTGGCCATGCTGATCAACAGAAAGAGGATTGGGTACCCTCTTCCATCGTAAACAACTCTCTTTCAGAAAGACATGCTTTGTGCACCAGAGCGAAATCCCCATGATGGTGAAACAAACACGGTGGAAGCCGCTGACATTACTGAGCTCTGAAAGCATGACGCTATTGACGATGAAATAGGTGGTGCTTCGATGGAGATGGAGGAGTTTCTGAGTGCAGATGGTGCTGCCTAATTCTGCAAAAAGATCTTCGACAAGGCAATTGCTATACAGATGGTGGCGTTGTGCAATGGAGGCGATGAGAGTGACAATGGCCTGCCTTTGACCGTGACCCCGATGTTCACGCAAAGTGCGCCGTTGTCGATCAACCTGCTTATTTATTTAGTGAACACAAAATGGTTGTCACCACTGTTTGTGCAGCCGCTGGAGGCGAAGCATACCACAGTTGTAAACCTGCAACTGCCACGAAACCAAGTGCAGATTTCTGACTATTTCAGCATGCCTAACGCTTGACACACTGTTTAGAGATATAATCAAATGCTCAGATTTCACAGCCTACCTTCTACAACATTTATTCTTTAGTGCAAATGTCAAATTTGGGTTCGGAGCTACAAAAGTATGTTCTGTAGCTTTTTTTCTTTATGGCAGTCCAGATATAGTGATGATCGGTTATAACAATATAATTTTTCATTCTTTTCGATATTGTTGTAAGTGGACTGCACTGTATCATCACCCTCGGTGTTGTGCATACAGGGTGTTCAATACTTGTAGGTGAAACAACTTCAGCAAAACAACATTTATTGAAATGATTCTGGCAGCCACCCCTCCACCCAAGGTTTCACAACAATGTACAGCAGCTCCACATACCCATTCTAATTTAGTCTCTGTAGAAATAATCTCATCACGCTCACTAGAGAAACATCTAAACACCATCAGACTTTGCAGAATTTTGGTCTTGATGACATGCAGAACATGAAACATCATCTTCAGCCACGGCTTCGTAGTCTCTACTGCACCTTTGCCTTTCATGTCCTGTTGATCTTATGGTGTTCAAGAGTGCTTTGATTAGGCAATTTGGCTTCCCGGCACAAATTATCATCATGCAGGAAAATAATATTTTGGTGGCTTATTTGCATCCATTGAAGTTCTTTTTGATCTGATGGTTTTATCAGAAAAAAAAGATAGGAAATCTAGGTAAATTAAAGCAATATATACAGTGAAACCTTGATATAATGAACTTTAATATAACGAAATTCTCTATATAATGAAGTATTTAACTTGTTACTTCTTGTCTATAAAACACTGTATTTTCAATGTCAATATAACGAAGTATGTTTACAAACAACTTCTACTCTCATTACAATGGGCCCACGTAGAACTGACATTTGGATAGAACGGACAACATTTCAACCTTAATTTGCTCTACCTATTTTATTAATGCAATGAAGTTCGCTTTTAACGAACTGCGCTACAGCAGACGGAATTAGCGGCAATTTTTTTCAAATTCGGCGTATAAAACGTACTTTTGTCGTGTTGACACAGGCTGACAACAGACTTGACCATGCTGGTGTCTGCGCACTTAAAGGGACACTAAAGGTAAATACGAAGTCGACATGGACTGTTTAAATACCATTCCAGAAAGCTCACAATGCTTGTTTTGTGCCAAGAAACGACTTAATTTATGAGACAATTGCATTGAAAGGGTCCAAATACCTTTATCGCATACGCCATCACTACTCTTTGCTGATATCAGTGAGTAAAATGGCACCCGACAGACGGCGGTACCGAGCCAAGACAGAGTGGCGGATTCGCCGCTGCAGCTGCTTTTTGGTCAAGTGGCGTAGACCGTTCGGGCATCCCGCATCATCACATGGAAGTTGAATTCTTTGCTACTAGCAGCTTGTGCAAGTTTTGCAAGCCAGTAAACCAGTGCAGCACTATGCGATAGATACTGAAACGCGAAAGCGTGGGTGGCGCGGAGTCGAGCAAAAACGAAGCTCTTCAACCTTCCGCGTCATTGTCAGGGTTATTTCAATGAGTACTTTTTTGTAAAAGTGAAATCGAACTGGACAAGTCGCATTTTATTTCGTCTTATTTTACAAGGATGTTTTGTGCAATGAGTGGTTGAGTACTAGTGACAGAATTTAACTGAGGAGTGCTTTCGTCATCGGGAAAGTACTTGAATGTCCCAGGGGAGTCTCTAATCATGTCCTGCATTCACCTTAATTTCTTCATTATTAAGGATCTGTTCGTGATAATCTTGACACCTTAGAGATTCTCAAACACTAATTTATCACTTTAGCTTGACTTAATATTAGCCTTTAGTGTCCTTTTAAGCCACGGCAAGTTTAAATTGCGGTTGGCAACAATGGCTGCCTCTGGCCAAGTCCAGCCTCTAGCCAAGCCAGTCTCAGGGTATGTTGATCATGCGCGATGTGTTATCGCTTGTTGAAACCATTTTGTCGTGTTCCTGTGCTAGTGAGTTGTCCCACACCACAAGTGTTGAGATAATGGCCTCCAAAAAATTACCAACAAGATTAAGATTGTGAATGCAGTTGTGCAGCGGGAAAAGCAGGCGGACATCACAAAAATTATGGGACTATCGAAGCAGACCGCGAGTTCAATTATGAACAACAAAGGCATTGCTGGCAAGCAAGTGCTGGAGGAAATTAATCCTAACGCTTCAGGCTACGTGAAGCAACATACCCAGATGTTGAGTCTGCACTTTTGATGCAGGTGCATGATGCCCGAGCTCGCGATATGAAATACTGGGAGCTCGGGCAGGTGCGTTGGTATAAATGTGTTAGAACGAATTCATGTTAGCCGTACAGGTGAAGGCAGCAGTGCACTCCATGCAACTTTTTTTTGCCAGACATGTGGAAAGTACATATGCATGTTCTCGTGAATGGCTCCCCCCTTTTCTTTATCTGACAATGTCTTGTGGTGTATGCATGTTCTCGTGAATGGCTCCCCCCTTTTCTTTATCTGACGATGTCTTGTGGTGTTCTGGCGGTAGTCGAAACATGCAGCAACTGTTGGACAATCTTTTGACATTTCTGCGGTGGCCTCTAAGTCGGATATTACGATTTCTGATATTACAGACTTGAGTTAAAATCGACATTTTTTGACGGATTATCAGGATCCGTTGTCACGAGAGTCGACTGTATAACAAAATTTCACTGCCATCAGGAAGGAATACTGATGCAATAACTGAAAACTTGTGCATGCGGCTGCTTAAAAACGCACCTCTCAAATCGCACGCCGCAGGAAGCAGTGTCACGTTCCATACAACGTCTAAGCGTGAAAAGATCCTACTACGTCCTGTGAGTGGAGAAGAATGACTGCTTGATGATCGCCTTCTTCCGGCGGGACAAAGAGGCTCCCCTGCTAGCGCAGCTAAGGCTGCACATGACTGTCAGCGTATATGCAGTTCGCGCGCTAAGGCGAGCTGAGATGGTGCAACATCGTGTGCACTGTCTTGCGTAATCTCGAGTTTTGGAGACACACTGAAGTGAGAGGCAGATGAACCACTCGCTTCCCGCTGCCGGCACTTTTCATGATAGCCACAGGGGCGGAGTGGATGCGAAAATGTGGCTGGCTTCACTTCTTACCGCCAATGTAAATATATCATCAACACAGCATGAAAGCTTATCCTGCGTAGCTGACTTTTCAAATTTGAACAAATTATATTTTTTTCTCATCCAAATTTGCTTTTTCCAATTGCCCAACAATTTGAAAAATTCTACGGCTCCTTCTGTGTAAAAAAGATGCATCGGCAACTGTCTATATTTGCATAAGAAGTCAAATTTCTTTCTCTTCTAGAGATGAATAAATTTTTGATTTGATTTACATAACGAAGCAAAGTGCCAATATTAATGACTTCGTTATATCAAGGCTGAACTCTATTGACAATGCATATTTGTATCTAATTATGCTAACTATCAGATTTACCCTGAACACCCGGTATATATATTGTCATTGTGCTCAAATCAGTTGTCCAAGTTGCCTTATTGTGCTCGAGCAGACCAGGCCTACTCGCTACCCAACCCCAACAAGTACAGCAAACACTTCATGCTACAAAGAAGCTGATTCATCATTGTCGCTTTCAGAATTCGTGAAAATTTCATCAATTCTTTGTTTCTTCCATTTGCAGATGGACCTTCCACACTGGCTCGTCTCGTCATGGCTGCCATGCCGAAACAAAGTTAGGTTGGCCACCCTCAGAGGGCATTGAGACATGCTCTACCTGCTGTCACAATTTGAACTTACAAATTTTTTGTGTTTAGATCAGCTCTCCATAGTTCATACAATGGGTATGCAATGTTTTCTTTTTTTTTTCAACAAGCTACTGTGAGAAAGGTAGGCTGAAACGACAAAATGAGTCCTCAACAAGTTATCTTTGGAGCGGCAGTGTTAAGTTAAATGTTAGCAAATTTGTGGCCAATTAAAAATATAAATTACATAGGCAACATAGAAGAATAGCCGTTGACATAAAGCCCTCTATATTAATTCTCAGCGGTATTCAGTAGAGAAAGCCGGTACTGAATTATTGTTTCCACACAACCTTGAATGGTTGTGAAGGAAAGCTTTTCCCTTCTAAGACTCGCACCCAGATGGTGTTCTACTAGAGTCCTGCACATTTATTTCTGCCACCATGAGCAATGCATGCAAGTACTCACTGCATTGTCGGGATGGAAGATGTACGAGGCTGGCGAGTTGTCAATTATCACCACCCGGTGCAGGTCCCGGCCCAGTCGACCAAGGTCCTGCACAGGTGGAAAACGCTGTAAGGATCACACACGTTGGGATACAACCTAACAACACTTGGGTGATTGTCAACTATATCTTCGTGAGTAAGCTCCCAAACCCTGGATATCCTAAGGAAAACTTTCAGTGGGCTAAAGCTGTAATACAAGACTAAACATATCTCTCAGCAGATTAAACACCAAATTATGCAGCATTCAAAGGATTACATTATGAAATGTGATTGAAATTTTGAAGCGTTCAAAGTAAAAGGTTCGCTTAAACATGCTTCAAGTGAGCTCACAACACCGACTTAGTTTCAAATGAGCTTGCTACTGGTGCGATGATGATGTATGCTCAATGCAGTGCAATCGTCTTTGAATGATGTATGCTTGTAAGGCAAGCCATGTGCACAAATCACTGCATCATTGGTTGCCAGCTTCTCTGCAAAAATGTCGGCAATGTGAGTGGGATACGGGACAGGCATCCCCAAGTATACAACACTTATTTTTGGTTGCATAAGCAATCCTCTCCACTATTGCCCCTACGTCGAATGGCAGTGTCCATTCGTTCTTCCATTGCCCGAGATGCCGTTTTTTTTAAAAAAAAACAATGCAGGATCCCCTGCTGGCACATTTTTATCCTTTCTAGAAGGGCACACAGGAGCAGTAGCATGCTACGCTCCCGTCCACTGCAGCGGGTAGTGTGACCGCTACTAGGCAAGGCAACCTTGATGGCTGCACATGTGAGCAGCTTGTCACAATAGTCATACCATACAGATTTGCTGCATCGTGCCACAAGACGCAAAATGTTCACAATAATTTGATGAAATAGTTCTGCGGAGGCCCACAAGGTGGAGAGAGGTAATTGATAAAGGGAAAATTAGACATCCACCTGTTCATAGCAATTGCTACAAAGCAAACCCATACGGGTTCCTCGAAAGAAAAGCCTCGCAGTTGAAGAAAAATTCGTCCTGGTCCGAGACTCGAACCCGGAACCACTGCCTTTCCGGGGCAGCTGCTCTACCATCTGAACTAACCAGGCGGCTAGCAGATGGCAGGGCGAACTCGAATTTGTCAACAACTCGAAGGAAAGGAAAGCAATTGCTACGAACGGGTGGATGTCTAGCTTTCCCTTTATTGTTTACAATAATGCATGAACATGGCACGAAGTTCCAGCTGGCCACCTATGTGAAGTCTTACACATTAAGAAGTATTATCTGATTGTTTCATACACCAACTCTGCTGCACTGTAGCCGATGTTACGCTTTAAAGTGGGCTGGACTTGCATAAATCGCAGAACCTGCACCCAGTTGTTGCTGTGAGGACCAGCTTAACAGTCGCCAGACTTGGGCACTAGAAACAAGTGAAGTGTGCAAGTCGCACAGAGATGATCGCATGTCTATAAGTACTACACTGACGAGTGCTAAAAACAGCTGAAAATTCAAACTTAGGTCCACAACCCATCATCCACAGAGGAGCTCGTATCCCTGCCACTGGTCATTTGAGCCCAAATGGGAGAAGGCACAGCGTGATCAGAGCCTCTGCTGCAAACCTGATGTTATTGCTTTGGCAATTACCAAACCTCTAAAAAAAAAAAGCAAATGCAACAGAATTAACGTTCCCTTTTACAACTTGGTTACAAACAACCGGGCCTAGTGAGCGGTACCTGCCATACTACTAATGAAAATTGCAGATTCAAGTAGCCTTCTGTATACAGTAATCCCTCGTTATAACGAAATTGCTTTACTCGAAATGTCTTTCAGTCCCGGTCCGAACGAATGCATTTTAAGCCACATTACTCGAAGCACACGAAGAGCTTAACCCACTTAGGGGGAAGTGGAGAGCGAAGGCATCGCCACTCGGCGGCGGCAATCCTTTTGCGCATGCAGTGTCAAATTAATACAACCGACAAACTAAGTCTTATGCAGGCACAGAACAGGCCACAAAAATACCAAACCCATGGCTGATGACCACCTAGTAAAGGGTACCAAGCAAGTGCCGAGTGCTCCCAGCTGTTTACTGCGGAACAAACGGAAGCTGTCAAATTCCATGGGTGCAGCGCGCCTGAACTGTTAATCTTGGTCGCAATCGCATCGCTGGTGTCCCCCGTGATAGAATCCACACGAAAATGAAGTTTTCCTGATGCTTTGCGATGCCAGAAAACTGCGCTCTTTTGGATACTGAAAAGTGGCCAAAAGACTACAAGCAGACTTCTGCCGTAGCATTCCATGGGGTGTGCTCGATGAGCCAAGTTTTACTGCTCTAAAGAGCACTTCTGACGCTGAAACGTGCCGAAAAGCATAAAAGAAGTGCCCCTCCGATTATAAGTGCCATGTTCGACGCGAGGAGCTAGTACGTTAACAAATGGGGAAAACAACTTTGGGGTAGCTGGTCCAGAAATTTGCTTGCCGCTCGCTATAATCAGCCTGCGTCACACTAAAACACCACCCCCAGCTTCATTGCACCTTTGATGGTGCCAATCGACTGATAACTTGCCAAAAACACGAAAAATCCAAGCATCGCCAGTGGCGAGTCAGACTGTCAAAATGGCAGGTTAACACAAGCTGGTGTTTCCCGGCGTTTTCCCTGAACTGGTCATGCTCTATTTGCGCCACCTGACTTTAGACAAATGGTCTAAACGCATGGTAGGGTCACTGAATTTTGATCCTAGACCTTTGTCAATGGCGCAGACGTGACGGTGCATGACCACTGACACTCGAACCGTAGAATTAGCACAGTGTTGTCAAAAACGGTGTGCTGAAAAATGCTTGTTTTGCCAACTTCACGGCTGCACACCTCATGAAAAAATTGCCCAGTGATCGTGCAAAGCTCCTACTGCAAAACCATTGTTTTCACGATTGCGCTGCATACACACAACAAGCGGCTAATTATTTTTTTAGCACAACAAACAAGCTCAGACTCGAACCGAGGCATTTATGGCGCTTTCCAATGCGATACTCTCATAGTCTTTTGTGACCTCTGCACCCTCCTTATAAAAGCGGCCACTGCCTTCACCTCCTCATTTGCTCTCCAGTCTGCAAGCCATTTGGACACCGGTCACTCCTCTCACTCGCCTTCATGTCAACTCCTCACTGCCACTTTCGACATCGCTGTTCCTTTAAAGCTGCCCTCTTCCAGTCCGCCTTCCCGAGCACAATCGTCCACCAACGGGTGGCCTTCCGTGGTTTCTGCTTCTTGGTCTCCACAAGTCTGATTGCCTTTTTCCCGCTACACATGAAGCCGACGCCAAGTCCGCCATTGCAACCGTCGCCATCACCAGTGTGCACTGACGAGGAAAGTAAGATGCCCTATCAACATTTTGAAGCTTCTGCCTTCTGCATCGCCCGCCGCATTCAGCCACTTTGGTACCAATGGCGTGTGCATTTGGATCCGTGCTGCAGGCCATATGATTGCGTGTTATTCGGAGTGCTTCATTAGGCATGCCTCATGTGTGCTTTTGTGGACTACAGCGAGAAATGGCTCCAACAGCCTCCGGGCGAAAGTGTCCGACTTAGGAGCAGAAAGTTCTGCTGATAAAAAGAAATGGAAAAAGGCAGCCAACAGAAAACTGACATGAAGGAAATAAACAAGGAAGCTGTGCTGGATGGCTTTGAAAAGAGCTTCTCGGCAAAGAGAAAGAAGAATTGCGATTTGAAATACCCCGAAGTGGAAGGTGCACTTCTAAGTCACTGAAGCTCTCGTCCTTCAACCATGAGAAAACCGCTTTTGTGACGCCCGACGGACTTTATGAATTTCAGTTGCTTCCCTTCGGTTTGTGTCCTACGCCAGCAACGTTTCAACGACTAATGGACACGGTACTCTCAGGTCTCAAATGGCAAACGTGCTTGGTGTATGCCAATGACGTAATTGTTTTCTCTGCCATGTTCAAGAAGCACTTATGGAGACTCAAGATAGTCGTTGAAGCAATACGCTCAGCTGGTCTCACTTTGAAACCTAAAAGGGGTCATGTTGGTTTTGAAAAACTTCAATTCTTCGGTCACATCGTTAGTTGTGAAGGCATCCGACCTGACTGTGATAAAATCGCTGCCGTTGCTAATTACCTAACGCGATCTGATAAAACGGCCGTAGGATGTTCTCTGGGCCTTTGCGCCTACTACCAACAGTTTATCGTGGAATTTGCTCGCATTGCATGGCCATTAACACATCTCACCAGAGAAGATGTACTCAGGTGGGACGAAGACCAGCAACAGGCATTTCACGACATACGGCAACAGCTGCAGACGCCTCCTGTGCTCGCACACTTTGATGAAGATGCCCTGACAATTTTTTGTACCAATGCTAGTACTGTCGGCCTTGGCATAGTGCTTTACAGTGGCAGGACGGTACCGAAAGAGTGCTTACGCCAGTAGGACGTTGTCAAGATCGGAGGCTAACTACTCCACTACAAAAAAAGAATGTCTTGTACTGGTATGAGCCGTCTGCGATTTCGCTCATATTTGTACGGCCGCTGTTTCAACGTTGTCAGTGATCACCATGCACTTTGCTGGCTCACTAATTTAAAAGATCCAGCTGGTCGGCTTGCACGCTGGAGTCTTCTGCTCCAGGAGTTCGACTTCGCTGTTGTGTACAAATCGGGGAAACAGCACACCGATGCCGACTGCCTTTCTCAGTCTCCTTTTGAGACTGTAGTGCACGACAATGATGACGCAGATTTTCTAGGCATGCTAGATACTGCCGCCGTTTCACGCCAGCACGACACAGAACTGGTTCCTCTTATCAATTACTTAGAGGGAAGAACAAGCACCATGCCGAGGTTATTCGCCAGAGGGCTGCCTTCATTTTGCTTGCGCCATGACGTTCTCTATAAAAACAACTTTTCACCTAGCTGCAGCAACTACTCGTCATTCTCGCATCAGTTCGTGACAAAGCCCTACATATGCCTGTCACAACGAGCCGATCACTGGTCACTTGGGCTACACCTGCACATTGGCAAGAATTAGGCTAAAGTACTACTGGGCGAGACTTGCGGCGGTCGTGACATGCCTGGATTTCCAGCGCCACAAAGCCCTACCTGGCAAGCCAGCTGGACTGCTGCATCCTGTTCAGATACCACAAGAGACGTTCGAGCAAATTAGCGTGAACCTTTTAGGTCCATTTCCACTGTCTACTGTCGACAATAGATGGATAATTGTCGTCGCAGATTATCTTACTGAATGCGCCGAAACAGGTGCTATCCAACTCGGAACAGCTGCCGAAACAGTTCGATTTTTCATCGAACCCGTCGTCCTAAAGCATGGCGCTCCCGCAGTGGTTGTAACAGACAGAGGTGCTGCGTTCATGGCTGCACCCCAAACCAATGGGCTGACAGAACGTTTGAATAAGACTCTGGCAGACATGATGAGTATGTACATCGACGTTGACCATAAGAACTGGGACGAGATTTTACCTTATGTTACATTTGTGTATAACACGGCTCGCCAAGAGACAACATGTGTGACACCTTTCGACCTCGTTTACAGCTGGGAAGTAACAACGTTGGACGCAATGCTGCCACATGAGTGCGGTGATGACAAGACTGGTGCCGAGGAGTTTACGCAATGCGGAGAGGAAGCCAGGCAGCTTGTGCACTTGCGAAACCAAGAACAAGAGGACTATGATGCCAGACCCTACAATACCTTCGGCACAGTCCCATCATGTACAACGTCGGTGATCATGTGTGGGACTGGACTCCTATTCAGCAGGGGCTATCTGAGAAGCTCCTGCGAAGATACTTCGGGCCATACGCAGTTCTTCACTGCATCAGCGATGTGAATTATGAAGTTGTTCCAGACAGTCATAACTGCTCCAAACGTTGGCGGCATCTGCCCGAGGTTGTGCACGTGCTCTGTGTGAAGCAATGCTTTTCCTAATGACCTCAACTTTGCACCATCTGTGCACTGCCTTCGGAGGTTGGTGCATTGGGATGATGCTTTTTTTTTTTCCAAAGGAGAGGCAAATGCCACATCCTATATGTTCGCCACGGGTATGTGCCAGATCATGAAAACGACGCTGAAGTAGTGCAAGGGTAGAAAAACTGAGACAACGACGACATCACATTGACTGCTCTTATGAAGTGCTTTTGTACATCCTCTACACTCGCTTTCCTGTTTCCTACTAGGCAGTGACAATATATATATATATATATATATATATATATATATATATATATATATATAATCACTTTGTTTTTATATGTCTGTTTGTGGTCTCTACTTTTCTGCCAACACTCCCAAACACGCAGTGCCATCTGCAGCCAAGTGAAGCACATTCCATATTTTCCCTTCCCGGTGTGTAGCCCAAATTTGTGGGCAGTGCTGCTGCTATGTTGAACTAGTGAAGCGGACAGCTAAGTACAGCATGTCGTGCACTAGTTAAGGGGGTGCAGGCTAATCGAATGAACCTTGGATCAACATGTCTGCCCCGGCCATGATAGCAGAGCACAAGATAGCAGAGATTGAGAACATAAATTATTACATTTTTACCATCATAGACAACGCAGGACAGAGGTACTGGCATGCGGCTGCTCTAATAAGTATTGCTTGGAATGTTTTGTAGAAGCTTGTTGACAAGACAAGGCAGGTGCGGTATGGACAGCAGACATGCTGTTTACCTGACATTTGCTGCTCACACGAAACTGATAGTGAATGCCATGCTTGCATCACTTGCAGACGCTTGCCCCGTACCTTCGACATACCTGCTTCGCTAGCTGCCACTTCCACTTCTGTATTGAAACTTGACCGAACTGCACTGCGTGGCAGTGAACAATTGCCGGGCAAGTGGCAAGGAGTACTCTAAACGCGAGCTCACAGCGTCAGATAAGGCCGTAAACGAAGGCAGATGCAGCAAGCTGAGCTTTCCGCTTCTTGCTCGTGCACCTGCATGGAGTCACTTGAGTTATGATACATCACACACCGGACAGCTGTGATCCAATACTTTCTTCAATCAGCCTCGTACAATTTTCAGGGAAACCAATGAAGTTCCACCTTTCATGGCTCTCAGCAGTGTTCTAGATAGGCATCCATACAAGCAACAGTAGGCAGAAGTTAATTTTGTTTCACCGTGCACACAGGTTCGAGTCTAGTGGCCATTCTTGCCCCTGCATGGCTGTGAACACGGAACATGTGCTTCTCGGCGACACTTGCCGCATGCAGTGGCACTGCATGTCCAATTCGAAACAGGAGCACATGAGGCCTATGGCATACTAATGCATTCGGTAAAAAAATGCGTGGCACGGAAGGCAGAAGTTTTTCACCACTCTCCAGATTGAATGGGTTAGAGACAGTTTTAGTTTCTTTTTCATAACAGTATTTTTTTTATTCTTAAACTGACAGTGATGTCTTCCAAATCATTCCCAGTCATCTGAAAGTGCACTGGACACAAACGGCCTAGTCATGCTAACCAGATTAATAAAATTTTTGTATTGAAAAGTAGTAACGAGATTTATTTGCAAGAAAATAGTGTAAGGCATGGTTGACGGTTTCAAAACATGAAAGAGCATGATGCAACTAGTTCAAGATAAAGAGCTTGCAGAGAAATTACATCATTTTTACATATACAGTAGAACCCCCCTTGATACATTCCTCATTCATATGTTTTCCCACTAAAGCTCAGTCCCAGAAAAGCACTCATAGACACCTGGGTATTAGAATCCCCTTTGATACGTCCTTATTCCTTTGCGATACATAGCAACTTTGGCATATAATTACTCCAAAAATATCTTCTACAACTCTAAAAATGCAAAACAAAAACGTCAACCGTGGTAGACACCTTGGCTGCGCCTTTCCGACTACCACACCTAGCAAATATTTCAGACACCTATATTCGGACTAAACCTGCACGGCCGCATGCCTATTTGGCCACATAATTGAGCAAAAACAGTGATATCTAGGCTTTAATGTGTCACCTGCATGATGTTGGCATTGGTGGAACAGCCATTTCACCTTTCAGTGCAGGTCCCAGTGAAGGCAAAAAGCCGATTTAGCGCAGCAGCAAGCACTTTTGGTGTAGGGTCCAACGCATGTTTGCTTACCATATACTGAGCAAGTATTAACTGACATAGTTGATATGAAGCGTACCCTGCAAGCGCGGTCAGGAAAGGACACAACGCTTCTCCACACTGCGATGCACAAAAGGTGCAACGGCCAGGTTTGTCAAGACGGTGCAGAGAAGGCACCACATATTGTCGGCAAATGGGTGTTTATTAACCCATGATGCAACACAGTGCAACAGTCACAGCTTGTGGGCAAAGGCTCACCGCAAGACCAATTGAGTATGCATGCCTGCAGTGAACATGACATCATGCAATACACTCATGTCATGCACATTAGGGAATTTTCGAATAAAGGCCCCACACACACACAAAAAAAAAAGAAAACAAAAGAAGAAGAAGGAGACCAAAGGCAGCGGTACTGTGCATGCGCGAGACGCAAATACAGCTTTGTGTTTGCGTCTGCGACGCCATTTCACCCAAATAGCGCAGCGCATCAACGAACATGGGGGCGCCCATCGAAGTGGCAGCTCTTGCCATGTACCACATTCACTAATACCATTCTTAACTATGAACCGCGTGTGATTCTGATTGCAGCGGCTCTTTTGCAAAGCGCTGCTATCCCCTATAAACATAGAAAAAGTTTACCTTTAATCCTAGAATGTGACATCCTTCTTTGGCAAACTCTGCAATCCATGAACACCAAAATAAGGTGCCATCAAAACAGTACAGCAGCACTACAGTGTACGTCCATCAGAGAAAAATGCATGAATGACGAACCAGGCGACTCTGATGGGCCCAGTTTCTTACTATAGAGTGAGCAACTCTTGCACGGGCCTCTGCTTCCTTCTATGATGATGATGAACGCGTGCTGTTTGTTTTCATTTCAGTTTTGCTAGCTGCGAAGCATCGACAGAAGGGTATCGCTTTTATGCATGCTTTGGTGCAGGCTCGGCGCAATTTTCTGCTAAAATGCCGTTTTGACAGAAGACTGCGCAAAGGCTTGCTTTTGATGCAGTTTGGAGCAATTGGCGTAGCTGTTTCACCAATGCATCAGCCATGTCGCTGGCACATCCTTGAAACTGAAACTAGCAAAGCACCTAGTTGATTCAGTCGCTGGCCACGGGGGTGCACGCGTGTATAATTAAGGAATGCACACTGTCCCGTGACAACTGCCCCTTCCCACGCTAGTTATGCTTCACCGCGTAACACTGCTGTACGGAGGCGAAGCTAACTTTCGGAAACTGGCATTACGCGACGCGCTGTGCTCTGCGAGCTTAGAAGCCAATCGCGAGGATTACAAAGGCGGAGTCGGTGCCATTGCTAACAGCGGCGAATTATTTTAATGAAAAACACGGCATCGCATGGCAAGAAGCTTAACAGCGAACGTGGAAGCAGCTAGGCCTAACGTCGCCGCGGTGGTGACTACGGCTGCCAGCGGATCTGCGTGCGAAAGTGCCGGTTCGAGGCGGCGAGATAATCAAAATGGCGGCGGTGGTGGCTTTGATTAATGCGATTTCAGAAATGCAGTCAGGGCAATATACATTGACTGTATGGAGTACGTGGTGGTGCTGCAAAGCCGTGCGAATTATCGGGCATGTCTTTTTTCGGGCGTCCGGAAAATCGGTCGTTAACTACTCTGGCAATACCTTGTGCCGATGACACAGCGTCAGTGACGATTCGTTGAGATTCCTGTTACTGGAACCAGCATTAACACGACTTTCGTTCCCTTTCAATAAGGTTACAGCTAATTTTCCCTGATGGTAGCACAAGTTCCCTGAGTTTTCCCTGAGTATTTCCAGACTATTCAAATTCCCTGAGAATTCCCGGTTGGTAGACACCCTGATTTGGTACATGAATTGACTGTACTTGCGCCTATCTGTAATAACATCATTACAGTGGTTGAAATACGGACTAACCAGGTCACAGGCAAATGTGTGTGCATGGAGCAATGCACCGATAAACTTGGGCCATATTCTTAAACAATCACTTCCGAAGGCACTATTTTCTGTTGTTTCGTAGCCCCAGACGCAACAACAGGCGAAAGCAATCCTGACACTGTGGTAAAATAGCATGCTTGGCACAGTGGCAAGAATGCCGTCACTCATAGATGCTAATGCATCTGGCACTAGTCGCACAAAATCTTGCGAAAGTATCTGTGAAAGTAATTATCTGAGAATATGCCTTTTTGGGCCACTTGTAGAATAAGGCTCATTCTCTGTTGAACCCAACACTTCAGACTCCCAATTAGTTGGACTTTTAGTCATCCCCATCATTTTTTCATTACCTGTCAGTGATTATAAATCCTTTAATTAGAGGCTGAACCATGCATCGCGTCTTTGTTTTGATATTTAACATCACATTCACTAGATTCTAAGTGCATGTTCACATAATATGTTTCCGGGCTATTAAGTTTTTTTCTCGCACGGTCTTGTGAAAAACATATATGGGATTTCTACAGTACATATATATTTTTTCCATTCAAGCCAGCCTTCGCTGGCACTCAGTTGGATGTCCAAATACTGACAATTACAAATAAGACGTGAAGGGTCAAGAAACCTTCAACACAATGCAGCCTAGGCACCACTTAGCACCTGTGATGTGACGGATGGACAGATGGATGCTACGAGTGTCCCCTTTGGAGCGAGGGGTGGGGGGGGGGGGGGGTTGCGCCATCGAGTTCTTGTTATTGCATTACCTAATGTCCTAGCTATGTTAAAAAAAAAAAAAAGAAAAAAAAGAAGAATTCCCATCAAACTTTCTGAACCCCTATTGGGAACTTTGTTTTTGTGCGCCCTCCGTTGTTTGTCATTTCCCCACTTCCACCAATCTTTCATTGCCTCTTACTAATCTCTATTGCAGACATGTTTACTTTCCTCCTGCTCTCGCTGAACCCAAGGGCTCCAAGGAGAGAGGTGCCAAAATGCTCCATCATTTCCCTAGCTTTACCACAGCAAGCACATGCTTCTTCTTCCTTGTTGTATCTCGCTTTATACAGTCGAACCCACTTACAACGATACTGGTTTTAACAATACACCAGTTATCACAATGAGAAACGGCTGCACTGTCAACTTTTGTATGCTTTTCATGGTGAAATAACCCACTTACTACAATGCCCCGATGCCACATTATCGGCTATAATATTGAAGTTTGGCTCATGGGTGTCTGAGCTGATATGTAGTGAAATGCGAAATCCTTGAAAAGAAAAAACAGAAAACAAGAAATTCGAGCCGCTGCACGATGGGTCGCTGCTCCAAAAGCTGCCGTGCATTCATTTTCTAGCCATCTCCTTGTGCCTCTCTCTCGTCGCCCTTCCACCCCTCCATACACGAACGGGCTGCACGCACAGCTCATCTGCGCCCACAGCTCTACACCGCCCCACCCTCCGTAACACGAATCGACCGCGCCAACTGTGCTGCTCGCATGTTGCTCGCTGGCTCCTCATTCAGCGCAGTTCTGGAAAAAGCTTAATCGCTCGCATTCACCTTTGTTGTTTGAGTCAAAATTGTTCCTGGCCACGCGCTTTCTCGCCGCCGAAACAGAAGATGGCTGATCCACCCGCTGATCACTGGCAATGCACGACGTTGCCGATGGAAAGAAAGCGCACAGCTTAGATTTAGAAACTAAGTGCTTCTAACCGATGAGGCAATCGTCGCGAACGTGCTTGCATCAGATAGCGACGGAAGCAATGATGCGGTAGGGCAGGCTGCCTCAACACTGTCCTTACAGTAGGCCCGGCAGATGATTCTGCCCCCTCCGGGGCTTCGTTTTTGCAAGGAACCTTCCGCTGCACTGCGTGGAGCATCTGGTTGCCTTGGAGAAGGATGTCGGCAAGCTTCGCGTAAAGCATGTAAGGCTGACACACGTAGGGTTTTCTCATGCAAGCCAGTGAGAAGTACGCTTGTGGTGATATCACTTTAGCGTTTCTTCTGGATTTCTCAAGCTGATAGGCTGCCGCGGCATCCTTCTCGGAATTTTTAAAAGGCCCCTTTTGGGGCCACCAAAGCGATGCCTCGGCGGTGCCCGCACGTCACTTGCCACCTGTGACCCCTCTTTGCAGTTGTTATAGCAGTGCCATTCTTGAACGCCGACAGCCGCGGCTTGTTACACACGATCGGAGCGCCCAGGAAGCAGTTAACCCTTTGACGGTCAATGACGTAAATATATGGTGCTGCGAACAAGTCCGAAAATGGTCGATGCCGTATATTTACAGTGCCGTCTGTACGTTTAAAAAGCGCGCCAATTTCCTATCATTTTCTTTTCTGTCATGTGCTACCACTATGTGGGGATACAGGGAATTTTTTTCGCGCGCCTACCTCTCTCAGTTTTAGTTGCATGGTTTGTTTTAGTGCTAGTTTGCTCCCGCACGTGTATGTACTACTGCTCGCGCATTGGTGGGTGCGCGGACGGGCAGCCGTTTGGATTTTGTTTCGCAGGCGGTTTCGGCTTTTTGCGCTTGCGAAACTGATGGCTATCTCCTTCCTAATCGCTCAAAGGGCGACCGCTTGTTTCTCGCTCATTTAGTGCTTACAGGGGTGCGCATAGGAAGGATGCCACCGTGCATGTTTCCGTTTCTTTTCTTTTTTTCTTTAAGACTGGCGAAAACTGATTGCCCTAGCTGGTTGGCGATAAGATGAAGATTAGCAGAAGTTTGTCACACGTGTTGCGTTTTTTGATGGGCACACACCCAAACAGTTTTCTTGAGTGCGCACACCTACGAAGTTCGATTACGCTATAGACGTACGTATTAGTGTAAGAGCAGGAACATTTGAGGCTGGCAAAATATTCTCGTGCGTGAATTTTCAAAACGCCTTGAACTATGTGCATAAAAATGCATAAAATTTTTAATTCTGATAAGTTCAAGAATGAAGAGTGCATATATACCGACGCAAAATATCTTTTTCTCACTTTACGGTCACCCTAAAAAAATTACGGTAAATTTTTTGCGAAATAAGTCCCTAAGAAGAATCGGAATCTGCAATAAAAAAAATTGGAGGACGCTTAAGCTTCGCCTTCAAGAGTGGAACGCGATAGCGTTATCGCACCCCATTTGCACCGCCCACTCATTCGCTTGGCATGCTCTTGAGTCACACAATGACGAAACGTGCACCTGAGCAAGCGGAATGAACCAAAGAACTCGGTGTCTCGGAGGGAGAAACGATCTATGTGAGCCAAACGTCGTAATCGGCATGGACAGCCAGGCCGCAACGCGCCATGAAGGTGGACACGATCATGGGGCTGATGCCTCGATGGGATCTTCCTCTATCTCGCTTGGGAGCACCACGCGGACGCATGGCTCCTCGCCAGCAGCACGGCACATATCGCAGGGGACACTTTCCCACAAAATGCGCTATGGTGCAGCGATCACATCAGAGGCGTCCCGCATTGAATGCTGCACCTAAGAATCACGCTGTGAGCGGAAAGAGGAGCCACGTTGCGCGGGCGAGTGGCACGCCACCTGTCGGGGCAGCGCCATACATTGCGAGGTGTGGGTCTTCTGTGTTTGCTGCAAGATGGCTCTGCATGTGCGCAGAGCGCAGAAGAAATATAGCGGAAACATACTTCGCTACTCGTGTAACTGCGACTTCTGTCATTTACATACTCATAATTACCAATATACACCGCAGTATAACTTTCTAAGGCACGTTTTTAAGGCAACACCACATTCTCTAGAGGCAAAAGCTTTTGTCCTACTTTGAACCATCGAACTCTAGGCTGAGTGGTAGCGTCTCCGTCTCACGCTCCGGAGACCCTGGTTCGATTCCCACCCAGCCCATCTTGCAAGTTGTTTTTTATTTATGAAGTGCCTTCTAGGATTTATCGCTCACGGCCGATGCCGACACCGGCTTTTCTGCGATACGAGCTCCTTAACGCTATCGCATTAAAAAATCGACCCTGGGCGGTCACATATGGCGAGAAAAATCGACCCTCAAAGGGTTAAATGAGTGAACACAATCAGCAGCTGGATGGAGGATGGTGGTGGGGAGGGGCACTGGCCTCCCTGCCATTATAGTTTTCTCACAACAGCTCTGCCATCCCCCAATTTAAGTTTTTTTCATGCAACCCGGTTATAACAATATAATTTTTGTGCCGCCTGAATATCGTTATAAGTGGGTTCGATTGTAAATGCTTGTTCTAAGGCATCCTGATATTGCTTTGAAAAGTACTGAGCTTCTCTTTGAGTTATCAATTGTTTCTTTTCGGGAACAATTGATAACTTAACAGATTCATTCTTTCAACATTTCAACAGATTTCATTCTTTTCCTCTTAAGTAGTTACTCACAGCAGGTTTCTTTTCCACTGCCACCACCCATGAGATTATCTCAGCCTCTCTGACTTTCTGTTTGAGGTTCTTTGTAGCTATGTTTCTCACCATACTGGTTCCTTGCCGGTAAGCTCCCTAGTTCTTTCCCTACACTGTGAATCAATGTTATTCCTGTACAAATACCTGAGCACTCTCCCAGCCCATTTACTTTCTTCCATATTCCTCAGTCGTTCTTCATAATCAATTTTACTGTCAGCTTCCCTCACTTGAAAACTTGTCCAGCCCATATCACCCTGCACAGCTTCATTTGTAGTATTCCCGTGAGCGCCCAATGTGAGTCGTTCGCCTCACCTTTGGTTGCTATCGAGTCCTGATTGCAACCCTGATTTTAACCCTTTGAAGGTTTTAGCCGTACATGTACGGCGGCGGTTTTCTGTCCCGCAAGGTCTTTGCCGTACGGGTACGATTCCGACCCTCCGTTTGAAATTTCGCGCCATAATGACGATGCGTGCTCACCGAGAGGTGCTGCCACCCCTTAGCACTTACAAGAAGCATTTGAAATTTGCGCTACCTTCTTGGGGAGATAAACAGGACTGATTGCTAGCTTCAGCGCGTCGCTCATACTGCGGCAACGCCCCTTTGGCGGTTTCGGTTTCGCCGCGTGATCGTAACGGAGGCGCGCGAAACGTCATTTTCTTTGTCGGCACTCTCTTGCAGGGCAGTGGAAGTTGATTTCTATCTTGATTGGCGCTGCTCTTAGCTTGTTTATCAGTGCCGTTCGCGAGGTATTCTCGCTCTCAGTGGCAACGCGCTTTCGTGGTTTCGGTTCCGCTGCGTGATTGCAACGGAGGCGCGTGAAACGTGGTTTTTCTCTTTGTCGGCATGCTCTCGCAGGGGCGGCTGAAGTTGATTTCCATCTTAATTGGCACTGCTCTTAGCTTGTTTATCACCAACGTCTTAGTTTGTTTATCACCCCCGCTCACGAGGTATTCTCGCTCTCTGCGGCAACGCGCTTACGCGAGAGGGTGCATCATACCTCTGCCCAAGGCAGCCGCAATCAGAGATGTCATGTGCGCGCCAACACAACTCCTCGCTCCAAGAGAACAGACACGCATTTTAGGTGTGCAGACTGCGATAAGGTGCTGTGCGTAGACCCGTGTTTCAAGGAGTACCACACTCGGAAATACTATTGAACATTTTGCAGTTCTGAGTGATGCCGACACCAAAATACTGTTCCTAATTATTTTTAGTATTTTTTTTCCGACTTTATACATTTTGTACATTCAAGATCCGCAATAAAGTAATTTGACCACCTGGGAAGGTTTTTTTCAAAATAATTCGACCCTCAAAGGGTTAAGCAAACAATCGTATTTCCAAATGCAAGCCCTGGAACCATTACACCTTTCCACATACCCGTAGCACCTCGTACCTATTGTATCCCCATAGCACTCTGTGTATCATTATGGCCGCATTTCTCTTCCCCTTTAGTGTTATTAGAGAGTTTTAGAATCGGGGCCCCAAAGAAATAGCGTCGAAGCCACTGTGCATGCGCAAGCCGTAAACTGCATATGGGTTTGGCGTCGTGAAGTCTATTTCACTGATTTAGTGGGAGCCCCGAAAGCTTTGCTCATTTACCGAATGTCCGACACACCGATCTGTGACTCGTGCAACTGTGAAGAGACGATTGCGCACGTGTTGTCCTTTTGTGATCTGTATGACAACGAATGCTACATTCTTCAGAAGGCGTTAAACCGATTAGAACAGACCCTTTTCAGAGACTAAGACTCTCGGACCATGGCCCCACGTGTCGCAGGCTTACAAAGCGATGCGGGCACTGCTATGTTTCATGAAACTGACTGGCCTCAGTGACCGATTATAGGAGTAATGGACGTCCGCATGTACTTACACCGATAGTACCTTCTTCCCTCCCTTTCCTTTCTTTTCTTCCCATAAACCCCTTTCCCTGTGAAGGGTAGCAAACTGGATGTGCGTCTGGTTGACCTCCCTATCTTTGCCTCCTTCCTTTTCATCCTCCTAATCCTCCTTTGTAACAATGACCAAGATCTTGCACTAAGCAAATTAATCTTTTGGGCTGACCTTGAAGTTCTTGAGAATTTGTTCCGCTGCGTGGCCGATATCCACCTTTTCAAGCGCACAGTGGTTGCTTGGGTCTTCAATGTTGATTTTCAACAGGCCTGTGATCCCAGTCGATGCAGACTGAACACTTAAACGTTGTGACCAGCATTTTGACAACGGTTTCGAGATCCTTTGCTAGAAAGAACACTAGCGGTTTGTCTGCTTGTATTCTGTCAGGAAAGACTTCACGATCTTTGCCATTCCAAGAAGAAAGTTCTGTTTTTCTGGAACCAGCAGGTCAGTGCAAAAGTTGCCCAAGTTCTGGAACGAGGCACATTTCAGCAGTTTCACTTCCTTTCTTTTTGCAGACTGAATGTATATTTTTAAAATCAGACCACACACACACACACACAAAAGGGCTCGCTCAATCATGGGGTTGTTTTCTACCCAGCAATTGGGGACATTAATGTGGAAAGTTGGGTTAGTTGGTGAGTAATCATCATACCTTGCAGGTGAAGCAGCGCACTGACATGGACACAGTGAAGACACACAAGAAAAGACGACACTCGCTGTCTTTTCTTGTGTGTCTTCACTGTGTCCGTGTCATTGCGCTGCTTCACCAGCAAGGTATGATAATTGGGGACATACTTAAGAGGAAATGTCTCGCTGGTCACTACTGAAAAGACTTCACATCTCGCTGGGAGTCTTCAAACAATGCACTCAGGCTTGACAGTAGTGTGTCCAAGACCCAATTGCTGGCAGTCACACCTGCCCTATAGGCATTGTGCACATTGTGCAGTCCACAAGTACCCTAATCCACACAGTGCATCTGATAATTTTTTTGCAGATGCTTCTGCAGACCTCTGAAAAACTTCAAGATGACACTAGGTCCGTCCATATAAACTTGCAGGACCTTCAACAACGGTAACGGCTCCAGCACATTCAACAGTTTGTCTTGGATGTCATTTGCCATTGCCTGGCCCATAAAAACCGACGTGAAGTGTCTTGTTGCGACTCTTTGTGATGCGTCCCAGTACCGGATGTGAACATCCATTTGCTTCTGATGTAAGTAATCATTAGCAGACTCTTCAAACAGGACGATGTAACAGTCGCATTTCTCCATCTCCTGTTGCATGGATGAAAGAAAAAAATGGTCCCAGACCATGGCACAACACGTAAGCGCACTTCTTTTCCCCACAAGAGAAGGCCTTCGCAAATTCGCTATCAGGTAAAATTTTTTTTAAGAGGTCATTTGTGCGGGATGATCAACTATAGGAGTAGTGAGATGTTACCACCTTTAGCGTTCACAAAATCTCTGCATCCGTCACCAGCTCGTGCGATGAGTGTGTTGGAACTGCATGGACGGGTTGGGCACTCACGCAGGGCACCACGTAACCCTTTAAGGAGCTACCACCTGCTGCCTTCATGTTGTGCTTCTCCCTCTGCTGATGACTTTTAGTGCACTCACCCATTGACGAAATGCCAAATGTTTCTCCACATGGTCAGCACTTCGTGCGATTCACGCTCGTTTGGTCTGGTGCAGCCCAGTTGTACAAGTCCTTGCTCAGCCACGACAGCTAAAAGGTGCACTTCCCAGGCATGATGAACTTCAACTATGTCCACGACCACCATTTGCCGCGTAAAAGCAAATGCGGAAGGATCACATGAGGCACAGCAAATAAGCAATGTGCGAATGTCCGCAGACTACGACGGAAGAAAAATGCAAGATGGCGAACAGAAGCCAGATTCTAGTGGACTGGATTGACAATGGGCTCCCTTGGCGGCAAAGCGATCGGCTCAGCCATCAGCACTACCGCCTCAGTTGCGCGAAACAATGAGGCGGCCACTACTACGGAGGCACGCTTTTGCGGCGCTCATTTGAAACCTGTCGGTTGTTCTAAATTGCGGTTTTAAGGCAATCGAAAACATCAAGGCCCATTTTGGACCACCGACACTTGAGAAAGGACGTCCAACTTACATCTACAACCATGTATATCGTGTCAAAGAAGTAAACAGCACGAACATCACAGCGAGGGGCTTAAATTAAATTATGGTGTTTTAGGTGCCAAAATCACAATTTAATTTGGAGGCACACCGTGGTGGGGGACTTCGGAATAATTTGGACCACCTGGGCTTCTTTATCGTGGACCTAAATCTAATTACACGGGCGTTTTGGTACTTTGACGGTTCGGCTGCCGTGGCCGGGATATAATCCCGTGACCTCATGCTTAGCAGCCCAACACTACAGCCACTAAGCAATCACTACAGGTCGCGAAGTATTTGTCACAACAAAGCAAGCATGCTTACGACGTTGAACTCAAAGTGAGTTAACACATCATTATTTTATGCCACTTAAGTGAGCACATACGGCCGTGGTCGTTTTTCAACTGTCATTTGTCGCTTCAATACTTGGAGCGTGCCTTGCACCTAACAATTGTAGAGGTTTTGGCAAATTGGCAGGTAAGTGCCTTTTTTCTCTGTTGACAAAGTGCCTTGAGCATATTCTGGTATTGTCATTCAAGCTCGAATATGAGAGGGCATTACCGCTTAAGCATCACAGAGAGCAATCAGCTGAGACTAAACAATGTGAAGACAACAAATGCGCGCTAGCCTGCTCAATAGAAATGCTAATTTTCATATACTCGACATGTGCTGCAGTGTACTCCAACTTTAGTTCTGTTGTTCTAAGTGCGAGAAAACATCGGCACGAATGAGCTCGGTTCCAGCATTCGCGTCTTGATCTTGGCGCAGGAAGAAGCACACTGCATACAAAGCTTTAGCACGGAGTGCTTACGAAGCTAGATTTGACATGTAACAACCACTGCGCATTTTTTTTGGTGCAAGACGAGCTAAACAACTATCTAAACTGATTTACAACAACGGGAATCAGTTCAGGCGTTTTTATGCAGTTGACGCTTTATCGTGTGTTTTTACGAATGAAGCTGCTGGTTCTTGATTTTTTGTTCTTGTTTTTGCATTTACGTCTTAACTCGTTTAACAGAAATTTGCAAGACCGACACGAACTGTGACGATCCACTTCAGCCGCTGGGTTGCTTCCCTCAGTTTCGAAGGGAAGCGGTACAATTTGATGCCGACATCCCCTTCGTGTTTGTGACAATCCTGACCGCAGCAGTATCTGCGCTTTTTTTTTTTTTGTTCACACTTCTCACGGAGGAGCTGCCAAGAGGCCGCGGTGAATCCATTGGAAAACTGGAAAAGCAGGCTTTCAAGCGGGCCTGAGCGCACCACAGCCAATGGTGAAATGATAGTGAGGGCCTACCCGCGGGTGCTCACCGCCGCTGCTAGGTGGCAGTGACATGTACAGGCAAACTTTATTGCAGGGTGCCCATAGAGTGTACTACTCTAATCAACAAGTTCCTGCTCCCAATGTTGCCCCGTGCTTAACGAAAATCTGCTAAATGTGTTGTAACTTTGTGCAATACCTTGCAACTTTTTTGTTACAATGAAAACTTTTTTTTTACATTAGTTAGAACTTAAAATACATGTTAAACACTTTAAATTATGGTGAAAACACAGATATTATCACCGCAAAAATCAAGGGTATTGAAGGTTTTCAAGGACCTGTGCAAACTCGAAACGAACAATTCAATTTTTTGCGGCAACGTAGACGCTTCGTGGTGATGTTTTTCAGCATTCAAATAAATCCCGCAAAATATTACATAAAACCATGTGACTGTGCTAATGCGCTGTCGTATTGCAGAGCTTGCAATCATGCGCCAAGCCTATCGCTTATCAGGGACAACAGCGTTTCCTTTTCATGTGCTATCTCCAAAGATGCTGACGCACTGTGAAGCCAGTGCCTAAAGTCGCAACCGCTCACTCCGCCACAGTCCAGCTGAGAATGCTGCAATACAATAGCGCACGAGCACAGTCACACGGTCCCATTTCATATTTCACTTGCTTTCTTTTAAAGCCGAAAAAAATCGCCATGCATATACGTTGCCACAAAGAATTGGATTGGTCATTTCTGAATTCCCTCTACAACGCAATGCAGTTGGCTCTAAAGTGTGAATATTAACAAATTTTCATAATTCATCTTAGTTAATAACCTAAGTAAGTAGAATATAAAAAAATTCTCTAAGGAGCACCAAATTATGGCAAACCATATGCCATTGGTTTCATTCAGCTGCAGCTAACCATGTTTTTGTTTTTTTTCAATCATTGGTTGAAGTTACGTGAAACAACCTGTATATATATAAATTGAAATAAGTGCAGGTGCACATAGAAAAGCAAAAACAAACATTTATTTCGACATTTCAGCCAGGGTACAGCCTTCAGCAAGAGTGTGACTGCAAGCACCCAGAGCTCAATTTACACATTTTCTCCAAAAGAGTGAAGCAAATAAAAAAAACTATTATAGTGAGTTGAATACCAATATGCATACATTCACTCAAGACAAAAAAGAACAGAGTAAGAAAAAAAAAAAACTAAAGTGTTCGTAGCCAATGAATACAAACACTCATGCATTCAGCAGTCTCCACAAGACAGGGGCGTGAGAAGCTTGAAAGACACAGCCAGCGGAATGTAGGGCAGAGGGGTCAGATGTTAGCATAAAGCATGCTAGGGGTCCCAGCTGCCAGAAGAGTGTTTCTCCTGTTCTTTGTTTTAAGTTAATGCAACTTTTGTCAGACCCCGAAGATGGTCAATACAACCCCACCTGGCTGTATGACACCCATACTGTGACATCCACTAACCTTGAAGTTCCGTGAACTGCATTCCATTGCATTCTTTGCACAGTTGGTATCTTTTGAGATTGTGGGCAAACTGTCTTTTATACCAAGTCTATGCAAGTTATCATCATCATCAGCCTGCTTTATGTCCACTGCAGGATGAAGGCCTCTCCCTGTGATCTCCAATTACCCGTCCTGCGCCAACCGATTCCAACTAGCGCCCGCGAATTTCCTAATTTCATCGCTCCAGCTTGTCTTCTGCCATCCTCGACTGAATTTTCCATTCTCTTGGTACCCATTCTGTCACCCTAATGGTCCAACGGTTATCCAATCTGCGCATTACATGATCTGTCCAGCACCACTTTTTTCTCTTAATGTTAATTAGAATATTGTCTATACCTGTTTGCTCTCTGATCCAAACCACTCTCTTTCTGTCTCTTAATGTTATGCCTAGCAATCTTTGTTCCATCGCTCTTTGCACGGCCCTTGTTCTCAAGCGTCTTTGTCAGTCTTCAAGTCTCTGCCCCATATGTCAGCACTGGTAAAATGCACTGATTGTACACCTTCCTTTTCAATGTTAATGGTAAGCTTCCAGTCAGGAGCTGGCAATGTCTGCCGTATGCGATCCAACCCATTTTTATTCTTCTGTGAATTTCCTTCTCATGATCAGGGTTCCCTGTGATTAATTGACCTAGGTAAGCGTACTCCTTCACAGACTCTAGAGGCCAACTGGCGATGAACTCTTCTTTTGCCTGGCTATTTATCATGATCTTTGTCTTCTGCATATTAATCTTCAATCCTTACACTCTCTCTGTTAAAGGTCCTCAATAATTTGTTGTAACTCGTACGCATTGTTGCTGAATAGAACAATGTTATTGGTAAACCGAAGGTTGCAGAGATATTCGCCGTCAATCTTTACTCCTAAGTCTTCCCAGTTTAATAGCATGAATACTTCTTCCAAGCACGCAGTGAATAGCATTGGAGAGATTGTGTCTCCCTGTCTGACCCCTTTCTTTATAGGTATCTTTTTGATTTTCTTGTGTAGAATTAACGTAGCTGTAGAACCTCTGCAGATATTTTACAAGGCATTTATGTAAGCGTTTTGTACTCCTTGATTACGTAATGCTGCTATGACTGTTGGTATCACTACTGAATCAAATTCCTTTTCGTAATCTATGAAAGCCATACAGAGAGGCTTATTATACTCTGCAGATTTCTCAATTACCTGTTTAATGACACGGGTGTGATCCATTGTAGAGTATCCCTTCCTGAAGCCAGCCTGTTCCCTTGGTTACCCTTATTCCTTAGTCCAGTGTTACCCTTATTCAATTGGAGATTATTTTTGTAAATATTTTGTATAATACTTGGAGTAAGCTAATGGGCCTATAATTTTTGAATTCTTAAACATCTCCCTTTTTGTGGATTAGTATAATGTTTGCATTCTTCCAGTTTTCTGGGGCCCTTGCAGTCGAGAGACACTTCGTATAAAGAGCCGCCAGTTTTCGAAGCATTATGTCTCCTCCATCCTTGATTAAATCGACTGTTATTCCATGTTCTCCTGCCACTTTCCCATTTCATGTCTTGCAAGGCCCTTCTGACGTCATCTCTAGTTATAGGAGGAGTTTCTGTATCCTGTTTATTATCATTTCGAATGGAGTTCTCCCTAGTCCTCTGGGTACTGTACAGGTTAGTATAGAATTCTTCTGCTGCATTTATTATACCTTCGAGATTGCTGATGATATTACCCTGCTTATTTTTAGTGCATACATCTTGGTTTGTCCTATGCCAAGTTTCTTTCGCACTGATTTCAGGCTGCATCCATTTTTCATGGCTTCTTGAGTATTTGCCACATAATAGTTTCGAGTATCACTTATTTTTGCCTTGTTGATCAGTTTTGACAGTTCCGCAAATTCTATCTTATCTCTTGAGTTGGACACTTTCATTTTTTGTCGTTTCTTTATTAGGACCTTTGTTACTTGGGAAAGCTTACCTACTGGTTGCCTTTGTGCCTTGCCTCCCACTTCAATTGCTGCCTCTGAAGCCAGCCTCGTTACAGTTTCATTCATTAGCTCTGTCATCATCATCTCTCTGCTCTAAGGCTGCATATTTATTTGCAAGTACCAGCCTAAATTTGTCTGCTTTTACCCTTACCGCTTCTAAGTTGACCTGTTTCTTCTTGACCAATTTTACTCTTTCTCTCTTCAAATTGAGGTGAATCCTAGCCCTCACTAACCTATGATCACTGCACTTTACCCTACCTATCACTTCTACATCCTGCACTATGCTGGGATCAGCAGCAAGTATGAGGTCAATTTCATTGCTTCACCATTAGGGCTTTTCCAGGTCCACTTTCTGTTGCTATGCTTCTTGAAAAAGGTGTTCATTATTCGAAGCTTATTCCTTTCTGCGAATTCTACCAGCATCTCTCCTCTAGCGTTCCTAGAATCGACGCCGTAGTTGCCAATTGCTTGTTCACCAGCCTGCTTTTCCCCCACTTTTGCATTGAAGTCACCCATTACTACAGTATATTGAGTTTGCACTTTTCTCATCGATAATTCAACACCTTCATAAAACTGATCTACTTCCTCATCATCGCGACTGGATGTTGGAGCGTAGGCTCGTACTACCTTTAATCTATACCTCTTATTATGTTTGATTACAACTACAGCAACCCTCTCATTAATGCTGTAGAATTCGTCAATGTTGCTTGCTATGTCCTTATATGTCCATGTCCATCTGGATTTCGAATCCTACCCCGTATTGCTTCTTATCTAGGAGACCTCTATAGCAGAGGACATGTCCGTTATTTAGCAATGTATAAGCTTCACCAGTTCTAATCTCACTATGGCCGACGATATCCCAAACAATGCCTGATAATTCCTCAAAAAGTCCTACTTAGCTAGCCTCATTCGAGAGGGTTCGGGTGTTAAACGTTGCAAGGGTCAGTTTCCATTGGCAGCCTGTCTGGATCCAGAGATTCTTAGCACCCTCTGCTGCATTACAGGTCTGAGGGCCATTGGCTAATTGAGTGAGCCACTTGGGAGGGGGTGACCGAATACTGCACCAGGGAGGCCAATTCCTGTTCAGGTGAGGGAGTGTGTTGTTAAAGCTTAGTGGGCCTTCCTAATTTGGTTCTACCATTCAACATGCCATTCAACACATTTCAAACAAGACGGACCAAGTCATCAGATTACTAAGGAGAATAAGCAACAGACACAGAGGCCTGGGTGAGGACAGCGCTCTAAGGCTAGTGCACGCCTTCGCTCTATGTCACTTCACCTACGTGGCAGGTCTATTTAACTGGTCGCAGGCCGAGCTGAACAAGCTAAACACTCTGATCAGAAAGTTAGTGAAGGCTACCCTAGGTATACCCATCAGCACCTCGAACGTGAAGCTCATGAACCTAGGCGTGCACAATACGATAGAAGAGATGGCGGAAGCGCAACAGATGGCGCAGCAGGAAAGACTGACGAAAACGCGAGCGGGCAGGCTTATACTCAAAGCGATAGGGACAGACGCAAATAGATCGATGAACCCGAAGGAATCCGAGGTAGAATTGAGCGGGCAACTTAGAGACGCGATCAGAACCACCCCCCTCCCGAGAAATATGCACCCGGAACACAACGTTAGCAGGAGAAAAGCGAGAGCGAAAGCTTTGTTGAAAGAAATTGAACAGCTAGGACAACAGGCGGCCCTTGTAGACGCTGCCTGGGTCCAAGGCAAAGAGGCCTACACCGCCGTGGTGGTCGACAGCCGGGGCGAGGTACGGGACGCCGTCACCATCTTCACTAAGGATTCCACGGTGGCGGAGCAAGCCGCGATTGCTCTAGTCATCAGGAACCGTAAATGGTCTTTCATCTATAGCGATTCCAAAGCAGCAATTAAGAGCTTTGACAAAGGCTATGTAGCTGGGACTGCGGCTAAAATTATCGACAAGGTCGAAACTATCAAAACAGAAATCCGATGGTTTCCTGCACATATGGGACAAGTGGACGAGACTCGGCCCAACCTCAACGAGGTGACGAACGACCTGGCACGAGGACTTGCTTGCAGTGCCGGTCAGAACCGAACCGACGCCCACTACCATTCCGGGGAACATAAAGATCAGTTACTAACTTACAACGACATCACTAAATATTACTACTTGGGGCGTAGGCAATTCCCTCTGCCACACGTAAAATTGAACAGGGCTCAGGCAGTGACGCTACGTTTACTGCAAACCGGGACGTACCCCACTCCGTATTTCATAAATAAAATTCACCCCGAAAGAGAAATTAGGAAAGACTAACGTGTGCGCTGGCATCATTGACATCAGACACATGCTGGCGGGCTGTCCCGCGACTCTCGCCGACCCGGAAGAAAAATGGCTTTACTGGCACAAGTTGATAACAAGCTCTTCATATCAAGATCAGCTACGGGCTGTCCAGAGGGTCCATGATGACGCCATAAGGCTCGGCCTGGCGGTGCCGACGTGGACGCGGCCCGCCTCGGTCTGAAAATACCGGGCTTCAGGACACTAATAAAGTTTTGTGAATGAATGAATGGATTAGTACAGTCGAACCTGGCTATATCGAACTCGCAAAAAAATGCCTATCAGTTCGATATAGAACATAATTCGATATAAGCCTGCTGAATAATTGGATGTCATAAAAGCACATACCATTTATAAGATCACTTTATCGATGAAACTAGCATAGTTTCGCATGAAATAGTCCTGCATTTCTTTCTGCTTGGGCAATTTCGCTGCCTGCGGCCTATGCACTTCTCCACATTGTCTAAGGAGTCAGGAGCAGCTGAGGCCGCAACCTTCTGCATTCGCGCAGAAGCACAAGGCTAGTGCGAGCACACCAATCACTTCGGAGGATGTAGGCAAAGGACCGTCGTTGCTTTTCTCATTGTAACCACTTTCACTTGTGCTCAGTACGATGTCGGCAATGTAGTCTTTGTTTTCGGGCTCTCCTGTGGTCGCGACACCATCATTTGCACTCACAAACTCGTCCACTGTTGATTCGTCAACAGCTTCCGGAAATTCTGACAGCTCGCTCCAAGTTTCGGCAACACCGGCAACAGCTGCGTCGCATTCATCAGAATTTGCAGTCATCACCGAGCATGCGGAAGCCAGCACGGCTGAAGCAATTTCGGATGAACCACTCGTACATGGCCGTGCGTAAGCGTCGGGCGCCATGGGCACCGGAGAGAGTTTGGCCGCTTTAGCCCTAATTTCCCCCTTATTCTCCAAGATCGTTCTGAGAGTGTTCCTCGGAATCATTCACGCTGCGGGGACACATTCGACTTCTGACCGCATTCGACCCGATTTATGATTTCGAGCTTCACGACAAAAGGCAAATTCTGCCACTTCATCACGGCAACAATGTGGGAGAAGGCCCACAAAGCACACACACACACAATGGACCAGAAAAGCACCGTGACAACTCGTATTTTCGCCATTTTGCACGCCTAGGACACAAGAGCCTCTGATTGGCTGCCTGAGCAAGCGCTGCGGGCGGGCCAGGATAATTTTTTGCAGGGGGGTGTCGATGGCTCGTCCGAAGCAGCGCAGTCACGGTAGGGAGAGCGGTTGGAAGGAGCCACGCCATCGGGTTTCCCCGCGAGGGAAAGCCAACTTCTGGGGGGCACCTTTCCGCCGCTCGACGTTCGATATATCAGGAGTCGCTGCTATTTTTGTTCAATGTAAACGTAATTTTTGCTATACATACTCATTGTAACTATACCGTGCCCAGAAATTGTTCGATATATAGAATAATTCAATGTAAACGGGTTCAATATAGTCAGGTTCGACTGTATAGCCCCACTCGCTCTCGGCATCTTTTGCCAGTGGCAGGCGTCACTCCAAGCCTGCAGATGTTGTGCACTGGAGGAGGTGCATTTCAAGCTCACCATCGTTAAAAAACTCTTATAGCGGGATTCGAACTTCCAAGTATGGCAACCGAGCATTCGACATAGGTCAGTCAGCTAATCCCACATGCGGTGAGGCTACCTTATCACCGAAAAGTACAGCCCCGAGGGCCCTACGTGCCCAAAAAGTTCTTTGATTTGTCCGCGATAGATGCTTTAACATACACAATATAGAACGATTTCTAAAGAGTTCTGGCCTCGTAGTTCCGGAATCGCACGTGCACAGCAGGCCGAGAACCCGGCTAGGTATAAGGAGTCTCGGCCGCCTTTGACAGCGCTTTTTTAAAACGTGGAGGGGTAAGATAATGGTGGAAAATTGGTCGCTTCTCTCGTCGGAAAGGCGACTAGAGACAGGGCACCTCCATCTCACGCGCTCCTTTGAAGGCCGAGCCGAGGCGAATGGATAAGCTGCTCTGTTGTATGCACACACGTATATATACACCTGTATACACGAAAACTTTCATTCGTGGGCGAATCGGAAGACTGCGTACCTGGATTTTTCTATGGCACGGAGTTCATAACGTGCTACTCTCTCTTAAAAATGACAATAACAGCAATAACATCCACTATGTGCTCTCCTCGGCGGTGCGTTTCAGGAGTTTCTGCTGCCTATTTCGTGAATGCTACGTGCCTAAAAATTTCCTTGATTTGTCCGTGATAGATGCCTTTAGTATGAAGCATAATTTAACCACGATTATTGTTATTGAGAAATGTGCGATAAGGTTAGTTGCTAACATACCATGGTATGCCCACACAGAAAACTATTATTCCGAGTTTTAATGTCATTCCAGTGCCTAATCTTTATGCCTTCAGGTTAATTATTATGTACAAGAATGCTATTAGAACAAACAATGCAGATATGTTGACACTATTCAATCTTCAAAGCCACGTGCCCATGTACAATGCACGCCATTGCACCGCTTGGTCTACACCGTTTTGTCGGACTGTGTATCATTTCAATTAAGTGCCTACAAACTACCCTATTACCTTAACACACTTGAATGGCATATCAACCTACTGGAAGAAATATTGAAAAATAGGTTAGTGTTTTGCCACTCCTGTACTAATGGATGGTGTTTCATTGTTTTTTTTTTTTGTATGTCGTGTTATTGTTTGCTACATCTCACAATGTTAAATGCACTAAGGCTGTTCTCAATTTTGTACGTATATTTTCTTACTGATCCCTACTTAGTATCCCTACTACTAGTATTTTTGCCCTTGTACGTTCGCAAGTTTCAGAATGTATTCGAATGTTTCCAGTATTTCTCTGCGTTTGTCATGAATATGCTGTTTCCTCATCATAGTGTCATGTGGGGCGTAATGGGGTTTTCTCAAGCCGCTGCATGCGGCTTTTACTCTTACGTCTGCTCTCATTTTGTATTCTGTGGAAAGAGAGAAATAAAGATTATTATTATTATTATAACATCAGTAGCTGTGCCCTCACCTTGATTTTATTTATGCCCAGGTGTCCCTCATGAAGGCGATTCAGCACCTCTCTACGCATTTTTTTGGGGACAACCACTTTGCAGCATGTCATTAATATGCCATCCACGTATGATAGCTCTGAGCACAGGGTGGCGAAAAAGGCAGTTAATTTACCAAGGTGCAGGCGCGTTATTACTTCCTTGAGTTGCACGTCATTGCATTTCTGTCTGCAGTTTTTGCTTCGTATTTTAGGTTATGATACTTGCAAGTATTTGTGTTGCACGTATCCTAACGTCTTCATCTTCGTTAGTTGGCACACTGTCGGGAGCTGCTATCTGGGAAAAAGCATCGGTTAGTAGCAGCTCTCTGCCGGGCACAACTGCAAGTCATATTCACATCGCATCAGTCGTCAAAAAAAAAAAAAAAAAAAATAAAGAAAAACGACGCTGTAATCGAGGTGGCATTTCTGCAATGTCCTTCTTTAATATCGCCAACAATGGCTGACGATCAGTTTCCACAATTATCTTAGTGCCAACAATAACTCACAGAACCTTTCACATCCAATGGTGATCCCTTGCACCTCTTTTTGAGTCTGCACGTACCTTGTTTCAGTTTCTGTGAGCGCACGCGAAGCATACGCCACTGGTCGCCAGCTGTTGTCATGCCTTTGCAAGAGTGCAGCTCCCAAGGCTCTACTCGATGCACCTGTGCTCATCTTGATGGGCCTTCGCGGGTCAAAGACTGCCAGAATGGGTGTTCTAGTCAACAAGACACGCAGGTTTTTTCCACTCTCTCTCTCGTGAATGCTGTTCCACTCGAAGCATGTGTTCCGGCGGATTGAACTCCGAAGTGCTGCTGTCTTTTCTGACAAACAGGGAATGTACTTTCCAAAAATAATTTACTGCTCCCAACCACCGTTGCACTTCCTGCTTGGACGACGGGGTTGCAATGTTGGCAACACACTGAATAAGCTTTTCGTCTGGCTTAAGTCCTTCCCTCGTGATTATGTATCCCAATAACTTGACTTCTTGGGCACCAAAGATGCACTTTTCTTTTTTCAGAGTGAAACCAGCTTCGCATGTCGCCTTAACCACTGCCCTCAAACGGTGGTCATGTTCGGAATTTGTAGCACCCCAGACCCCAGACCAATACATCGTCTATGTACACTGTTACACCAGGCAGTCTGTCCAGTGCTTGACTGATTTCCTGTTGATATATCTCTAATGTGGAACTCACGCCAAACGGTAATCTTAGGAACCTGTATCACCCATACGGTGTACTGAAATTGCAGATTTTGGACAACTGTTCGTCTAACGGTATCTGGTAAAATCCATGATTGGCATCAAGTTTGCTGAAATAAGTGGCACCAGCCAACTTTGCTTTGATATCCTCTCTTCTAGGAAGCTCGTACCTCTCACATTTGATGTTTTGATTGATGTGTCGCGGATCCATGCAGAAGCGAATGCCACCGCCTTTCTTTTCAACAATAACAAGTGGACTCGCCAGTCCGCAGGCTCCTCCATTATCAATATTATGTTTTCAAGTGTTGCGATTCCTCACGGAGCGCAGCCCGCCTCGCGCGTGGAATACGTCTTGCAGGTACAGCTACAGGCCTTGCCGTTTCCTTCAGCTTGATCGAATAATGATGCTTGACGCATCCAAGACCCTTGAACAAGTCCGGAAATTTCAAGGCAATCTGCTCCTTCAGATTTGGCCAACTTGAAATCGCACGAGTGCAAGAAATGAGGCCAAGACGCTCACACCTCGAGAGTCCTAACCAGTGCCTGCTTGCCCTTTTCCACGATAAAAAAATTTGCTTGCACCTTTCTATCACCAACCGAAATCGGTAAAGAGGCAGTCCCAAAGTACTCAATGGTATTTTCTTCGTAGCTTGTCAGCAGCATTTTGCTTGGGCATATGTTTGTTGCATGGCCAAGTTTTTCAAACAGAGAGGGCGGCAATAAATTTGCTTGAGCTCCAGTGTCAACTTTGAAGGTCACTGTCCGTCTTCCCACTGCAGCGTCAATTTAACAGTCATGTCCTATATTGCTTGAGACGCCGCTGATTCGCACTGTCATTACCTTGAACTCGCTTTCTTCTTCAGACGCATCATTAAGACGGTCAACTCCAGCTATGTTTTTTGCCTTGCAGCAGACAGCATAATCATTTTGCTTTCTGCAACTTGTGCAGGTTTTTTTCCATGCCGGACATCGTCTGGGTGGGTGACATTTGTTGCAAAAGATGCATCGACGTGCAGGACATTCCAGAATGCGTCATTCAGACACGCCTGTGCCGCATGTCTATCGCGTGGCTCGAACGCATTTCTCGACATTGCACACTTTTGCTGCTTGCTCATTTTTATCCCAGACTTGCATCTGACTCACTTCAAGCTCAGTAGCTTTGCAAAAGTCTATTGCTTGTGAGTATTAATTTTCTTTCCCTAAGAAATCAAGCTCTCAGCTTCCCATCTTTTGTTCCACACACAAGATCGTCATGTATTAGCGAGTCTCTCAGGCTTCCAAAATTGCATGCCTCTGCTTTTATCTGAACATCTAGCAGAAATTTCACGAACGGTTCATACTCTTGCTGGATTTCCGAAGGAAAGTCATACCTTTCAAACATCTTGTTGCGCTGCGGCGTGCAGTAGTCTTCGAACTAATGAACAATGGCATCATAGTCCTCCTGTTGTGTTGAAGTCAGGCAAAAGGTGTTGGAACACGTCGATGGCCTCTTGACCGGCTATGTGAAGAAACACGGCAGCCTTCTCCGCACTCGTGCGTTCCTTGCTTGTTGCCTTGAAAATATAGGTCGACGTGCTGTTTGAACTTCTTCCAGTTTACTGCTGCGTTCTTCGAGAGGATGAGCGGACCAGGAGGCGGAAGCGTTTCCATTATGCCTTGTTGCCACAACATCGCGTTCAGTGTTGCGCCATGATTGAGTCGTTAAGCCTTACTGTGGCGAACTGACACGGTGCTTCGAGTTACACGACGCTAACACTGCGACTGGCACGGGAAGAACCACTTTTATTACATTGCGCGCTATTTCACGCTATTTTATACTGTGTGGGTGTGACCAGAGTGGACAGACCACGCCGCGTAGCAAGCCACATATCAATACATAAAGGTTAGTTTTGAATCGAGCACACTACCCAAAAACATTTGCTCCATTCTCAGCAGTAAATATTGCCCATGCAATTCAATAGTGGGATTTGGAACAAGCCCTCTCTTTATTGTAAAAAGAACACAGCATCTTTTCTGGGGATTAAGCTTAAAATAATTTTTGTCCGCCCATTTAAACCTTTTATTTAGACCAAGCTGAATCTGTCGCTCGCAAAGTGCAAAGTTACAAGCTTTGAAACCTATCTGTACGTCATCTACATAGACAGAATAGAAAATTGATGGTGGTAGTGATGCATGAAGTGAGCTTATCTTTACGATGAATAGCACACAGCTAAGCATGCCTCCCTGAGGCACACCAGTTTTCTGCGTAAACGAACGTGACAATGTGTTGCCAATTTTGATAGCAAAGAATGATTAGACAAGTAGCTTCCAACAACTTTTAACATGGTTCCGTGGATATCCAGTCCTGACAGGTCTCGCAAGATACCGAAACACCATGTGGTATCGTACACCTTTTCCATATCAAGTTGACAAAAAGTACTGTTTGTGTGCGAATGCATAACGTATAATAGCCTCAATGCGCATGAGACGGTTAGTTCTTGAGCAGCCTTCTCTAAAACCATATAGGAAAGGATCTATCAAATGTTAGATTCAAGAAAGCGTAATAGACAATGTATCACTTTCTCAAACAACTTACATAGGCAGCTTGTCAGCGCTATTGGGTGGTAACTCGTCAACAACGATGGGTTCTGACTGCTTCAAAATTGGGATAACAATATTATCTTGTTTCCATGCAGTCGGGAGGTACCCAGCAGCCCATATTGTGTTAAAAAGCGTGAGCAGTGTCCTATGAGTGTCTGTGTAGAGCTCCTTGATCATGTCATACATTATTCGGTCTACTCCCGGAGCAGGACATTTACTTGCATTCAAAGAAGCACTTAACTCGGCATTAAAGGGACGGTTATATGGCTCGTTCTGTGCAAATTTCCGATCAAATGCCTCACATTCTGATATTTGTTTGCGTTTGAGGAATGACTTCGAATAATGGAAGGCGCTGGACACATGTTCAAAATTATCCCCAAGAGCATTGATCTGCTCTTCCAGGCTATGTCCTTTATCATTCACCAAGGATAATGAGGGATTTGCTGTCCATTTAGCATTCTTACACCATAACATACATATTTCTTTTGTGCGTAAGTGATACCCGACAGAAACCTCACCCAGCTTTCTCATTTTGTCTTTCAGTGTGCGGGTCTCCCCTGTGATGTTACACGCTTAAATTCAATTAGATTCTCTGCATCTGGCGATCGACAAAGCATGCCCCATGCTTTGTTATGCCACTTTCGCACATCTCTGCAATCTTTGTTTGACCAGGGGACGTGTCTTCTAGATGAAAGACCATTTGTTCATGGGATGCACTTTTCCACAGCATCAATGATAAAATTAGTAAAATATCATACAGCACCTTTTATATTAGGCTCGCTTAAAAAAATCTTGTGATAAAAACACAGATTCTTTAAAACGTTTCCAATGAGCTCAGGCTAGTTTGGAGCCAGGGACGTGCAGTAGAGAATCATATTGTGCTGCTAAATTTAGAGTGACTGGGAAGTGGTCACTTCCAAAAGGATTCTTGATGACATTCCATTTCAGGTGCGGCAGAAGAGAAACAGTGCCAATTGCCAAGCCTATCGATGAATACTAGCTATGTTGTACATTCTGAAAGGTCGGCTCCTTCTTATGAACTGGCATGCACCAGATGTCAGAAGAAATTGGTCTATCAATCGACCTCTTGAGTCACAATGGGAGTCTCACCATAGTGTTGTGAGCATTAAGGAGGATCACGGGTTTCAAAAACCGAAAATCGCGAAAAAAATCTGTTTTTGGGAGCTACTTGTTTCATCATCTATAACGCCTAATCTACATATCAAAACGATTTGCCCAAAAACGCACCTTAAGTGTCTGGGAAAAAAAATTATTTTGTCCGTGCGGATGGCGAGAAAGGAGCCCAAAATTGCGCAGAAACACCGGAGTTCATGGAGCTATTTTTTGTCTTTCCCACCGCTGGGCGCCGCTATATTGGTATCGTTCGAAAGCTCAAAGTTCCGC
This sequence comes from Dermacentor variabilis, assembly GCF_050947875.1. Taxonomy (NCBI): domain Eukaryota; kingdom Metazoa; phylum Arthropoda; class Arachnida; order Ixodida; family Ixodidae; genus Dermacentor; species Dermacentor variabilis. The sequence continues at coordinate 6,481,147 of NW_027460280.1, read as the reverse complement.
CTTTCAGTTCCCCGCATCCTCACCGACGATGGCCCCACAGAAAAAACACAAACGTAAAGCAATCAGGGGCCAGCCTGACGAAGCTTGCGATGCATGTGACACTCCTATTGGCTCAGTCAGCCTTCCGATCGGAAGAGGAGCCTTCCGATTGGCTGTTGCTATGGGAATTTAGAAGTACTGACTGTCGGGCATGTTGGTAAACCATATTCAAGGAAGAATAGAGCAAACGAACAGGGACGTTGAAATGTGCATTGAGAGGCTATTGGCGAGTCTGCATGAACTAGAAATTGGTTATTTAACCTTTAATCTTGAAGCTGCTAAATGTGTTTGTGCCAGTGTACCATATTTTGCATGTTTTTTTTCACAATAAATTATTGTTGCTAGTCTGCGCTCGTCGGTGTTTTTCTATCTTGTCTCTGTTTGTTTGCGCCATTCTTCCTTGAGTGCTATGACAACTAATGCCCCGGCACTGCCAGTGCAGCACTCATCTGCTAGGCGTGCCAGTAGGTCTGCTTCGAAAACTGTTGATATGCCGTTTGATCGTATTGTGAACGTAAGTTCAAAATCGACCCTCTCTAAAGGAAAAAAAAAAATTGAAACCGGACCTGCGTCCCCAAAAAGCAAAGTGCAAGCTGTCTCTGTTTCCTAAAGAAAGAAAGAGGAGGTGGTTGTCCCAAGGTTCAGACGAGCCGATAAGATTGTGCCGGAGATAAGTCACTGCATCGTGCAATCTCATAATGCATCGGCAATAATGCAGCAGCGAAGCTAACCGCTGCCCACTGTCCTCGCGTGTAGGTTTACTTTGGAGACGGCAGACAAGTGACCATGCCTATTCCCGTGACTCTCGCACGGGAACGAGTTAGTGTTGATGCATTCAAGATCCTGTTACGAACCATAAGTGTGCCTAATGTCAACATTCGTGGAAGGATTTTGTGTTTAATTATATCGTAACTATTATTTCCCCGTTTTGAAGCTTGAAATTTATATTTTCACAGATATTTAAAACTTTTCTCAGGTATAGCTCTTTCAAAGTGTGTAATTTTGGGATTGGCACTGTGTCCCTTTTACTCTTTCAATTCTCAGCATTCTTTTAGAGCACACCGTTCCTGTGCAAGCAGTGGCAGCCTAACAGAGTGAACGAGCACCCAGCGAAAGATGAAAGAACGAATGTGGAATCGCAGATGAAAGATGCGAGCCATGAACGGTGGAGACCGATGAGAGTGGCCCCTTCAGTGACGTGCATGCGGGAAACTGGTTTCATGCGAACCCAGCCAACAGCTCTATGCGTATTCATATCTGGTCTCAGTCGGACCACTTGTTTTGTACTATCATCAGCTCGGCCAGCTCTCACTCACGCTTGTTTGGTTTGCATAGTTTGTGTTATATCAGGGTTTCGATTTCGAGACCGAAACTTACTCGCCCTCAGGGGGCCCTGTGATAGTGACACCAGAACTACTTGTTGGCCTTGTTGGTGCTTGCTAAAAGACATGTTTTTGACATGTTTTTTGCCGCAATTTTGCCGCAATTGATGTTTTCAATAAACTCTCAGCTTTGGTCCCCGCCTGCATCTCTCTTCAGGCCGCCGTCCCAGCGTGCCCAACGTGCCCGGTGTGGCGTTCATAGCAGCTTAACGAGGATTAACTTTCCGTGCCGGCTCCACATCGTCAACTGCTGCCATAATGCACACAAGAATCACCGATTCCACCATTCTGCTGCCGCGGATGCCGGACCCGGCGCTACTTGCATTGCACTTGCGCAACGTGTTTTTCGCCATTCGTGACATAACACTGGCGACAACGTTAATCCCCATGCATCGTGCCTACATGCAACTCCCAGCTTGCTTCCTCAGCGCATATTCTGCGTCTGCTGCTCCGTTTAAGCAACATTTCTGCGACGTCATCTGCTCGACCTTCGACGCTACTGCGGCGTCTTCTTTGCAGCTGTCCGCACCTCTCGTTCCTGCCTGCTACTGCTTCAGCATGAACGCAGCAATTCCCCCCCCCCCCTCCCTTATTATGTCCCGGCGTACCGGCTATTCCTTGGCTCAAATGACGACGTGATTTGGAGGCATACGTCGACGACGACGCTAAGACCGCTATGCTGGACTACAAGAAAGCACTGCTTGTCAACGCGCTGGGAGTCGAAGGCGTTAATATTTACTACAACTTCATAGAGGGCGAGACGCAGACCGGAGCCGACGAAGGAACAGGGGCCTCCAAGGCAATTGACGTATATGAAGCAGTGCTTCAAGTGCTCAACAAGCACTTTCGTGAAGAAGACGAATTTTGCAGTCGCGTTTATTTCAAATGCAGAGTACAAAATCCTACGAAGCCAACTACAAAATTCATTCAAAATGTTCAACGGCTCGCCAAATCGTGCAAGTCTGGCACCGCTACCAACCTCATGGTTCAAGACCAAATCCTCTGCGGCTTGCAGGCGCATCAGCTTCGCTGCCACTTCATCCGCATTGGCCAGTGCTTTACTGTCAAGAAAGCAATGGAAATTGCTCAGGAAGAGGACCACACCAATAAAATAATGTAGCAGCTCAGCGTTCTACAAGTAGACACTATTTCACAGCGTTGGCAGCCACAAGATGGTGGACGTGACCAGCCACACCCCCCCATGCGTTCCCCCACCCCACGACCGGGCCAAGGTGGCGGAAGCCGAGAGCGAGGAGGTGGGCCTCCCCATCAGAGAAGGAGGCAACAGGGTGCTTCCTCTGCTTCCGCATCGTCGACTCGACATGGCAGCTGCTTCGGCTGCGGCAGCACTGGGCAAATTTTCCGAGTTGCCTTGCCCACCACAAATTCTGTCAGCATGTGGCAAGAAGGGATGTTTCTTCCAACTGTGCAGTTCATCGGAAAGTACATCGGGACCAGTCAACAAGCTGGAAATGCAAGAGAATACGGCTATAAAGACAGCTGCTATTCTGCACATTGAAGATGCTGTCGGCACCATGTCACTATGCACGTTCCCGTACAGGTAAACAACGTGATTCTACAGTTGATGGTTGACACAGGAGCGGCTGTGTCGCTGATGAATCTTCAGGACTACAAGAGGCACTTCTCACATATTCGCCTACTTCAATCGCATTTAGTCATCCAGAACTACTCGGAGCAAGTGGTGAAGAACTTGGGATTTTTCAATGCCACTGTCAAACTTCAAGAAAGGTCAGCTTCGATGAACTATCACGTTGCTGAACCTGGTTCGTCACTTCTTGGACTTGATGCTATTAAGGCATTGAAGGTAGTGATCGATGGAGCGACTTTGTCGTGTGCCCAAGCCTCTTCTTCACCACTGGACTTCGACATTGGTTCCTGCTGGACGGAATATCATCAGACTTCACTGAACTTATAACAGTGCAGCGAACTTTGAGAGTGCACCGCAAGCCAACGCCTGTTCGACTTCACCCCCAGCGAGAATGAACCAGTGTAGAGTGTTGGAACAGTTTACCTTAGGGGACTTACACACATCATCGGACTTTGGAACTGTGCCATGTCTGAAGTTCCGTCCAACTTCAACGTCAGCAAGCATCATCCCAGTTAAAGCGTCGCGGCGGCAAGCTCCATGAAAAACCGAGGTGGACTGTACATCATGAGTCAATTTGCGTGTTGAGCGCATTTCTACTAGGTTTTTCTGTAGTCGCACGCATGCTAAGGCATGCGTGTTGCAAATTCTTTTCTAAAGCTTTTCAGATGAAGAACTTTTCAAATTCTTTTCAGATGCAGCAGATACTTCAGATATGCCTTCAGCGCAGTTCTCATTCACAAGTGTATTCTGATACAGCTCGTAAAGTAGCTCGAATGAGTATTGCATGTTCGGCCATAAGGCAAAAGAATCAGGCACAATTGCTCATGCTGACTGACATGCCCAGTCGAAATTCACTGCTCGCAGCGTTGACTGCTGAGCGTCTCACAGGATCTGAGGATTCTGTTCAGGTACCAGTTCAATGTCCGGCTGTGGTACCCAGCCAAAATGAACTTCTTGCTTTGCCTGATAGGTGTGTAAATGAACCGAGTGGTTCAATGCAGGCACCTTCACAATGAATGACTGATGTGCCCAGTCCCCATGCTTTCTCTGAAACACCTAACGCTCGTGTTTCCGAGCCTTCATGCTCACATACAGTTCTCCATAAGTCTGCTCCCAGCTGTGTCTGAGGAGCGCATCAGTGAATCTTCATATTCTTTTGGATCTTGTTCTTCGCCTTCCAAGTCACCTGACGGGCGCTTCAGTGAGCTAGGAAGCTCAAATGTCAAACCATCTCCGCCCCCAGTTTCACCTGGTGGGTGCTTAGCTGAGCAGCAAAGCTCAAAAGCAACTTCAGAGCCATTACTGGCACCTATTAGCGGCGAGAAGTTGGGGTGGCGCCCTCTCACGAGTGACGTCATGGCCAGGACGCCGCTCGATCCAGCTCACTCGGCTACCGCACGCGCTCATTCCCTTCCTGCATGCTTGGGCTATTGGCAGCTCGAACCGTACTTATATTTAGGATATTTCTGCTGCCATGCCTGAATGGCAATTTCTTCTTCAAAACCGTGTGAGTCATGAAAATTTGCGACTTTGATATCGCAAGCTATGTAGCGCTGAAGAAGTCTACTGGTCTTGCAATGCATATATATGCGCGGTGTCTGTCCATAAATTTTGCTTAAAAAGAATGTCTGCAAGTTCAACATGCAAAGTTATGTATGATGCTTCTCTAACACTTAACATTCTCTTAATATTTAGCTATGAGAGATATCGCATTTTATATGGAAGAAAAACCATGTTATTTGGTGTCAACATTATAAATCCGTGTTAGGACACTGCCCAGCAAAGCATTCATGATTCTTATTACTATGGTGAGTTTTTTTAGTCAAATGTGGCAACTGTATATGGGCTAAAAGGAAGAGTTAAAAAAATTTAATTGTGGGGTTTTACGTGCCAAAACCATTTTCTGATTATGAGGCACGCCGTAGTAGAGGACTCCGGAAATTTCGGCCACCTGGGGTTCTTTAAGGTGCACCTAAATCTAAGTACATGGATGTTTTTGCATTTCGCCCCCATTGAAATGCGGCCGCCGTGGCCCGGATTCAATCCCGCGACCTCGTGCTCAGCAGCCCAACACCATAGCCACTGAGCAACCACGGAAGGTAAAAGGAAGAGTTAGGCGCGCATTTTGTGTGGAAAGGTTTGCTAGTACTTTCACCGTTCTCTGAAACGAGCACCCAGAAATGCATTGGCTGTTAACACGACGGCGCATCATGTATAGTATATACAGGGTGTTTCAGCTAACTTTAGCCAGAGTTTAAAAATATGCCAATGCACTTTAAGACAGCGCGACCAAGTGCATGTTGCTCACTTTTGTATGTAGTGTGTCACGCTATTTTTTGTATTTTGCTTAATTAGATAATTAGTCAAAATTAATTAACCAACTTCTGAAGCAACGAAGTTAGGCAAAAAATTCCAATTAGAAAGTTGTAGAGAGCTTTGCAAAACGTCCAATTGGACAGTTTCGAACTTTTTATCTATTAAGTATTATAGTCGGATACAACTTAAGTCTGCAGTGAAGCCCCGCCGACACCCTCATAACCGCCAGCCACTGTTCCTCTGCAAAGCTGCACATAGTTCATACTTCGAACATTTGCTGTTACCTAAATAAGGTGGTAACCACAAAAATAAAGTTATAAGCACGTAATTTTACACGTGTTCACTCGTCTATTATGGTACAATGGTGAAAGCTTAATTCTTTATGGAACTGAAATAAAAACGCTTGCTTCGCTGCAACTATTTACTTTCAAGTTTTACTTCAGTTGGCAGTCAAGTTTCACGAGTAAAACGCGCTCAGCAATGAAATGAACTGTATTGAGGACTTTTGAAGACTGAAATGCACAGACTCAATACACTTTGTCCATGTCTGTTGCACACCTCATCGCTTCTACCAATGAAAAAAGCTCTTCAAGAACAGCAGACGCTCCAGAGGTATCCAGTGTGACGCCATTTTGAAAATATTGCATGACAACGACTGTTTGCTTCTGTGATTGGCTAGCAGAGTAACACAACGGCGCACGGTCCGTGTCCCTTAGTTGCCAACTGTTGTTTTTTTAAGTTGTATCCTACTATAGTGTTTTTCAGCTTACTGCGGATGCCCGCGAAATACAAAAAAAGTAGCATGTGACATACCCGCTTGTGCGTTGAGGGCAGTGATGAAGGCATTGGCTGTGCGATTTACGCCAGCGCACCCGGCTAAATGCCATGTTCATTTGTGCACGGAATGCTTGAGAGAAGTGCAATCACGACGCGCAAGCGGACATGTCACGTGGTGTTTTTTTGTATTTCACGGGTATCCGCAGTAAGTTGAAAAATACTAATACTTGATAGAAAGACAAACATTGTTTATTTGGACGTTTTACAAGCTTCCCTGCATCATTCTAATTGAAATTTTTCCTAGCTTTGTTGCTACAGAAGTTGGTTAATTAATCTTGACTAATTATCTAATTAAGCAAAACAAAAAATAGCATGACACACTACATACAAAAGTGAGCAACACAGATTTGGTTGCATCGTTTTAAGAGTGCATCTGCATATTTTTAAGCTCTGGCTAAAGTCAGCTGAAACACCCTGTATATTGCAGAATGGTTGCTTGCTGGGTACCCACTCTGTATATACTTCACGAATACCATAACAGCAATCACATGAACAAAAATTTTGTGGTTAAGATCGAGAACCAATTAACTGCAAGCAATGAAATGTGTCATAGTGGCCCCCACTGGCTTTTATCGACAATATGGCGCACCCCTCCCGCAACGGAAGCAACTTACTGTCACTATGGCGAGGCACACATTGTTCGCGAAACCCATCAGTTCACTACAACTTCGAATTGAAGCCACAAAGCAGTTTTTTTACAGTGCCAATTGCAATGCCTAAAGTATACTCGAGGTACTACAGTGCAGCTTAGGGTGCCTAGAAAAGGAAAATTCAAGCACCTTCTGCATCATCATGTCTCGACCCAGCGTTGTTTAATTATGCAAACGGATAACTATTCGCTTCATCAGTACATAAAAGATAACCTTGCAAACCTACATAAGGAAGACCCCACAAGCCTTACATATTTTACTTGATTTTTGACCCTCCACAGGGAAATTATATATAGAATAGGTCCCATATTACTAATGAATGACCCTTCGGCTTTTTTCTGGCTGCAGCCATACGGTCCAAATGGCATATTTCACTAAAAAAATTTGCACCGAGCAGCCTATGTCAGTTCGCCAAACAGATCCATCATGTACATTCCTCAAGCAACAAACACCAGTAAATTGCTCAAGTGAGTTAAACGTGTAGCATGGAAAAGGGAATATATATTGCCACGTGCCTTTCGGGCTTTGCATCTGTGCCGGTGGCGTTCGAATGATGGATGTTAACGCGTGTGAGCACTCGCACAAACCTACCGTGATAGCTTCGTATCTACGATGGGCCCATCGTATCAGGCAGGGCAACTTGCGCTATCTCTCGCGATAGTTCTACGCACTTTACTTCACAGCCTTTAAATACTGCCTGCAGATAGGGTATGCTCGTTCTTTGTCGATTGCTGTCCATGCTCGCACATGCTACTGCTATTGGACTAGTTGCTTTTGGTTATGTGGGGCACAAGTTCGCCTCAATAAATGGTTGTCTTGCTGTGCGCTCGTCTCCTCTAATTACCGGTGTGTAGCACCACTCGTGACAACTGGTGGTTGTCTATCTTCACCGCTAGGTCCGTGGATTTTGTTCTGGTATTGCACGTGCGTCGGGGTGCGGTGCTGCGGCTTTGCCGGTACTTGCTACTGACGCATCGCTTGGTCTCGCCGCTGGCATGAAGGTTATATTGTCACGTTGTTGACACATTTTGATCGGACGGCGCAGGCATGGTTACATCACTGGAATACTGCAGCGGGGGAGGGTTTTCAGCATTGCGACTAGCTGCAACCGTGCCTCTACCGGTTGCCGTCCTCAGTTTCCCAAGCTAGGGCTGGGGGACCTTCCCCGCACTGCTTCTGTGTAGCTAGGACGGGGAGAAGTAGAACGGCGGGATGAGGGTGACGGCGATCTGTAGCGGCTTGATGAATTCTGCCTTTGTAGGTAGTGTTCGATCTCAAGTGGCCTTTGGCCAGGTTGCGGACGTGGAGCCCCGATAGGGAACCCACGAATGCCGAGGTTCTTGTAGAAGCGGCGATGGTATACATGGCCGGGCTCGCCGCAGTGTAAGCATAAAGGACGCTGGTCGGGAGTCCTCTAGACGTCGGACTTTCTTGGGGCTGCCTGTTCGACTCTAGGCGGGCGGTCATTTGGTGGTGAGCGTTGCGATGGAGAGTCTGCCGATCTGGTCGGCTGCACTTGGCTTTGCACCGCGGTGGCATACGACATAACCTGAGGTGGTCGAGAGGTGTATTCGGGTGCTTGGTGCGGCTGAACTAGTGGCCCTGTTTGCAGTGCCTGCTGGACTTCTTGTCTGATAACGTCGCTGAGCGCTGCGACTTGAAGACTGGAGCTAGGGAACATTTTACGAAGTTCCTCTTGTACTACAGCCTTGATTGTGTCTTGAAGGTTGCTCATGCTCATGGTGTCGAATTCCATAGGAGACGCACCACGGACCAGAGCAGGGCGTCCGTACTGTCTTCTTTGAACGTCGAGTGTTTTTTCCATGGCTGCGGCTTCGCTTAAAAATTCAGCGACTGTTTTGGTGGGTTCCGCATTAGCCCAGCGAAAAGCTCTTCGTTCACTCCTCTGATAAGAAAACCAAGCTTCTTTTTTTCCGGCATTTCTGTGTCTGCCCGACCAAAAAGATTCTTAATTTCTTCCACGAAGACGGCCACGCTTTCGTTGGGCAGCTGGAGACGTGTTTGAAGTTGTCGCTCGGCTCTTTCCTTGCGAAGGACACTTTTAAATGTAACAAGAAGGTTTCGCTTGAAGTTTTCCCATGTCCTGAGCTGCAACTCTTGGTTGATGAACCACGTACGTGCAGATTCCTCCAGCGCGAAGTTAACGTGCTGCAGCTTTGCGTTGTCGTCCGACTTGTAGCTCTCCACGCGCTCGAACTGTTCGAGCCAGTCTTTAGGATCATCGCAGGGGGTTCCACGGAATGTCGGTGGCTCCCGTGGCTGCTGCAACACGATGGCTGTAGGGGTGATGGGCTCGCTCATCTTGACTGTCGTGGCCTCTTTTGCAGGGCGTGTCTTTTCTGGTAGGAAGCCATACTCAGGGGAGAGCCCAAGATTCCAGCGACTTCTTCGTGGGTCTTCTTCTGGCAGATGCAGACTGGTGTCGCGAGTGCCTGAACGAGCGCTGGAAATACCCAGCACCTCCACCAGTTGTCACGAGTGGTGCTACACACCAGTAATTAGAGAAGACGAGCACACAGCAAGACAACCATTTATTGAGGCGAACTTGTGCGCCACATAACCAAAAGCAACTAGCCCAATAGCAGCAACATGTGCGAGCATGGACAGCAATCGACAAAGAGCGGGCGTCCCCTATCTGCGGGCAGTATTTAAAGGCTGTGAAGTAAAGTGCGTAGAACTATCGCGAGAGATAGCTAGAGTTGCCCTGCCTGATACGATGAGCCCATTGTAGATACGAAGCTATCGCGGTAGGTTTATGCGAGTGCTCACACGCATTAACATCCATCATTCGAACGCCACCGGCACAGATGCAAAGCCCGAAAGGCACGTGGCACTATTGGTACATTCCCTTCAGTATTCTGCAAACAGCTGTAAGCCTCAATTAGCTTTACTTCAAATTACCGCCACTTAAACACCTGAAGAACCGCCTAATTTTGAGAAGCAGTTAAAGAAGCAATTGGTGCTGGTAGAATCTAAACTGCAGTGTTAAGTCCTCATGTTACTGCCGAGTGTTTGCACGAAGAAATGCAAAATTTCAATATTACACCATGAACTAATCGTCATAAGCAAACCTGTTTTAGGTAATGAAGGTAACTGTTGCAGAAGTCATACATATCCAGTGTTTGTGACATACTTGTCGCACCCCAGCACGTATGGTATCGTAACTTGTTTCTTATATGCTATGTATTTGCAATTGTTGATCCGCGCATATAAAACACGCAATGGGCTGGTCTGCGCTCCTTCGGCTGGCACTGTAGCATTGCCTTTGAGAACTGTATTGTCGTCTAAGAAATAAGCTCTTTATAAAACATTTTCGTGAACGAAGACTGCGCAAAAATATATTTGAGACGACCGCCATAAGTATACAAGCAGAGGGAACGAGAGCGAACTGACGAAAACACTGCAGATGGCACCCGGACACGGCCCGAACTGCAGCAGACAGGCACGAGTCCGTCCCTTACGTCATGCGAGCGGAGCTCGCCGCGCCTGTAGTTTGTTCTCTGGGCCAATAGACGAAAAGCAGCTTCATGTACTGCAACTGCCTCGGCAGTCAAAAAGGCAGCGCCAGAAACTGCGCCCCCTACAAGATTTTATTTCATGATCATTTCATGTGTTAATATTTTATTGCATTTCTGTGACATACCTGGACAGGTGCTCAGGTGTTTTGTTAGCTGCTGTGCAGTCCATTGTGTTCAACATTCATTTTCTTTGTTACATATTTTTATATGCATTAGAGAGAAAAAAAAAACGAGTGCTGTATATTGCTGTCTTTTTTTTTTTTTTTCAGGTAGGAGAGAGTTGGGAAAGGATGACAAAGTAATGTATACCATTAACAGATGTATAATGATGCTTCCCTTGCCTTCTGTTCAATATGTCTTTTGACAATTACTATTGTATAATGTATGACGTTGCTTCTTCCCAGAATTATTTTCAAAAAAGAGGGGGATGGTGTTATATTGGGGGGGTTTCGGTTTCGAGACCAAAACTTACTCGCCCTCAGGGGGGCGCTGTGATAGCCACGCTGAGCCTATTTAAGGCTCAGCGCCTATTTATTCAATAAACTCTTTTTCAGCCTTGGTCCCCATCTGCGTCTCTCTTCAGGCTGCTGTCCAGGTGGCGAGTTTCTATTCATGCCCACGCTCAATGCTCGACCGCTGCGCCGCCATGCGGCGCTCGTGCGTACCGTGTTTCTAGGTGCTTTTTTTCCCCGAAGTGCCACGACAAGTGCCCTAGATCTTTCTACATAGTTACTTGGTGGGACTAGGGAGATGTTATGCCTGGGCGCACAATCTGCTAAGCCAGCTGTCGCTAAGAGAGACTAGGTTTTTCAAAACACGGTGCCTAGGCTGTTTCGAAAGCAAAGTTGCGTTTGGAAGCTGAAGTAACACTGGACGAAATTTTTCACTCTGGATAAGGGGATAAAGGGATGTGACAAGAAGTTGGTCGTGGTGTGCGATGCACTTCGATCTACAAAAGCTGGGATAATTGTGGGGTATGGAGGGTTTCTCGCACCATGAGCCATATCTTCGCTCCAATCAAGCGTCCTTACCTTCTTTGCATCACTATCTCCCTTCCAGTCAAAACAATAGCAATGGAAAGTGCCACACACGACACATATTAAACAAACTATCGCACGACGTCCAGGAACAAAAAACAAACAAACAAAAAGAAATCACGCAGAAACACCCCTATGAGTTAGACTAAGTATGCGTAAGCCGTGTGAGCATTGTGAGCATTGTGCCACTTGCTCATCTCCAAGCAGCCCGTGTCATTACCAGTGTTATTTAACTTGATTAGGCCAGTATTAAAGATAGAGCAGTGGCGACACGAACTGGTGTCCACGGCGGCGCAAGGATCATTGATGAAGCAAGCAAATTACTGCAGGTGGAGGCGCCAGGCGTGCTGATAATGATGATGATCGAAGTTTATTGGCGCAAGGGCATCTAAGGCCAAAGAGTGCCAGGACATGTGTTTTGGTTGAGTAAAATTGTGAATTTAGGGCTATGACTTAAAATAAAGGCTGTATAGAGGCCTACACGTAAGATATATCTATAAATACTGGTGCATAAATTCTAAAATAATTACTAAGATAAATATAGGGCATTAAATGCATTGGTTACTGGCACACATGTTAAATTATTGTAGATTGTCCGAGTCCCTTGCTGTACAATTCTTGCTTACGCAAGAATTGCGAGAGCTCAGACATACTTTTGTGCATCAGACTGTACCTCACCTGGGAGGCACAATCTGATGGTTAGGATATGAGATGATGTCTAGAAAGTTAACTTCTGCAAGATAATTAAGCACTCTTTTAAAGTTAAAAAAATGCATCCTCTGATAAGAGCATTGAGGGATGGGGGGGGGGGGGGGTATATGATTTAAGTAAAGTTTCCTAAAATGAGCCACTCGCTCTCGGTGAAGTTAAGGACATTGAATGAGGGCATGTAGGACGGTTAAGTTCTCACCGCAGCGTGTGCACGTCCGTGGGTCAGTTGCAGTCAAGAGGTATTTGTGTGTGCCATAAATGTGTCCTATTCTGAGTTGTGCCAGGGTGACTTTGGTGTGTCTAACAAGCTTCGGTGGAAAAGATGTGGTTAACTGCGGTTTAAACAGATGCAGCTTATTTTCAACTTCCTTGTCCCATTCAGCTTGCCAATGATTACGGAGCGCTTTTCGTACCACAGGTTGCTCGTCCACACCAGATATCCAGCTTACATCAACGGTATCCTAATGAGCCGCTTGTCCAGCAATTTTGTCCGCCATTTCATTGCCTACTATACCAGAGTGGCCTGGCACCCAGCATACAACAAGAGCAAGGTTTTGTTTATATGCTACATGAATGTGTTTAAAGAGCATGTTTAATACAGGGTTTCGGCTTGCTTTGCCACAGGACAGGGCTGTGACAACGCTTAAAGAATCTGTGTATATTATAGACTTTTGTATTTCGTGCTGTACAATGTACTCAACAATTATCAAAATACCGTACGCTTCCGCTGTAAAGATGCTGCTATGGTTATGCAAGGTTTTAGAGTTGGAGAAGTTTGGGCCATGGGCTGCACATGATACCGAAGTTGCAGACTTTGAAGCATCAGTAAAAAATGCCATAGAAATACAGTCGAACACGATATATAGAATTCGACGGGGATCGGAAAATAGTTCGATATAGCGAAAATTCGATATACAGATATAGGCCAAAAAAGCACTCGCGATCATAAAAAATTGTGGCTTACCGATTGGAACAGCCGGGAATCACACAGCATGTGCACACAATATGAAAGCGCTTTATTTCACGGAAAAAAAAAAATCACTAATTTTGGGCTACTGGGAAATGAAGTTGAAAACACTACACTCAATCTTCTCGAGACTGTCCAAGTGCGAGAGCCCAGTGCCTTCCATTTCGCCGCAACAGCACCGAATCAGGCTGAATGCCGACGCCAGTTCAGTGGCTGTGCACGGATGCGTTTCTTCTAAAACACAGCTGCCCTTGTCGTCGCTGGAATCGCCGTCTTGAACACCAGCTATTCCGGCCACAATGTCCTCATCAGCGAGGTCGGCTACCGCTTGAACTTCGCTGTCAGCGTTAATGAAGTCATCAACATTAACTTCGGACGGGACGGCGCCGGGAAAATTGGACAAGTTGCGGAACGCGTCCTCCAAGCACTCATCGTCATCTAAAGCTTCCGGACATTCATCTCCGGCCACTTCAAGGTCTGCTTCACGTCGCCCCAAGCGCCGGTAATCATCTGGATCGCGCCGAGCAGGTAAATCTTGAGATCGATTCCCGTGTGGAGGTTTATGAGGAGCCGTTGAATAAGACGCTTCCGATAGCCTACCTTGAATGCCTTTATGATACCCTGGTCGAGGGGCTGCAGTCTTGCCGTGGTGTTCGGCGGGAGAAACTTCAATTCGATGTGCTGCAGCTTGCAAGTCGTTTGATGGGCCGAACAGTTGTCTACCAGAAGGCAAACACGGCGGCCCGACTTGCCCAACTCAGCGTCCCAAGCCTGCAGCCATTGAACAAAAAGTTGACGTGTCATCCAGGCTTTCCTATTACAGCCGTAGCAGACGGGAAGCTGTTTACAGTTCTTGAAGCAGCACGGTGACTTGCTCTTCCCAATCACGAATGGCCGTAGCTTGCACGAGCTGTCCATGTTGGCTGCAAGCAGCACTCACACACGCACTTTGCTCATATTACCGCCGTGTCATGAGGTTCCATGAAGAGCGAGTGTCTTATTCGGCAACATTTGCCAAAAGAGACCAGTTTCGTCCGCATTGAAGATTTCTGCTGGCGAAAACTTCTCAGTGATCTTCGGCCACTCCTCAGAAAGCCACTGCTGCATCTCTTGGCTGCTGACAGCCCCACTTTCGCCTGAAATGGCCTTTCCTACAATGCCGTGGCGGTTTTTAAACCATTGCAGCCATCCAGTGCCACCGCAAAAGTTCTCTTCGCCAAGAGCCGTAGCAAACCATTTGGCCTTTTCGATTAGCATCGGGCCATCCACGGGAATATTTTTCGCTCGGATTTCAAGAAACCACGTATAGAGTGCCTTCTCCACTTTGTCAAAAGGCAATTTGTTCATATAGGCAATTTTGCAAAACGTTCAGCATACTACCACAAATTCCACAGGATGACAGGACTTGCAGAATACCATATCGCCAGGCAGTATCGCATGTCTTCTCAAGATCACAGAATACAGACAGACAGTATTGGCTGTGTACAAATGCATCACGCATATATGACTCAAGCAGAATAAGATTATTGGTTGTCTACCTCGCCCTTTGGAAGCCAGATTGGTGAGGGTCCAATATACCATTATATCCAAAAAGAACACAAGGCGACGGTTAATAATTTTTTCAAATACCTTAACAGCTAGTAAGTGCAATTGGTCTGTAACTATTAACTAAGGAAGGGTGTTTGCCATGTTTGAATATTGGCAGGACTATTGCCTCCTACCAAGATGAAGGTGTATGACCAGTTGCGAAGATCTTATTGTAAAGACCTAAGATGCAGTTTAGGGTCTCACAAGGCAGATTCCTTATTATTAAGCGCGCTGATGACGTTCCGATCATTATGAGTCGTTATCGCTCTCTAGTGCCTTATCTATCCACGTCGAACCATTATGGACTGTGAACGTACTCAAGCGCAGGCTTTGCATGTCACCGCCGCACAGACCGTTCCTTGAAAGCTATCTGCGATGCACATAAAGAGTGCCGACTGCTCATAGCTTCGCGTGCTGTGTTCTCGCCGCTTACCTATAGCGTTGAAGAGACGTGTACGCCCGTAACTTGAAAGCGATCTGTGGAAGTGGCAGAGTGAGGCATTTGCTGAGAGCACCGTCAGTGCTGTGTTCTCACTGTTTCGTTGGCGTTGAAGCGAGAGGCAGTGTAAAGGCAAATTCGCTTGATGCTGCGGGTGCTATCTCTAAAGCGGTCATCTTATTACGGGGCGGACAGAGGGACAGTTTTCTCGTTGGGTAAGCATACAAATGCTCACGCATATAAAATTTAAGATTACCCACAGCGCCTAAACTCTGCGAATGCAGGCTGGGCCGAATAGACCGTGCGCCCAGGCACAGCCAGGGACGCAAAACCAATACCTAGAAGAGTCCAGGGCATGTGCCGTAGCGCGTCGGCGAAAAGGTACCTAGAAACGTGGTACGTGTGGGCGGTGCATGGCGGCGCAGCGGTCGAGCACTGGGCTTGGGCGTAAATAGAAACATGTGTCCCAGTGTGCCCAATGTGGTCAGCGTGGCGTACATAGCGGCTACGCCGACATAACAGTTTGGTCTCGTTCACGCGTTTCATTTGTCGTGGTTTGCAGTTGTTTTGTAATCTGATTGTATGTGCAACACGCATTGTGCAGTACTTTCTGGAAGCCAAGCGGCACCAGCGATTACGCTGGAACCTTCGACAAGTCATGTATAAAAACCAATGCACTTGACTCGCAGATCAGATTTTTGACGATTGCCGACTCTGCCACAAGTCTATCTCAAAATTCTTTGCCTCAATATATAGCGAAATGTAAACACATACAGAACTGCGCTCAAATTTTGCACCAAGGAGTATCGTAATTGTCTGTGAATTTTTTTTCTTCCTGAATGCTGGCGAGTCAGAGAGCGCACAAAAACTATGATATAGTGTTTCAGGAGTAAAATACAGTGGAACCCTGGTTATATGTCCCCCGGTTTTGAGACTACCCGGGTTTTACGACAGATTAGCGCAGTCCTGGTGAAGTCCCCATAGAAGCAAAGCATTAAAAACCCCGGTTATCCGACGCAATTTTACACTTGACCCACGTTATACGATGACCCTCACAAAGCGTGAGACGGAACGGCGGACAAAAAAAAAGTGCCACGGGTATCTCTCCAATTTCCTTTGCCCCACCAGCAGCCACCCGCAACGCCCGCTGTGCTGAAATAGCGCGCTGTGCTGAAATAGCGCCTTTCTTCTCCACAATCCCTTTCTCCCTCTCTTCTCGGCGGCGTCACCTCTTGTCGCGTTGGGGAAGCGTTTCTCTCCTTCCAGTTTTCCAGCAGCAGATCGCCGACAAGGTAGCGCGGAGAGGACTAGGTTTATCGCACGTGTTCTTCGTCGTAATCCTAGCGACCAGCGTTCAGCGGAGGTTTTGAGTTGTGTGGAGCAACGCGACGCACGATGTCCCGAAAGCGGACAGTTCTGTTGCTCGGCGATAAGCTGAATATTATCAAGGAAGCGGAAAAGCGGCATGGAGCCACGAAAGCCAGCATTGCCCGGGACCTTAAGATACCCTAATCTTCACTTCAGATGATCCTGGCAAAAAAAGCAGTGATATTGCAGAATGCCAACAAGTTTGGGCACAAGCGGAAAGTGGCCAAAGAAGGACAGCATGAGAAGTTAGAAAAAGTTCTCGTCAAGTGGCTGCATCAAGCACGGAACTCTGCGATCAATGTTGACGGCGCCATCCTGAAAGAAAAGGTGGACCTTGTCGCATTGCGTCTGGGCATCGATGACTTTCAGGCATCGAACGGGTGGCTGGATCACTTTAAAAAACGAAACAGGATTGTGTACAGCCGCTCCTGCGGAGAATTCACTTCTGCGGATGTTTTGGCAGTGAACGAGTGGCTGGAGTCGCTGCCGGAGATGAATGCTTCATATAAGCCCTGCGACGCTTTCAACGCTGATGAGAGCGGTATTTTTTACCATATGCAGCCCAAGCAAACCCTTGCGTTTAAGGGTTACAGCTGTCATGGTGGCAAGTGTAGTAAAGAACGTGTGACGGCACTATTCTGTGCTAATGAGGACGGTTTCGAGCGGCTGTCCGTGCTCATTGTTGGAAAGTTTGCAAAGCCACGGTGCTTCAAGAACTTGAAGACGCTGCTGTGCAGCTACAACTTCAACAAAAAGGAGTGGATGACGTCTTCGCTCTACAGCAATTTTTCGCAGCAGCTGGATAACAAAGTGGGTGCTAAGGAGAGGAAAATATTGCTTTTCGCGGACAACGGACCGTGCCACCCACCAGATACATCCAGCCTGAGGAACATAAAGGTTGTTTTTTTTTTCCACCCAACTGCACAAGCCGGCTGCAGCCACTGGATGCCGGCATCATTAAGTGCGTCAAGCAAGGGTACCGGAAGCGGTCAGTGCAGCGTCGACTGGCGCCTATGGAGCGCAGCGAGTCAGAAAAAAAAGATCACTGTGCTCGACGCCATGCATTTTATTGCCAGTTCGTGGAACGCAGTGTCGCTAAGCACAATTGCTAACTCGTTCAAGCACTGTGGCATTAAGCGAGAGACTGCCTCCTCTGCTGGAGACGCAACAACCTCGATGCCGCTTGAGGCTGATGCAGGCTTAATCGACGACGATTTAGAGGGTTTAAACCTCACCACCACTTTCGCTGAGTACGTGGAGGCCGACGACAACATTGCAATCTGTGGCGAGGTGCCGCTGGATAACGCCATCGAGGAGGCTTTGCCTAGTGCCGACACAGATGTGACATCAGATGAGAACGACGACGCCACAGATGCCGTGCCTGCGCCTACCCCGTTCACCGAGGTGCTATGGCACATGGACGGCATCCGGTACTTCATCTGTTCACGCGCCACCGCAGAGGACCTCCTTTTAGACATTGCCCAACTCGAGCAAAAGTTCTTGGTTCACGGATCAAAAAAGGTCCAAAAGAAACTTAACCGTCTTTTTTTTTAAAGTTCGCGCCAGCTGGCGGGAATCGCGGCAGTGGGCAGTGGAGTGCCCTAAAGGTTCGTTTGAATAAAGCATGAGTGGTACCTGTACTGCAGCATTAGTTCTTATCGCATTTACTTTTTTTGGTCATTTGGGTTTCCAAGCCCTGCAGAGTATGTTAGTAGTTTACATTGAAGTTTCTCGTAAATCCATCGCGCGAAATAAGTAGAATTTTTATAGGCATAATTTATGTTCGAATTTAAGACGCCCGCATCTTAACGACGCTTTTTCGAGGTGCCGAGAAAGTTGTATAATTGGGGTTCCACTGTATTTTGAAATCCGGTAGAAATCACCGATAACAGTTCACATACGTAAAGCTGCAACATTACAATTTTATAAGTTTAGCTAAAGTACAGATACAAACCTCCGAATGCTAACTTGCAGTCTTTGAATATCCAGGAACATCCCTGCTTACTTTTAGCTATCTTGTTGCACATCTTTTGCCAATCACATACCAAAATTTTAACACCAGAATAATTGTAGCAACTTTATTTGTTAATTGACTTCATAGACAATCTAACTGCATATTTGTAAGGAGCACACAAGATTGGATGTGTCCTGGATGTTTCTTGTGTCTAGAGCGAATATCAAAAATGGTTGTTCTGGATGCCATGTCCCCTTACATTTATTGCTGTTTGGATCTTGTACTTTTCTAAAAAAAAAATGTTGGGCTCCATGTAATATTCAGGCATTGATAACTCAACACCAAGAACAGATAGAACTTCATTTGCAGAATGAAGCCTAATGTATACTCTATGAAGTATAGCAACAGATTTTTTTTGTTTTCCCTTAGGAAATGAACTAGTTTGCTACATTTTCTGCCACATTGTTGCCATGTTGTGTGGGCTTGTATTAAATAAGCTGTAAAACATCTATTAGTGGTCAGACAAAAAAAATGTGCACCGCTTGTATCGTTTAAGACAAAGCTGCAAATTTTGCAAGGCTCAAAGTACGAGCTCGCGCAGAAGTGCCGCGATCACGACGGCTGCAATTACGGGCCATGCCGATCAACGGAAAAGGTGGGCTTTGTGCGCCAGAACGAAACCTCCCCATGATAGTGAAACCAATATGGTGGAAAGCCACTGACATTACCAAGCTCTGGGAGCACATTGCTACTAACGATGAAACAGGTGGTGCTTCAATGGAGGAGTTTCTGAGTGCAGATAGTGCTGCCTCATTATGCAAAGAGATCTCTAACGTGCCAATCGTTGTCGCGACAGGTGGCGGTGTTGTGCGACGTGGGCGATGAGATTCTAAAATGGTCGCTGAATTTTATTACAAGGTAACCTTGCCGAAATTAATGATGACTGACCCCGTAAATTTTGGAAGGCTATTTTACCACCTGGGTCATCCTCGGACACATTAATAATTAACAATATTGCAGTTTCTGATTCAAAGACAATAGTTTCTTCTTTTACACCTACTTCCACTCTGCTTTTACGACTGATAACTCTGTAACCCCTGTTTTTGATTCCGAACCATACCCTCCAATCGATGGTATATCACAGTTTCCTGAGGGTGTACTTAATCCTAAACTTAGACACCAAGAAGTCAAGTGGTCCTGACAGTATCCTGACTTTCTCGTTTGATACTCGCTTTGGTGCAGCAGATATCTGACAATTATCTTTAGCAAATCTCTCTCAACCGCCATCCTTCTTCCCTCGTGGAAACTTGCTTCACTTCTGCCCTTATTTGAGTCGGGTAACGTCCAATTGTTATCTAACTATAGGCCCCTCTCCTTAACAGCACATTCATGTAAATTACTCGAACACATTATCTTTAAACATAATATGAAATTTCTTGAAACTAAGAAAGTTTTATGCGCTTTCCAGCATGGTTTTAGACGTGGCCTTAGCACTATAATACAGCTGACTGAATTTGTTCCCGACATCAGCAGCTCTTCTGACAGAATTCGTTCACGACTTTAGCAGCTCTTTAGATATAGGTGACCAGATTTATGCTATTTTTATAGACTTTGCAAAGGCCTTCAACACTGTCTCCCACCCCTGTTAAACTTATGCACAAGCTGTTCGCTATACTAAAAAACACATCTTTGGTTGGCTGGACGTCAGACTTTCTTTCCCTGCGTTCGCAATATGTATGTTTCAACTCTACTAACTCCCCTTTGATGCCTGTTTTATCAGGGGTTCCCCAAGGCTCAGTACTGGGTCCTCTTTTATTCCTGCTTCATATTAATGATCTCCCCCTACACACCTCAGTTAAAGTACGTCTTTTTGCAGATGACTGCATTTATATCATACAATTAAATCTCCTACTGATCATGTTGTCCTTAACAATTCTTTTGCCGACTTCTGTAACTGGTCCAAAGCATGGCAAATGAATACCAACTTTTCCAAAACTGTCTCCATGTCCTTTACACGAAGCTCATGCCCTTCCTTCTTTGCTTATGCCTTTAACAATACAGTAAAACCTCATTAATTCGAACTCTGTTTTTTCGAACTCCCGCGTAATTCGAAGGCTTTAGGCAGTCCCAACAGTTTGCATGCAAATTTTGCCTGATAATTTGAACAGCCAGCGTGCCCATATCCGGATAATATGTCAGTTTAAACCATGGCCTCCGTGATTTTTTCATGCCTCCGTGATCCGCAACAAAAAAATTTGTGTGCCATTCTCTGAGGCCAGTATAGTTGCCGGAGTGGCAGCCAGGCGGCACTTTAAATCAACTTTCTGTTTCCGGTGCTTTGTTGTGCCTCAGCGATCTGCACAGTGCTACAGCCAGTTTTGGAGGCTAGCTTTAGTTGACAAAGCAACAACCAGGTGCCGCTAGGTCAAAATTTTTTGGTTCCGTTTCCATTGTTTCTTTGTCTAGCTTGTGGCAGGCACTGCTCGTAGTGTTTTGATTGTTCAATGCCACGACCAGACGTGTTCTGTGCTCTGCTAGTTATTCTTGGCCACGTGCGCGGTGTTGGTGTTAAGAAAATGCCGAAGTACAGAACTCTGACTCTCTGCCAGAAAGTGTGCCTAATTGAGGAGGTTGAAAAATAGACAAGCTCCAAAACACAGCTGGCAGAAAAGCACAAGGTGCCTTTATTGACCCTTTCGACGATATTGAAAAATAAGACAAAGATCCCCGAGGCCACGAGAAGACCCATTCGACGAAGCAGGCAAGGATTCGTTTTCCTACGTATCCGGACGTTGAAGACGCCTTGATAAAATGGCTTCAGCATGCAAATGCAGCACACCTGCCTGTGAACGGCACGCTGCTGCGCAAAAAGGCCGATGAGCTTGCACTGCGGCTGGGCCATGAAGCATTTAAGTGCAGCAATGGCTGGTTGTCCAGATTTAAAGACCACAATATTCTCACGTTTGTGGCAGTGTGCGGCGAAAGTGGGAGCGTCGACCCAAATGTTGTCGAGAATTGGAAAAAGCATACATTGGCTCCGCTGCTTCAGCAGTACGCGGAGGACAATGTTTACAACATGGACGAAGCTGCACTGTTTTATAAAATGCTGCCAATGAAGACGTTTATTGACCCTTTCGACGATATTGAAAAATAAGACAAAGATCCCCGAGGCCACGAGAAGACCCATTCGACGAAGCAGGCAAGGATTCGTTTTCCTACGTATCCGGACGTTGAAGACGCCTTGATAAAATGGCTTCAGCATGCAAATGCAGCACACCTGCCTGTGAACGGCACGCTGCTGCGCAAAAAGGCCGATGAGCTTGCACTGCGGCTGGGCCATGAAGCATTTAAGTGCAGCAATGGCTGGTTGTCCAGATTTAAAGACCACAATATTCTCACGTTTGTGGCAGTGTGCGGCGAAAGTGGGAGCGTCGACCCAAATGTTGTCGAGAATTGGAAAAAGCATACATTGGCTCCGCTGCTTCAGCAGTACGCGGAGGACAATGTTTACAACATGGACGAAGCTGCACTGTTTTATAAAATGCTGCCAATGAAGACGTTTACCCCAAAGGATGCGGTAGTCACGGGAAAAAAACAACCCAAGGACAGAATAACCTTTCTGTTTGGTGCGAATATGTCCGGCAGTCACAAACTCCCGCTGCTGATCATCGGAAAAGTGGAGAAGCCTCGGTGCTTCAAGAATGCACGACTTCCTCCTAAAGATGACGTGCTGTACAGAAGTAACAAAAAGGCTTGGATGACGGCAGCACTGTTCGAGGAGTACGTGAGGCATCTAGTTTGCTGCCGCAGGATGAATAGTTGTTTTTGTTGACAACTGCCCAGCCCACGCCGACATCCAGAACTTGACAGCAGTTAGACTTGTCTTCCTGCCGCTGATGGTTCAGCCGTATCGCAGCCTATGGACCAAGGCGTTATTCTGCAAGCGAGGAAGATTTATCACTGCCAATTGCTTAAAAGGATCTTGTTGTGCTATGATAACGGCAAACAATATTCCGTGGACCTACTGGGTGCCATTTGCCTAATCGTGTACGCTTGGAAGCAGGTGGAGGGAGATATGATCAGGCGTTGCTTTGTGCACGCCAGTTTTTCCAAGCAATAAGATGACAGTTCCAAGGATGCATCTGATGCCAACTGCACACTGGATGATGAAGGAGAGTCATTGTGTGCGTGCATGAGTGACTTCGACGAAGAAAACGGCAACAAGAGCAACGGAGAGACCTTTGCGGAATATCCGAGCGTGGAAGTTGACGTCCAAACGTCTTATGCCGACCTGGAAGGAGAAATATGTGACAACAGGCCTTCGAACGAAGGTGAAGGCGATGTTGAGCCCGCCCGAGCACCAGCTTTAGCTGCAGTCGTTGAGTCACTGAACGTTGTGCGCAGTTTTGTGGAGTGCAGCGGCAGTAACAGTGAATTGCTGCGCATTGTAAGCAGACTGGAGGACGTAGCCTAGCCTACGGTGCAGCTAACTACTGCACCAAGCAGTCATGCATCGATGACTACTTCAAGTGACCGTTTTTCAGGCGAAATAAAGATGCAGTGTCGATACAGCCACGTTTCGTACGTTTATTTCTCGCTTTTCGTCCATTTTTGATAATTTTAAAACCCGGTTAATTCGATAATTTTTCACGGTCCGACCAACTTCGAATTAACGAGGTTCTACTGTATTAGTTTAAATAGGGTATTCGAATTCAAATATTTAGGTATCCTATAACACAAGATTTGTCATGGTCGAAACAATTGATGTCACCTGTAACAAGGCCCTTAAAAGACTAGGTTACTTCCATCGTACGCTGCGTCTTACTCCTCTAGAAACTAAACTTCTAACATATAATGCCCTCATTCGCCCCTCCTCGAATATGGCTGCATTGTATGGAATCCATAAAACACTGTGACATCAAAAAAAACTAGAATCAGTGCAAAAAAAGGCAGTGCATTTTGTTTGTAGGAGATATGACAAGGACTTTTCGCCATCTAACACTCTTCCCCTACTTGGTCTCACTCCTCTTGCAGAGCGTTGCAAACTTGAATGCCTAAAATTCCTTCCCACGTGTTAATCAATGCTCCTTGTCTCTCCTCTCTAGATAACTATTTGACTTTTTCTGTACCCTCATGTACGAGGAGTCGCCATGCTCATAATATTTCTACCTTTTTGCCCGCACTGATTCCTTTAAATAGTTTTTTTTCCATCAACAATTGAAGTCTGGAATTAATTACCGGGCAACATCCGTTCATTACCACTGAAACAATCGACGCAAGCTTGTTTATAAATGTTTGTATGTTTGCTGTTCATTCCACTCCTGCAATAGTCTCATTGAGGCTGCAGTATGTATAAATAAATAAATAAATAAATAAAATAAAATAAAATTCACCATGAACTGTCTTTGGACACCGCAGTTATGAACCTGAAACTCCTGAGATAGCAAGTATGGATTTCAGACTATTTCAGCGTGCCTAACACTTGACACACTGTTTAGAGGTGTAAACAAACATTTTATTTTTCGCAGTCTACCTTATACAATGGTTATAGTTTAGCTCATGTGGCAAATGTGGTTTCGGTGCTACAAAGGTATGTCGGCAGCTTTCTTTTACACCAGTCCAGATATAGTGATGATCGGTTATAACGACTGAATTTTTCGTTCTTGATATCGTTACAAGTGGACTGCTATCATATTCACTTTCTGCAGGCGTGGGTGTCTAGCCCAGTGGGTAAGACACTCGGCATTTGAGCGTGGGGCTGTAGGCTCGAATCTCACCGCCACCAATGTTTTTCCTTTCGAGTTTATTTTGTTTTAAACATTATTTTCTTTATACGATTCATCTTGCATGACGGACGGACAGGTTTCCTTATTGAGTAGGCATCGAAATGCTTACAAATTTTAAATTATTTTCTTGAGCATTTAGCTAATATTAACAGGGATGATGTGCTCAGTGAGAGTAATTGTGAAATGGCGTATGACAAATAAAATTATAACATAGACACACTTACAAACACCTTGTTTCCACAGAAAACATTTATCCAACAAAAAAAAAAAGCTTGCAAGCCATGGGTCAATACAGACATGTTAAAGCTGATAAAAAAAAGTGAGATCAAATTTACACAAAGTTCATACGAACCAGGTGTCTAGACACACTACAAGAGTTTAAAGATTACAGAAACTATGTCATTGAGGAGTTTTGTGTGCTGCCAAAAGGCATTATTAGACAAACCTTTTCAGATCATCAACAGGGCCATCCAAAGATGTATGGAAAATTCTAAATTCCCTGATAGGACGATCACAAGACGCACTTACAAAAATTGTGAAAGATGATGTAGAACAAAATAAAGTTAATCTAGCTAACACGTTCAATGACTATTTTCTTTCAGTTGCGCCAACACTGGACTGGGTAACTACAATAGCTTATGCTATATGGGTCCACACAATCAATATACAATGTTTCTAAAACCAGTGGCAGAGAACTGAGTAACTACAAATTCCTTTAATTAAACAGCAGTAAATCAAAAGACGCATTCGGCCTGCAGATAGGAGCAATCAAGTACACTTTCGATATTGCACATTATTTAACGCACATATTGAACATCTATCTATTATCATATTACATTTTACATATTATCTGGCATGTTTTGTGTAACATGCAATGATTGTTGCAATTTATAAGAAGGGGAGCAAAAATGATAAGTCTAATTATCAGTCCATTTCTATTCTGCCAGCTTTCTTGAAAGGCTTCGAAAAGATGATCCTTAAGTGCATGACATGTTTCTCTGATCATCATGAAATACTAACTTCCCCCCCTCCCCCCCATAACAGTATGGTTTCTACGTAAACATGTCAAGTGAACTAGCACTCCTTGCTCAGATGGAATTCATCAGGGTGTCTACGAAGTTTACATATTCAAATTCCCTAAGATTACCAGGTTTTCCCTGAGCGTCCTTGCAAAATTTCCTGAGTGACACAGAACTTTGTTTTATGTCAAGATAAGCCGACACCATGTCGCCCGATTCTGTCTCTCTAGTAAGCATGTTAAAAAATGAAAAACGACTTGATTCAGTTTGCACAGTAAAGAGCAGTGTTTATCTTATTCAAAATAGAAAACTGAAGGAAGGGGTTAGGAAAATACACAGCGAATAAAATATCTTCGAAAAAATATGGTAAAGTCCCTTGCAAATACTGTTGTTCTTTCAGTCCTCGTCTTTTGGGCTGTGCAAACATGTCGATATTGAATCACCTACTCGCCCAAGCTTCCACCTTATACAAAAGCAAATGTTTTTGAAAATGAGCTATTTCTATCAATCAATAGCAAGCTAATTGGTATCAGGCCTGAACTTTGTCACAAGTGAGATTCTCTCAGCAGCTGGAAAGTCAACCTCATCTGTCCTGCATACTCTTAGCCTGCGCACAATGCCTCAGTGTTGAGTTTCACTGCATTAAAGAGTTTATTTAGGTTTGGACGAGGGTCACCAGCATCTCGGTGTCAGCCAACACTTTGCTCATTGAGCTAAAGCTCCTTCAAAGATGAGGCAAGACAGTTCCTTTCCCAATCATTCTTCCGGACCTTATTTTGTGCAGTCAACATGCAATTTTTTGGGCTCCTAGGAGCCGTGAAAACATCTGAAAAATCAGGCTGTCCAAAAAAAATGAATTCATGTCTTTTACTGCCCTTAAGGGCTCAAATCACCACAGGCAAGTCCGAAAGAGCTCTGAAAGCCTGCCAGTACACTTATTAGGCATGTCGGTACTTGTACTGTGACAGGAGATGGGTGCATGTGTGTATAATTAGGGAATACGTACTGTGTCCTGTGACAATTGCCCCTCCCAGGCTTGTTAAGCGTCCCCGCAATACTTCACGTATGCTTCACTGTGTAACACTGCTGTGTTCAGACGAAGCAGCTAGGCCTCGTGTTGCAGCGGTGGTGGCTACAGCTGCCATGCAAGAGCGCCGGTTCGAGGTGGCAAGATAATAAAAACGGTGGTGATAAATTTGATGAATGCTGTTTCGGAACTGCGGTCACGTCACGGTAAAAGTACGGAAATGGGTGGCGAAGAGTTCTTGCGTCCGAAGTTTCACACATTCCTATACATTGACCCGATGGGGTATGTGGTGGTGCTGCAAAGCCGTCCGAATTATAGGCTGTCCTGAAAGGCTGACTGTACAATGGCAGCTTTTTTAGCCGACGACACGGCATCAAAAACCATTCGTTATGATTCATCACTTTTACTCGAGCAAGCATCAGGCCACTTTTGTTCTCTCAATGAAAGGACAGCTAGTTTTGCCTGATAGAAGCACAAATCCCCTGAGTTTTCCCTGGGTATTTCCAGACTATTAAAAATACCTGAGAATTCCCAGTTTTCCCTGTTGGTAGACACCCTGTTCATACTACTAGAAAATTTTGAAAATAAAAATATGGCTCTGGGAATTTTTTTACACTTCACTAAAGCTTTCGACCTTATTAGTCATCCCACCCTTCATCAGAAACTCAAGCGCTATGGTTACCATGTGACAGTATTGTCTTAAAAAAAATCTCACACAATTCATTGATATTAACTGACATCCTTCAGCACAACCGCTAGCTTCGGGTGTTCCTCAAGGGAGCATTTTGGGCCCTTTCCTTCTTATACTATACATTAATGAACTTGTGAATATTGATAATTCATCAAAGTACACTATGCATGCCGACCCCATGAGTTTATTCTTTTCAGGGTTTTCAGGTGTCGAGTTGGCTGAAAGAGGCAATAAAACATTAGCACTAATATTTGGGCTCTTGAAAATGATTTAAAGAGCAATGTTCAACAGAATAAAGCTGTAATGCTCCATCCATGTGTCATATGTAAGAGGCAGGGGACACAAAAAGAAAATAAGGGGACGATGTGCGCCGGACCGGTCCGAACGGCACAAGCCCTCGAGGCGCGTGACCCGAGGGGTGATCGGAGAAGCGGCGCCAAGCTGGTATTATCGACATGGCTCTGGGCCAAGAAGATTGGAGCGCCAGCTTCATACTGGCGACGGGACCCATGGAGGTTCGAACAGGCCCGTGATGCTGGCGACCCCGGGTGTGGCCGTTGACCTTGGCGATGTTCGACAAGGCTCCCTGGACCTGCCGCAGCCTCCCACGGCAGTGCCGGGCACTCTAGGAAATGGATCCCCCTTCTTCGGTAGACCAGCATGGACGATAGTCCTCAGGGCTTCTCGTCGGCACTCGGAGAGGTAGCGGCAGAGCCCGGTGTTAGGCCTAGCCAGGCAGGCCTGAGTGCACGTCACCAACATAGTTCGGGACGCCGGCATCCGAGACAGAGGAGCTGGCCGGCCAATGCCAAAGAAGCAAAACTTGCGGAGTCGGCGGGTTCACTGACGGTGACCAAGAGCCGACGCACAGAAGTGACGTGCATCAACGGAACCTTGTAAGAGCGTTCTTTTTTTTGTTAGCGTACAGCCATAGGCCAGGGTTGCCGGACTTTTGCGCGAAACGCGCTAAGGACGCCCATTGGCGAAGATAAGGAGACTGTTTTGGCTAAGCAAGTGTAGATTTTTATTTTTGTCAGTTGAGTTTTGAGTTCTATTTTGAGTGTGTATTATTTTGGGTTTGTTATTAGTAAAGTCTGTTTGCTGTGCTCGCCTGCGTCTCCCGACTCCGTCGCTCCTCCCAACATCTGCGCGGCCCTGAGATCAGTCAGTGACACCATGTAAAAAATGTTTCCATCTTCCACCCCAATGATCACTAACACTGAAATAGTTGTTCACTCTTTTAAAATCTTAGGAATCTACGTTTCAGAAAGCATGTCATGGGAGGATCACTTTAATTACCTTGTGAAGAAACATTCTCGTATGACAAGCTTTATACGCTGACACTTTTCATCTTTTCCGGTGCCAGTAAATATCTCATTATATAATTCATTATATCCCTCAAAAATGAGTTATGGCAGCCTAGTCTGGTCCACAACAACTCTTGAAAACATTAACAGGCTTCTCCGTTTGCAAAAACAAGTAATCCACATAGCTTTAAAAGTTTCTCCTAACTCACACACTGTGGAATTATTTGTTAAAGGGCCCCTCACCAGGTCTGGCCGTTTTGAGCTGGCAAGCGCAGAGCACACAATGCGCGCCAACGATCGTGTTTTCAAGAAAATTACATTGCTACGTGCTGCGGAAAGGTCTGAAATTTAAATCCGAACGCTGATTTCTCTTCTTTTCGCGGTGACCGCGCTCCAAACTGGACGGCGACGTTCTTGTGTCCGCAGTGTGACGGTGCTCGTAGTGACACGTGCCTTCGATAATTATTCAAGGCACCATCTCTTATTTGTGTGATCTGTTGCTTGAATTGACGAATTGAAGTTTACGGAAATAATAACACACACAAACGGAATGTCTGCATGCTTTTTGTTTTACTTTGCGCCGAAGCAAGAGAGATGTACTTCTGCTTCGTCTACTTGTTCCCACAGTCATGCAGTCTTGTGCGCAGGTATCGAAACTATACCATTTTCTACCGTGTCCCAGTGCGTGATCATGCTCTGCGACCCACTTGTTCTGCCTCAGTATTCGTGTAGCACTGAATTATACTGCTAGTCATATGTCCTTGTGCACAGCGTGCAAAATTGTGCACTGTGCGAAATGCCACCAGCAAAAATGCCCAGCAGCAAAAAAAAGAAAGAAAAACAAAAGCAAGGAGAAAAAGAAAATGAAGCCGGGCTCGTGACGTACGGGTCGCGCAATCCTCGAGGTCTGGCATAGGAGAACGCAGGGAAGGAACTTCGCTTGCTGAGGCTAGACGGGGCGAGTAGAGAGAGTGTATCGCTATGCAGTGGAGCTCGCCTTCTGAAATCATGGGTTCACAGCATTGAAATACTTTTATCTCGGCTATTAATGAGCTGATATGAAAAATTTTTGTGGCAGAATGCTTCCTAGAGGACGTGTAACAATTTCCAGCGTATAACCAAAATTTGCTATGGGGCCTGGTAAGGGGCGGCCCTTTAAGTGAAATCATTGTATCCCTATAGGCTTGCTCGACATTACAAATGTGACGTATCTAGGCATACCAATACATTAGACAGCTTGGCGGGACTTGAAAAAACCTTCCTTTATACAATACATGTAAACCTCGAAAGTGAAAAGTATGCCATACAAAGTATGGAAAACAGAAATTGAAACTTTGCTTGCCATCTTAACTAACTGAACTAATAATAATATTATTTCCTTAATATTATTCCGAAATTTGCACACAAGATACTTCTGATTCTCACAAGAGTCTTTAAGCTTTTATGGTTGCAATCTGCCATCTGGATATCTGACTCTTAATTTTGCATTCCTCACTACCCGCATTCTTGTATATCCTGTACCTCATGCTATGAACACTATTTTAACCTCATTTGTAAGCTTGTTGTTTTATATATTCTTTCCAATCTGATATTTGTCATTGCTTACTTATTTCTATATGGCTGTCTTACATGTTGTGCTAGACAATGTCAGTATCTTTTATGCCTATTGTTAATGCATACATACTGAAAATTTGTAACCTGTTCAGTTAGACTGCGTTCTTATGACTATGTACCATTTGTAGGGGTACAGACCCCGTCAATCCTGTCGAAAGCATTTTGTCTGCGCTCCTAAACATTCTACGATGCTTGAATAAATTTCTTCCCTTATGTACCGAGATTGCGTTTGAAGTGTTAATTATAATATTATGATGCTTTGAAAAATCTTTTCATTATGTCTGGATGCAGTTTCAATAGGTAGGGCAGGAAAATCACAAGTGCACTGAAATATGGTCACGTAATACGCACATAGAAAATGTGTGCTCGAAGGCGAACCAGGGACAAGGTTTCTTAAAGGGACACTAAAGCGAAACAATAAATCAGTTTAGACTAATGAAGCATTGTTTGAGAACCCTGCAGGCAGTCATTTAAAAAAAAAATAGTTTGATTATTAGATGAGAAAATGAAGGCCCAAGTATCAGTATTTGAATTTCACGCCGAAACCACAGCACTGGTACGTCAGGGTGACGTCAGGGATTCCAAAAGTCTGTTTTCGCATTTGGGCCGTGTTGGCTGAATAAAGGTTCCCGAAACTTGCCATGTTTAATATTTGGTTCCTTTAGAACATAATGTAGTAAATCTGTACCGCTATATATAATTAGTAGGCCCTAGCAGATGCCACCAAAATCCAAGACGTCACAGCTCCCAGGTGCAGAAACTTAAGTAGGCGTCGCCACCCGTATTTCGTTCTTGTGCTTTTTCTGGCTTACCAAACGTCTTATTATAAGAGTGGTGTTTTTGGTGTAGTAGAACGGTAATTTACTGATGCAGAAGAAATCATTTCTCACTTTAGTGTCCCTTTAAGGCAAAAACTAGATCAAGCTTTGCGAGATGTAAAGCTGATAGCTTATAAAACTTTTGTTAGGCCTTTACTTGAATATGCCTCAGTCATCTGGAGCCCTCATCAGAATGCAATGACTACAAGGTTAGAGAAAGTTCAATGTCGTGCTGTGCGCTTCACAGGCGCAATATACCGCCGTTTTAGATTCCGTCACACAGATGTTGCAGTCTTGCGAATTGGAAACACTAGAAGCATGAAGGCAAAAGAATCGTCTCAAAGTGTTTTTTAGGATTTTACATGGGCATTTAAAAATTAAGAAAGATGAGTACGTGCAACTACCTGGAAAACGAAGAAGTCGTGTTAATCACCAATATGTCTTACAACCATACTTTGCTCACAGTGATGTGTTTTGCTATTCTTTTTTCCCTGTCTTGATTGAACTTTGGAATGCGAAGTTCTGTGGCAAATACCAGTGATGTTTGTCAATTTGAAAAATCGTTAAACATGTATATCTGTGATTCCGCTGCCGCTTGATGCACCTGTATACCGTATTTACTCTAACCTAACATGCCCCCTTTTTTCAGATAAAACGGGTCCAAAAATTGCATGCACGTTAAAATCCGAGTACGACCCAGAATCCGTGTTACCATATCGCCCTCGGCATTTGAAAAATGGCTGCCTCATACGCGCTTCTAGCCTAGCTGCCGCAGCTTCCTCAATGTGCATACCTCAGTGTTGTATGTGTAACCAGGCACTAGTGTAACCTAGTCTACCGCCTGTCCTCCCGTTTTCTGCGTTTATTCAATCAGCATGGAAGTGCTGACTGCGAAGACCCAGCGAGTCCCCCGTGATGCCGCATTTAAAAGGAATGTTATCATGTGCGCGGAGACGGACGGCCGCATCACGAGCGGTCGGAGCTCCCGAAACTTGTATGCGGGACTTGCGCAAACAGAGAAGGAGAATATTTTCGCCAGCAAAGCAACGAGGAAGGGTTTCAGTGGACCGAAGCAGGGCCACTTCGCCGAAATAGAAGAGCTGCTTGCAGAATGTGTGCAAGAGCAGCGAGCATCACAGCGGCGTGTGACGACCGATCTGCTCAAAGTACGTGCAATGCAGTTAGCCCCACAGAAAGGGCTAATGCAGAGTGACTTCAAAGCAAGCAGGTGCTGGCTATCAAATTTTATGAAAAGGCTTTTCTCTTCGAAAGCGGACAGGGATATGCCAAAATTTTCCCGAAGAATATGAAGGGAAATTGCAGTTTTCAGCGGTATGTTTTGAAGTTGCGACATAGAAACGGCTACCACTTCGGACAAACTGGAAATGCCGATCAGTCGCCGCTCTACTTTGACATGCCTGCCACCACAACCGTTGAAAAGAAGGGGGCGAAGCAAGTGTGTGTTTTGTCTTCCAGCCACAAAAAAACTAGTCGTCGCAATGCTTTGTTGCACAGCGGATGGGCACAAGCTGCCCCCGTATCTTCAGACGGAAGACGCTCCTGAAAGGAACCGTGTTCCTGAGCGGCGTGATTGTGCGCGCAAATGAAAAAGGTTGGATGACCACAGACTTCGTCGCTGACTGGATTGATAACGTTTGGCGGAAGAGGCCCGACGGCAGTTTGGGTCTGCGTGGGATACTTGCGCTCGACGAGTTCAGGTGCTACCTTGACCAGCGCATCAAGGACAAGCTGGCTGCATCAACATCAACCTTGTCGTGATACCCGGTGGCATGACATCGCAGCTCCAGCCACTCGACGTTTGTTTGAACAAGCCAGTGAAAGATAGAATTCAGGTGCTCTACACCGAATGGCTTGTCAGTGGCTGCCACGAATTCACACCTGCCAATTAAATGAAGCATGCTTCACTGCAGGACTTTGCTGGATGGGTGAAAGATGCATGGTGCATGATCCCGTCTGCCATGGTCAACGAGGCCTTTAAAAAGTACGGTATTTCGAATGCCATGGATGGCACCTAGGATGAAATGCTTTGGTCTATTGATAGTGATAAGGAGTTGTCTGATAGCGATGACAAGTGATATCTATTGCCCCACGCGACTAGTCCTGGCGCAGTGAAAATCTTGGCAGCAAGGTACGACGCTTCCATTTGTGTTTTTATTCATCGTAACTTTATGTATTGGGAATAAATGTTTTTTCCAAATTAGAGAAAATAGCATTACTATATGTAAGCATGAGGCGTGCATTATTGTACTCTTTTTTTTTTTTTTTTCCGTGAAAAATGGTTGTGTGTTACAATCGATGTTCTCACTTTTCACGGAAAACAGGTGCGCGTTACAATCGAGGGTACGTTAGAATCGAGTAAATACAGTATATGGTTTGTCTGTATTTAAAACCCTCCCTCAAAGAACCCTCAGCAAAGGGCTGACAGTATGAAATAAATAAATAAATAAATAAATAAACAACCAACTAACATATTGTTATATGAGGGTTCAAATGTAGTCTTTAGGGCAGCATTATGCGGATTGCTGCCAGCTAGTGACCTGCACTTTCCAACAATGAGAGTGCATATGCCTGGTTACAGCATCTTTCACTCGTCCACCTCATATGCCTGTCAGATATGCAATTATACAGAGTAACCCCCCAATTCAGACATACACCTTGATATTGAAGCTGCTACTTGACTTGACCAAGCCAAGCTCAAGAGAGCACGTGGTGTGAATATGTTTACAAGGTGTCTACGAAGTTGACATTTCCAAATTCCCTGAGTTTTCCAGGTTTTTCCTCAGTGCCCTTGCGAAATTCCCTGGGTGATGCAGAACTGTTTTATGTCAAGACGGGCTGAAACCATGTCACCTGATGCTGTCACTCTCTAGTAAGCATGTGAAAAAAAAAATTCAGTTCAAATACTCAGTAGTAGTGTTTACTTTATTCAAAAAGATAATAAAAGAGAGGGGTTAGTAAGATGCACAGCAAATAAAATGTTTGAAAAACATTGCAAATTGAGTCGGACATTCTCAAATACGAATAAAAAGGAGATGCAAACAGAAGAAAATATATTCGAATATGAGCTATTTCTATCTATTGATAGCAAAGCTCAGTGGTATGAGGCCTGAACTTTGTCACAGTTGAGATTCTCTCTCAGTAGCTCGTAAGTAAACCACACCTGTCTTGACATATTCTCAGCCCCCACACGCCTAATTGTTGTGCTTCACTGCTTTACAGAGCTTATATTGGTTTGATTGAGGGACACCTGCATCTTGGCATCAGCCAACACTGTTCTTTGAGCTCAAGCTTCTTCAAAATGGTGGCAGCACGCTTCCTTTCCAGTTCATTCCTCAATGCATAGGTACTTTCTGTTCTTGTCCTCCTTCTGACACGTGTTGGCCCACATACCATTTGAAGCATCCTCTTGGTGAGTTGTACAGTCATCATCCAATATTTTGGACTCCCTAAGGGCCGCGAGAACATCAGAAAAATCAGGCAGTCGAAAAAAATGAATCCATGTCTTTTACTGCCCTTAAGGGCTAAACTCACCGCAGGCAAATCCAAAAAAGCTCTGAAGGTCTGCCAGTACACGTATTAGGCCTATTGGCGCTCATACTGTGACAGGAGATACCAGGTGCACGCGTGTATAATTAAAAAATACATACTATGTCCCGTGGCAATAGCCCATTCCCATGCTTGTTATGCTTCACCGCGATACATTTGTGCAGCTTCACCAAGTAACATTTCTGTACAGAGGTGAAGTTGGCTTTCGGGAACTGGCATTATGCAACGCACTGTGCTTTCCGAGCTTTGAAGCTAATCGAGAGGACCACAAATGCGGAATCAGTGCCATTGCTGACAGCGGCGAATTCTTTCAATGAAAAACACGGCACCCAACAGCAAGAAGCTTAATAGCGAATGTCGAAGCAGCTAGGCTTAGCGTTGACGCAGAGGTGGCTACAGCTGCTGGGGATCTGCGTGTGAGGGCGCCGGTTCAAGGTGGCGATATAATGAAAATGGTCACGGTGGTGGCTTTGATTAATGGCGTTTCGGACCTGCGGTCATGGAAAACAGTCAGGAAAATCGGACGGCAAAGGGTATTCTTGCTGAGGTTCTTCAGCGCACGAAAAGGGACGAGAGACAATGGCAAGACGTGGACACAGCGCTATCCACGTCTTGCCGTTGTCTCTCTCTCTTTTAGTGCGCTAAAGAACCTCAGTTATGGAATACCAACACGCCTTAACCTATGCTCTTTCAGGTATTCTTGCGTCCGAAATTTCGGACGTTCTGATACATTGAATCTATGGGGTACGTGATGATGCCGCGAAGCTGTCTGAATTATCGGGCATCCGGAAAGTCTGTTGTTGACTGTACACTGGCAACTCCTCCAGCCGACCACAGGACGTCAAAGATGATTCATTACAATTCATGTCTGCTACTCAAACCAGCGTTACCGTGACTTTTGTTCCCATAAAATTACAGTTAATTTTCCCTGATAAGCACAAATTCCCTGAGTTTTCCCTGAGTTTTCTCAGACTACTCAGAATCCCTGAGAATTCCTGGTTTGCCCGGTTGGTAGACACCTGGTTTAAGACATTCATTGCATTGCCTTAGGCATGTTCAAGTCAGGAATTGTCTTGAGCCAGATTTGACCAAGTCAAGTCGTGGCTTCAAGTTAAGGTGCATGTCTGAATACAGGAGAAAAAGCTGCTTACACTCATCAATTTGAAAAACTGGATTGGTTGGGCTTACCATTCGGTCCTGGCAAGCATTGACATCATTCAGTTAAGTGAATTCTTGGCAATTCAGAAATCCATGCACTAGTTAATTATAACCAGGGCATGATGAACACAGTGCCAAAAATGTGCGACACAATAGCCCCACTAGCATATAAGTGAAACATACAGTGCACTCCCAAAATTCAGTTGTATTGTTTGAGAGACCAACAGCAGGACAGCCTTGCCATTCTCATACCCACATCCCACATAATAAACATGTTTTGCATACAGTGCACATATTGGTTCAGTCCCACTTGCTTTCCTGTGACAGGAGACCACACTTATCTGAATAAGGTGACAGTTTTTAAGACGTGAGCCTTCTTGTGTCCTGTTTCACCCTGTGTAAAGAGTTTGCTGCTGCAGGATGATTTAAGGTAAAAAGCATCTAGTTAATTCTCAAACATATAATCTCGACCTCATCGGCAACAGCGGAGGAGTGCTGAATTCGCACCTTGACGTAGTTTCCTCGGTAGAAGACACAGGACTCCCGGAATAACCGTGCCCGGAAGACACCCCACTTGTCCAGCAGGTCAGCCACAGGATCAGCATACTGGAAGCACATGAGCCAACAAGTAAATGTCTCCACCTTGCAGCAAATGCACGTTGCACTGCTTATCACTAGAACAATGTGCAACAATACACACAATATATTATGGGAAAATCATTTGCTATGCTATAATAGTTTTTGACAGCAGCATCGGTTAACAGTTTTCCTGCTGTATTTTTGAAGCGAAGAAACATAAGTGGAATAAACTTCACTGTAGATTTTGTGCGCTCATTTCTGAAAGGTGACGTAACTCTTTTTTACCACCCCTATAGAAGTCAACCAATTTGATTGACAGTTTTTCTATGCTTTGTTAAACATTTCCGTTCGAAGTCTTATACTAGCAATATCATGCATTGTCTGAAATGACTGAACTTCAGCTATTTGGCAGATTTGACAATTTTTGGCTGATTGGGGAGTCTGGAAACAAACTTAGACTAGAGGCTATAGTGAAAGGTAGCCTCCACTGCCCCTAGCACTTCAATAAAACGACGCAAAATCTGCGATTTGGTCGACTTAGCAACATAATTTTTAAGCGACACTAATAGTGAAGACACAGAGCCTTCCCTCGACCTGTCAATTTTCAGATTCAATGTATAGGCTGTTTCAATAATGTCTGAAATGATGTAGATGCTCATTAGTGCGTGTTATTTTCGTAATTGTGTTTGACTAATATCAAGTGCAACTTTACTCCTTTCTCGGTAGGCTGCTTTTATTCATCAGCACTTTGACAGCATATGTACAACTACGAGCAATCCTTCCTGTCGTGTGGGGATTTCACTCACACAAGAAGAAGCAGTCCATGTCAAACTGACCTTTGACTGAAGCTTGATAGCTGCCATATCTCCTACATTTTAAAAACCACCTGTGCAAATGCCCTTATTCCTTACTGTACACTATTTTGCAATGCTCTACATCACTGTACAGGAACTGAACAAAGCCTGCATGGGCTATAGTGCCAGTTGAACACATACTAGACCACCTTGCTCACACAAAAAAGCTGACTGAATGCAACAATCAAGTAAAGGGAAGCTTCTGCATGCTCCCTGACCTGACAAACATTGCTTTGCAAGCCTAAAGAATGCCGTAAGAAACAAACCAAGTGCCTGATGCAATGAGTAAAAGCAAATGCTCCCTGAATAATAGGAACTTACCTGTTTTCACATTTGCAAAGCTACTGCTTTCCTGCATAGCATGGGCATCATTATGGTTAATATTCATGCCAAGAAATTTTCAGAATAATTTCTTTTGCGCAATCTGACTTTTAAATGTTGGGAACTAGGAACTATGTGTATATTTTGTATATTTCAGACTTGGGGTGTCTACAAAGATGACATGTACAAATTTCCTGAGTTTTCCAGGTTTTCCCTGAGTGCCTTTGCAAAATTCCCCGAGTGACACAGAACTTTGTTTCACGTCAAGAGTGGCTTACACTATGTTGCCCGATGCTAAAAAATTATTTAATCCAGTTTGAATAGTAAGGAGTGTCATTTATTTTATTAAAAAAGAAATCACAAGGGAGGGGTAAGTAAAATGCGCAGCGAATAAAACATCTTTGAAAAAATGGTAAACCTCATTGCAAATCGAGTCGAACATTCTCAAATATAAATAAAAAGGAGATGCATACAGAAACAAGTGTTTTCGAATATCCCCTTCAGTCATGAATTATGATCGACTGTTGATACATGTGTGAAACATAGGTGGTGCTTGAGACTCCACTGAAAGCAAATCAAGGTGGTAGAATGACTGAGCATTTTATGATGAGTCATTA
Source organism: Dermacentor variabilis (assembly GCF_050947875.1). Taxonomy (NCBI): domain Eukaryota; kingdom Metazoa; phylum Arthropoda; class Arachnida; order Ixodida; family Ixodidae; genus Dermacentor; species Dermacentor variabilis. The sequence continues at coordinate 6,443,354 of NW_027460280.1, read as the reverse complement.
TATTTACTAACTAAATATCTGAATATTGCAAAGTCAGTCATGCTACGTTTCTTCATAAAAACAATTAAATATCCTGCTCGAATTACATGCACAAGTTATTCACTAGCCTCAAGCACTTCAACAAAGAAAAAAAGGAACCATACTTCAAGGCTGCTACCCACATGCCTCACATCAAGCAGTTCTTAAAACATGGTAGTGCCTTAACCAAAGTGATACTCTGTAACAATACATATGACTCAGAAGCAAATTGGAATTTAGGTTATCAGAATTGTACTGAAGGCACTGGGCAGCGGGCATGGTGCTATAGAAGAAGACGACAAGGTGTGCTTGCTTCCCCGTTTTCGAGATAGCACCGACCTGTTTTAAGCCGACCGCTGCAACCTAGAGCTAGTGCTGCTAGACGAACACCCCCCCGTTGCATTTGGTGGAGGTGCTGGGTTTCTCTTCAACATCCTGGAACTCCGCAGTCGGACGCTACTACCAGCTGTTACAATGGATGAACCGGGACCGTCCCAGGCTGCTGCTCCCGTGCCCCCGGCCATCGTCTGCTCTGGTGTTATCCGCCAGCGTGATCCGGCTATATTTAGCGGCACAGACGACCACGACGTGGAAGACTGGCTCGCCGAATATGACCGTGTAAGCGCCTATAATAAGTGGGACGACCACGCCAAGCTCACAAATGTCATATTTTACTTGACTGACGTGGCCAACCTATGGTTCCGCAATCACGAAACCGATTTTACCACCTGGTCGGCTTTCACGGCGACTTTGGCTGAGGTCTTCGGCCGTCCCGCAGTTCGCCGGCTTCGCGCTGAGCAGCGCTTGCGTGGTCGAGCTCAACGCCAGGACGAGACCTTCACCAGTTACATTGAGGACGTGCTCTCGCTCTGCAAGCGCGTCAACTCATCCATGGATGAAGCAGACAAGATCAAGCACGTCATGAAAGGCATCGATGAGCATGCCTTTCAAATGCTCGTCGCGAAGAGTCCCCGGACGATTGCCGAGCTCATACAGCTTTGCCAGCAGTACGACGAGCTGCGCAAGCAACGTGCATCAACACGCGCTGCTCAGCAGGACACTGCGGATCTATCCCCGTTGGACTTCGGTCGCGACGCTGCCGACCTCTCTGCTTTAATGCCGGAGATAAAGCAGTTCATCCGCCAGGAAGTCGCACGCCAACTCTCTCTGGCGAATAGCGCACCCGAGCCGTCGACAACCCTGGCTCCTTCGCTTCGTCACGTCATTCAGACGCAAGTTGCCGCGGCGCTTCCATCTGCCCCTCCTCCGCAGCCTGCAGCTGGACCGCTAACGTACGCTGACGTTGTCGCGCGGCCTTACACTCCTCCGGCTCCTGATTCCTACCGGGCTACCGGCACCTTCCATGTACCGCCGCCACCTTCGCGTCCGATAGTCGTTCCTTATTCGGCTGCTGGAGCCCCTGTCGTCAACCCGTGGCGAACACCTGATAACCGGCCAATATGTTATTCATGCCATTTTCCGGGCCACGTAGCACGATTCTGCCGCCGTCGCAGCCCCCGTTTACCTGACAGTGGGGGTGCCTCAAGCTACAGGCCTGCTCGACTTCCGCGTCAGGACCAATCTAACCTTCCTCCGGACACCTCTTACAGTCGCCTCCCATTCGATTCACGCCGGTCGCCTTCCCCACGTCGCCGATCCATTTCCCCGATGGTTCGCCGACCCAGCCCAGCCCGAGAGGAAAACTAGCAGTCGCAGTTCCAGAGGCAAGAACTGCGTTTCCGTCGAACATTTCAAGGCCTCATTCTGCGCCGGCGAACAAAATTGAACTGTCCGTAGACGGCGTCACCGTACACGCACTTATCGACACCGGAGCCGCCGTTTCTATTATTAGTGAGAAGCTCTGCCGCAATTTGAACAAAGTGACCATTCCCCTTACCTCTCTTTCTCTGCGTACGGCAACCTCGCATCGCGTTCAGCCTTCAGCGTCGTGCACTGCCCGGGTTGTCATTCAAAGCGTTATGGATGTTATCGAATTTGTCGTCCTGCCTCGTTCCTCGCATGACGTTATTCTTGGTTGGAATTTCCTATCTGTAAATCAAGCTCTTATCGACTGCGCTCGTTCCGAACTTACGTTATCAGTGCCGTGTTTTGACCCTGACGACCATTATTCTCCTAAAGTTGTTGCCGCCTCTGACATCGATATTGCACCTTTCTCCGCCGCTCTGGTTCCTGTGTTATGTAGCTCTGCTGCGAACTCATCTGTCCTTTTTGCGCCGTCGACCACTTGTGCGCGCCGCCGGAACTTTCTGCTTCCGTTTGCTGTCGTCACTTTTTGCGAAGGTTCTGCTGCCCTTTACGTGTGCAATCCGTCTGCCTGCCCATCATCCCTACTCCGTGACGAGTGCCTGGGTACCGCTGAAGCTTTCGATAGCATTCTTCCGGCCACCATGTTTGGTGATATGGCATCACTTCCGATTTGTGCCGTAACTCCTCCCGCCGCGACCGATGCCCCTGTAGACGTCTTCGCTCGTGCCGTCGACGCAGAACTCACACCTGCGCAGCACACCGAAATCATCAAGCTCCTCCAGCGTTTTCGTGCCTCATTTGACATTGGCCAACCATCCTTGGGCCGGGCGTCCGCAGTCGTACACCGTATCGACACCGGCCAACAAACACCATTGCGCCAGCGTCCGTATCGTGTGTCGGCCGCTGAACGCCGTGTCATCGACCAGCACGTTGACGACATGCTGGAGCGTGGCATCATCCAGCCCTCTAACAGTCCCTGGGCATCTCCGGTTGTCCTTGTTAAAAAAAAAGACGGCTCCATTCGGTTCTGCGTCGACTATCGCCGCCTTAACCGAATAACGCGCAAAGATGTCTATCCTCTGCCACGCATCGACGATGCCTTGGACAGTCTGCAGGGAGCGGAATTCTTTTCCTCGCTGGATCTACGCTCCGGGTATTGGCAAGTGCCAATGGCAGAGGCCGATCGCCAAAAGACAGCCTTTGTAACTCCTGATGGGCTATATGAATTCACCGTCATGCCGTTCGGCCTCTGCAACGCGCCTGCCACTTTTGAGCGAATGATGGATAGCATTCTTCGAGGGCTGAAGTGGAAAACGTGCCTCTGTTATTTGGATGACATTGTGGTTTTTTCCACCGACTTTGCGACGCACCTCAGCCGCCTCGAGCAAGTCCTTGCGTGCCTCTCCACTGCAGGACTGCAACTCAATCTGAAGAAATGCCACTTCGGCGCTCGCACACTTACTATTCTCGGTCATGTAGTTTCCAAAGACGGTATCCTCCCGGACCCCACGAAACTTAGCGCCGTAACAGAGTTCCCCAGACCAACCACCATGAAAGAGCTTCGCAGTTTCATCGGCTTGTGCTCATATTTCCGGCGCTTCATCCGTAACTTTGCCTCTATCATCGCCCCCTTGACGCAGCTTCTCACCGGCAGTTCTGACCTATCAGCCTGGTCCCCGGCATGCGACGACGCATTCCAAGAACTGCGACGCGTTCTCACCTCTCCTCCAGTACTGCGACACTTCGATCCATCTGCACCAACTGAGATCCATACGGACGCTAGCGGTGTCGGGCTCGGCGCTGTTCTTGCACAACGCAAGGATGGCTTCGAAGAGTACGTCGTCGCGTATGCCAGCCGCACCCTTACCAAAGCCGAGGCGAACTACTCGGTTACTGAAAGGGAATGTCTGGCCATCATTTGGGCAATCGGAAAATTTCGTCCTTATGTGTACGGGCGTCCATTTGACATCGTGACCGACCATCATGCCCTATGCTGGTTATCTTCATTAAAAGATCCAACTGGTCGGCTCGCCCGTTGGGCATTGCGCCTGCAAGAGTACGACATCCGCGTTGTTTATCGCTCCGGCCGAAAACATTCAGACGCAGACGCTCTATCCCGGTCACCCCTGCCCTCCGGTCCTGTCCACTCGTCTATTTCCACACATGGAGCCTTCGCCCTCAACATTACCGACATGTCATCAGAGCAGCGCAAGGACCCATGGATCTCTTCGCTTATTGACTTCCTGTCTAGCCAGTCGCCAGCGCCAATTTCTCGGACGCTCCGTCGTCAAGCCGCGCACTTCATCATTCGGGATAACCTGCTGTACCGCCGCAACTACAATTCGAGCGGTCGCAAGTGGTTGCTTGTTATACCCCGACACCTGCACCCTGACATCTGCGCCACGTTCCACGACGATCCCCAATGCGGCCACGCTGGTGTCTTAAAGACATACTCTCGCATCCAGCTTCGGTACTACTGGCGTGGTATGTACCGCTTCGTTCGCCAGTACGTCCGGTCCTGCCTCATATGCCAACGACGCAAGACGCCACCTCAACATGCCACCGGTCCCTTGCAACCTTTACCATGCCCCGCGCGCGCGTTCGACCACGTCGGCATTGACCTATACGGTCCGCTTCCCAACACTCCAAGTGGCAACCGCTGGGTTATTGTCGCTATCGACCACCTCACGCGGTACGCCGAAACTTCAGCCCTAGCATCTACCACAGCAAAAGACGTCGCCAGTTTTATCCTTCGAAACCTGATTTTACGCCATGGAGCACCTAGAGAATTACTGAGCGACCGCGGTCGCGTTTTTCTCTCCGACGTCATTGCAGCATTGCTACAGGAGTGTCGCATCATTCACCGCACCACCACGGCATATCATCCTCAAACTAATGGGATGACAGAGCGTTTCAACCGCACCCTTGGTGACATGTTGGCCATGTATGCTTCATCTGACCACTCGAATTGGGATCGCATTTTGCCTTTCGTCACCTACGCTTACAATACCGCCACGCAAAGCACCACTGGGTTCTCCCCTTTCTTTCTCCTTTACGGACACGAACCTTCATGCACTATGGACACGATTCTGCCTTACCGACCAGATGCTTCGGAGTGCACGACTGTTTCTAGAGCGGCTGCTTACGCCGAAGAATGTCGCCAGCTCGCTCGTTCGTTGACATCCCAGGACCAGTGGCGCCAAAAGCATCGCCATGATTCATCTACTGCGGCTACGTGCTTTGCTCCTGGCTCGCTGGTCTGGTTGTGGGTGCCCTCTACTCCTCCAGGCCTTTCCTCTAAGCTCCTCTCCAAGTACCACGGTCCTTATCGGGTACTGAAGAAAACATCCGCGGTCAACTACCTCATCGAGCCAATCGAAGCGCCTTCCGACCAGCGTCGTCGCGGCCAGGAAATTGTGCACGTCTCCCGGCTCAAGCAGTGCCATGACCCTTCTGTGTTTTCCTGCCCTTAGGTCGCCAGGATGGCTACTCTTTCGGTGCGGAGTGATTGTACTGAAGGCACTGGGCAGCGGGCATGGTGCTATAGAAGAAGACGACGAGGTGTGCTTGCTTCCCCGTTTTCGAGATAGCACCGACCTGTTTTAAGCCGACCGCTGCAACCTAGAGCTAGTGCTGCTAGACGAACACCCCCCCGTTGCAGAATATTCAATTTGCACTAAGCTTAACCTCTGTGCTCTATTTCTTGCTACCACTGCAGAGAAATGGCAAAAATAGGTCGCATCCAGAAATGTGGACGCTGTGGACTAAAGGGGATATTAGCTATTTTTATCAACTGATAGCAAGCTCATTGGTATGAGGCCCGAACTTTGTCACACGTGAGATTCTCTCTGAACAGCTGGTGTGTCAACCTCAACTGTCCCGACATACTTTCATTGTTGCGTTTCACTACCGTACAGAGTTTATTTTGGTTTGGATGAGGGACTCCTGCATCTTGGTGTCAGCCAACACTTAGTTTTTTCATCTCAAGCTCCGTGAAAGAAGCAGCGGCAGGCTTCCTTTCCAATTCATTCCTCCATGCGCAAGTCCTTTCTGTTCTCGTCCTCCTTCCATGTGTTCGCCACATGAACCATTTGAAGCATGCTCTTCGTCAGTTGCACAGTCAACGTCCGATTTTTCGGACTCCCTAGGGGCCGCGAAAATGTCCGTAAAATCGGGCAGTTCAAAAAAAATTGATGCACGTCTTTTACTGCCATTAAGGGCTCCATTGGCCACAGGCACATCTGAAAAGACCTGCCAGTACACTTATTAGGCATATCGGTGCTTGTACTGTGACATGAGGTGGCGTGTATAATTAAGGAATACATACCGTGTCCCATGACAATTGCCCCTTCCCACGCTTTTGCTTCGCCGCATAACATTGCTGCATTGAAGCGAAGCTGACTTTCTGGACCTGGCATTATGCAAGGCGCCGTGCTTTCCCGAGCTTCAAAGCAAATCGTGAGGACCACAAAGACGGAATCATTGCTGACAGCGGCTAATTCTTTCAATGAAAAACACAGCGCCGAATAGCAGGAAGCTTAATAGCGAACATTGAAGCAGCTAGACGTTGCGTTTACCACAGCAGCGAGGTAATCAAAATGGCGGCAGTGGGGGCAGGGCATTGATTAATGCCGTTTTGGATCTGCGGTCACGGCAAAAAGTCTGGAAAATCGGACAGCAAAGGGCTCTTGCATCTGAAATTTCAGACGTTCTCATACACTGACTCTATGAGGTACGTGGTGGTGCCGCTATGCCATCTGAATTATCACGCGTCCGGAAAGTTGGCTAATGAATGTACACTGGCAACTCCGACGACGACACAGCGTCAAAAGACAATTCGTTACGATCCCTCTCTGTTACGCGAGCCAGCAGAACCGCGACTTTCATTCCCTTTCAATAAAATTACAGCTAATTTTACCTGATCGAAGCCCAAATTCCCTGAGTTTTCCCTGAGTATTTCCAAACATTCAAAATCCCCGCGAATTCCCAGTTTTCCCAGTTGGTAGACACCCTGAGACTTCATTTTACTCAGTACTTCTACCAAAAGTAGCTAATTATTGCTTTCATTCGTGTTCCTTAAGGTGCTTCTTTGATTCTTCATATAATTCTCAGAAATAATCTGAGCAATTACTACTGCTCTGCATCCATTCAAAACACCAGTGGTCCGGTTTTAATTTTATGTATCGCAGTATACATTCTAATACGACTTGAAATAAAATATTCAAACATAAAAGCACCGAAAAGGAGCACATTTCTAGCAGTAATGTAAGAGTTAATGTGATTATAATTCTTTGGGAACTTTACATAGTTTGCAGTATGTTTGTATGTCTGTATCTAACTTCTTTCATGCCAACTTTGGCCACTCGGTAGGTGCCACTGGGCATGTGCCGCTCTTGAATGAACCTGACGCCAACTTGAGTCACTGGGTATGCCTACTCTTCAATGACAAAAAAAAAAAAAAAAAAATCCCTTAAAATTTTTCCTAAGCTGGGCAGAATCAGACACGCATTATGCATGTGCAGACAATATTGTCTGAAGATATATGCTGACTTTGCGGTGACACCACTAGGTTGCGCAAAGTGTCCAGCTGCAGAATATGGACACGTAATGTGGCAATGCGGAAACACGCAGTAATGTTTAGACTATGCCTTAGCCTCAGAGATGGTCTATGAATGACTACACGAAATTATGACAGATGAACATGGAAAAGATAGCGTGGGTAACGATCATGAACGTTTAACCTTAAAAATTGGGAGAGATACTAATGCAAAACATGAACAAATGGCATCAAAATGTCTTGAGATCACAAAAAACACCAAAGAAAATGCAGGCGTATCCTACAACAGCCTGGGAATATAAGGAACTGGTAGACATTATGCAGCAGGAGATAAGACAGACACTGCGAAAAAATTGTTGAACTGGAAAGAGGAAATTATGTGAGTGGTGGAACAAGACAATAAAAAGAACTTAAACAGGTGTCTAGGGATCATCAAGAAACCAAAAAGCTGGGATTACACGAAGAAGACTAGAATAGAATAGAATTTGTGATGTTTACTGGCGCAGGGGCCAGGTATGGCCAAAGAGCGCCATGCCATATATGAAGAGGTGGTCCTTAGATGGAAGAAATACCGAAATAAGAAAAGAGAGATAAGCTCACGCAAGAGAAAATTCAATGCACAAGTGAACATTGGGTGTATAACATTCGTAAAAGAGACAAAGGCACAACAAAAAGATTCTGGAAACATGTTACAGCAAGCTCCAATTGAATATTTGCAAATGGCTATAAGGAATGAAGACAGTAACATCTTTCAAGGAGATGATGTGCTGTGGACCATCGCAGACGTTATTAGGGATATAGCTTTAACACGAAATAAAGCACAGTTCAGATCCAGCAACTAAGAAGCCTCAGAGATAAAAAATTTATCAAAGAAAACTTTTACGGGAAGAAATAAGCAAATGTCCCGAATAACACGGCCGCAAGACCCGTTAAATCCCAATACAGCTAATCAAAAACCTCGGTCCAAAGAGCAAGGCACGGCTGACTAATGCCATAGAGCAAGTGATTAGAACGAAGAAAATTCCATATGTATGGCTCGAAAGCGAGATGAACCTCATCTGCACAGTCAAAGGTGATAAGGATACAATGAGCTCGTACAGGCCAATTACAGTAATGTTGGCGATATATATAATGGCAATGCAAGTCAGAAAATTAGATTTGTCGAAGTGGGTGAGAAAAATGATATACTGGGAAACTCCAGAATGTTTACAGGCCAGGAAGACACTTAGGAGATAATATGTTTGTGCTAACTCGATGCAGAGATTTTAGTAGCTCAGAATAGACCTTTGTGGATAGCATTTCCAGATATTAAGGGAGCCTACAACGTAGACAGAGAATGATGATGAATGTGGCATCTTGTGGGGCAAGGGTCAAGTATGGCCAAAGAGCGCCAGGCCAGTGTTAATGAGTTTGAAGTGAGGCGATGAATTACGAGAGGTAGTACGTGTCGTGGCTGTAAAGGGGCCTAAAGAACGGTTGCTGTTAAATTGCATAAAACCTATATGTAATAAAATTATGCCAATGGATAATGAGGTGGGTACTGTGGATACGAAAAATACATTGTGAAATAATGATACACTAAAACATTTTATCACAGGCAAACATTTGCAAGAAGCACTACTGCCTTAACAGAGCCCTTGAAACGCAAGGTGCTTGAGGCATGTGCTACACAAAACTATCAAGGTGGTATCCTCTGGAGAGAGGATGCACTACAAATTTATTGGGTTAATAATATGTAACAACATCATTCAAGAAACCTAGAATTGCTATGGTGTTAAAAAAAAAGAAAACAGTTCTGAACCAAGAAACATTACCGGATGAAGAGAGGTGTGCTGCCGGTATGCTAGAGGAAAATGTTTCTCTCAGCTTCAGCTTCCCGACACCCCAGTAGGACATGAAGGACAGTCAGCTCTCCCTACATATACCACAGGTTGGAGGTTCTTTTTCACTCAGTAGAAAATTATGGGTGCCATATATGGGTCTTATTCTGAGACGACAGCATAACAGTTCTTTGTGTTCTCGTTGAAGAGGGCCAGAAACCTAAATGTGGCTTAACCACATGAAGCTTACTATTTGTTTCTGCATCCCACAAGCATTGCCAGTGGCTTTACGGTTTCTTTAGTTAAAGAAAAAAAAAAAAGCAGGGACAGCAGCGATAGGATCAATAGCTTTCTATGTAATTGATGTGGGCTTTTGGTCTGCTAGTACGTTATCCTCGATGCCTCTATGGCCAGGTACCCAGCATAGAATGACATACTGGTTAAATATATACAATCTACACAGAACCAAATAGAGCTCAATAAGTACAGGATTTGTGTTTACAGAGTGACATTATGGCTTTTCCGACGCTTAGGGAATCTGTAAATACAATTGTTTTTTGAAGTTTTGACTTCCTTATGTGTTTCACATCCAACAATAGTGCATAGGTTCCAGCTGTAAAGATACTCGTTTCTGGGTGCAGTACACTGGATTCCAAAAAGGATAGACCGACGGCTGCCTCAGTGTGGTCATCTTAACGATAAAGAGTGTGCAGATGAGCACGCCTCCCTGGAACACACCAGTTTCCTGTATAAATGGATGTGAGGATAAATCGCTGATTTTGACGCAGAAGGTGCAGACAGTTAAACCTCAATATAACAAACTTCAATATAATGGAATTCTCAATATAACAAAGTATTTAACTTTTCATAACCTCTTGTCCATAGAACACCAGGTATTTACAACCTCAATATAACGAAGTGTGTTTGTATGCAATTTCAATATAACGAAATTTCACTGCCGCCACAAAGTAATGCCAAGACAATAAAGAGAAACTTCCCTGGATGCAAATGGTCAAATGATTTAATGGCATGTGGTTGCTTGTAAATGCATCTCTGAAATTGCACGCTGCGTGACAAGCGCAACCGCAAAAGTGGAGCCGCATCATATTCTCTATGAAGTCTAAGTGCAATAAGATCCTATTGAACTCCGCCCACTGTGTGCATTAGGTGCAAGTGAAAGTGTGCAAGGGTGAGACAAGAAAGATGGTGGCTTCATGAGTACCGCCTTCCCACATGAGCAAAGGGAAAGAGGGGGAGGGGAGCGAACTTGCGGTAATGCGATCAAGCGTGTGCAAAAGGGCGGAGTATGGGGCAAGTTGGCGCGTCTCAGCTGTGGCTGGGCATGGCTGTAAATGCAGCTGTGCACTCTACTTTAGAGGTAATTTGCCGCGTGTACAAAGAGCGGGCGGGCCAAGATGGCATCTCAATGTAAGCTGTCTTACCATGCATTTCGTAATGGAGGTTGCATAATCTCGAGTTTCGGTGACCCGTTGGAGTGAGAGGCAGACAAAGCATTCGCTCCCTGAGCCACGCTATCAGCCGCGGGTGCAGAGTGCACGTGAAAGCATGGCTGGCTTCGCTTAATTCATAGCGCCGAGATGATATCGTCGACATACATGGCATGAACCTTATCATTTGTTGCCAACTTCCAAACTTATCGAAATACAGTTTTTTCTCATTTAAATTTGCTTTTTTCAATTGCAGGACAATTAGGAAAATTCTGTGGCTCCTTCCCGTGTAAGAAAACTTGATCGGTGACTGACTTATTTGCATACAAGGTAGAATTTCAATACAACAAAATTTCGATATAACAAAGCAAATTGCCGATTGTGCTGATTTCGTTATATTGAGGTTTCTGCACAATTACACAAACAGCTTTCTATTATGTTTAGCATATCTCCACAGATGCCCATTCTCGAAAAGTCTCACCAGATTCCGAAACGCCCCGTTGTGTTGTACGCCTTCTCGATATCAAAGAATATTAATAGGAAAAACTGTTTATGTACAAATGCACCACGGATATTTCCTTCAATGTGCACAACATGATCAGTTGCGGACCACCCTTCTCCGAAGCCACACTGATAGGGATCAAGCATTTTGTTCAGTTCAAGGAAATGTATGAGTTGCCAATTAATAATTCTTTTTTTCAAACAGCTTATAAAGGCAACTTGCGAAAGCTATCAGATGGTAACTTGGCACCAAGGAAGAGTTTTTACCCTGCTTAAGAAGCGGGACCACAATTGCTTCTTTTCATGCAGATGGAAGGTATGCGGCAACCCAAAGAGTGCTGAAAAGTGCGAGTAGTATCAGTTGTGTGCCAGTGTGTGCATACTTAATCATGTTGTATATGACTGCCAGGTACCAGTGCAGAGCTCTTGCATGAGAATAGGGCAGCTCTCAACTCAGCAATACTAAAAGGACGGTTACATGGTTCATTCTGTCCGTGTTTACATAATACTGGCTTACATTCTTCTATTTGTTTGTATTTAAGGAAGCATTGTGAATAATGGATTGAGCTTGACACATGCTCAAAGTGCTCCCCAAGAGAGTCTGCCTAATCATGCAAGGTATTCCCTCAGTCGTTCACCAGAGGCAACGGATGGATCTGTTGCCCTTTTAGCTTTCTTAAACTATTACACACTTTAGCCTCCTGTGTGTATGACTTTATACCCAAGAAGAACCTCACCCAGCTCTCCCTCTTTGCCTGATGCTTTGTCCGCCCTCCCTGCGATTTATTGTTTAAATTGAATGAGATTTTTTGCATTTGGCGATATATGCGGTATGCTGCATGCCTTATTCTGCCTTTTTCGTGCCTCTGTATTACGAGCTGTATTATCTTTTTCGAGTGTGCTGGTTGACTCATCCCTAGCTCATCCCTAGCTCATCCCCAGCGGTGAGCAAGCCACACAAAGGTGCAAGGAACTCACAGCAATACAGTCCCGTGGTATGCAGAATAGGATGGTTATTCGAGCAACTTTGTTTTAGACCTAAAGACATCGTGCTAATAAAATTGCCGAGCTACAAACCTGCTGTAATGAGCACAAAAAGATAAACATGATACAGCAAAGCAGCTAATAAATTTAAAGGAGTAATTTTCAGTTTGCTGAGTGCACTATAGCACAGGTGCCTAACGCCCGAAGTGTGCGTCGTCGGTTGAGGAATACCTCTCCCACAAAGACCACACCACCAGTATGAAGTATGAATGCGGTACATGCCAACAATGTGTAATGGCGCAAACACGCACAACAAAGCCCAACAGAACTTGATCCTTGACTATGCACAAGCTGTGAATATGGTGCATACAGTTTCCAAATGGCTGACCGTGAAGATGCGCGAGCTCGCACTTCACTGGATTAACTCTGTGACCCTTTAGCTCATTTAGCTTTATGAATGACAAGAGAGGCAATGGCACTCTTTGCATAAGGTGATGGCGACCACCACCTGAAGTTCACTATAACTCCTCTTTGCCGTGGCCTCTGAGACTGCTTGGCATGGCTCATCCTAGAGCAGCTTTGAAGCAGTTTCATTTGTAGCACAAATGTGCTAGCTTCAGAAAAATTTAGCAGACTGAAGCAATTGTAGCAGCGTTCCTACCAATGGGGTGGGCATTGAGATTGCTATGTTTGCATATACAGTAAAACCTTGTTCATTCCACAATCTGATATTTTGGAGTTGTCCTCTGGTTATGGCAGGCATATCCATTACGTACAGGGACCCTGAAACAATTTTGACGGTTGTGTACAAACGTGTCGAGTTGGTGGGGCAGGTCCGTCTGATTATTAAGCGAGATATAAGTGCTCCACATAATGCCTGGTTTTAAAAATGTGCACTGCTACTGATCATGGTGGCGGCACTCCTCTGCGTTTTCAGCAGCCCCTTCCCACGTGATGTCACAGGAGCAAGCAATCTGTTGGGCTACTCGTGTTACATCATCGGGAATGTTTGAAACAAATATGCCGCATTAATAAGTGGGGACACTGCTATATCTTTATTTTCCCATTCATAATAATCAAACTCGTGAGTCTTGTTGATATTTTTGCACTGATTTCAAATATGTACTTAGTTTTGGTGTAGCTCAATTAGTTCTTAAGGTAATTAACATTTAATTCCCTTTGTTTGCGGCCTCAATTAAAAATAAATGGCACAATAAAAATTATTTGTGAGGCATGATTAGATAGCCTAAGGATTGAAGAATAGCAAACACTTTTTTGATGTAACCATTAATAGATACTTTACAGCTCATTGAATGTAAGCCCACAAAATGTGGCAACCATGTGGCACAAAATGTAGTAAAATAATTAATTTCTGAAACGAAAGGTAAGAAATCCGCTTGCTGTCATTCATAGAGTACACATTAGACTTCATTCTGGAAAAAAAAAAAAAAAGCAGTTCTAACTGTTCTAGGTGTTGGGATATCGTGGCCTCAATATTGCATGGAGCCGAAAATTTGTGTTTTGAGAAAAATGCAAAAAACAAATAGCACAAAATTTAATGAAAATTAACAGATGTTTTGCACATATTTACACACGTACATTCCTAATAACCACCCGGAATGTTGTCTAATTGCCTGCTGCTGTTTAAATGTAGTCTTTTCAGTGCCCCTTGAATGCTGTCGGCCAAGGAATGACTCGAGCACATTCTTTTTCTCTGCGTTTGTCCTTCTCAGTCATCATTTGTTGCTCATTGGGCTGGGATTCAGGCTGAGCTCGTTCAGGATTGTTGCCGATGTCCTCCTGTTGCCTGCGTTGAATCGCATCACTGCCTCTGCCACAGCAGCTTCTACAGTGAATAGTGATGCATGGCGTTGCTTTGGTGCAAGTGACCAGATTATCGAATGTAAACTCTCAGTATTGCTATGAATTTTACCTCTCTGGCACCGCTCAAGAAGCTTCCCTTCTGAGAGGTGCTCATAAATTGGAAGCAATGCTTTGCACACGAGGTGGCAAGTTATAGCGGTGTTTGCGAGTAGGCTCCCCTCGGGCTGCTGCTGCATTCTGCCGGCACCAAGAATCTGGGCCTGTTGGGCACAGACCTGTGATTAGCGACTTTATCATTAGAAGTAATGTGGTAATATGTCGCCATCACAGCCTTGTGAGTTGCCTCTACATCTCCTTTGCGCAATTTCAGCACCCAACCATAGTAAGAGCTCAACCTTGTTGTGAGGTCACCCATGAGCCTTCCTCTGCCACCATGGTTCTTTGTCCTCTTGTGTTTCGTGATCAAGTTGCGCAGGGCTGTGCCCATATGCTTTTGCACATGGTTAACACAATCTTCTTTTTTAATTTTTATGTAACTGTAGACATCAGCCTTTTGCAAAGCAAGTGCGGCTGTCGCCATCAAATAACACTGTTGTGTAGCGAAAGCCATTTTTCTTGAGGGACCTTTCGAAAAGTAGAAGGCCAGCTTGCACTGCCATTCCTCCAGCCTTCCTGTCTGTGTTCCTTTGGCATAAATTGCTAGCCCTCCCAGCTGTGTACATTGGGTCATCCTTCTTTGGTCCCCGCTCGCAGCCAGCACAAAAATTGCTTAAAACAACATAGTCCAGCACAAGCCCCGAGAAAAGTTCGACAACTGCACCTACCCCTATATGGGATGAGTGTCCACGTGTCATCCACGAACCATCAAAAGATACGACAATGTTGGTAGCGTTCCCCAAGTTCAGCACGCTGTATAGTTGCTGAACCGACTGTGCAATTTCGATCATCACTTCTACCGCACGAATTGCTGCAGGGGTCCACTTTTTTTTCCACGTAGTTCTGCCACATGTTGTGGAGACTGCGGTTGGAAATGTTCACCACCGAAAAAATATTAAGTGCAGTCTGCAGGCCCCCAGTGCAGTGCATAGCACACACTGCCAAAATATTTACAATGAACAGGTCTACCATCTGATCGCCGCTCACACGCGGCGAGCTCCACGCGCACACGATGTCTCCACAGTTGGAACATGAGAGTAAGTTTCACAGCGAGGCCGTATTCTCGTTCAACTTTCTTGAACTCAGCGTTGCCGCTATCACACGCTGTGAACTTTGCAAACCTCAAAAGCTGGTTTTGCAGATCCAAATTGACGGTCGTGAATGCAGTCTCGTCGAGTGCACTGTCAACCATGCCACTGTCTCGGTTAAAACAATTCGATTTCCACTTCATTTCTGCCATTGACGCGCGTTCCTGGAGTTTTCCCTCGGTTCGAATCTTGTTCTGCTCCACATCAGAAGGCTGCAGCATCACCGTGTCATGGCGGATGCGGCTGCTGTCGGTTTCGCGAGCTGGCGCACATGCCGGACCTACACCGTTGTCGCTAACTTTGATGCCTTGTCCACTCGATGTAGCCTCTACATCACTCTCACCACATCTTGGAAAAGTGCAACAACCTTTAAAATTAGCAACCATCGATTTCTTCCGCTTTTTTGCCGAATTTGCTCAGCGTATAAAACTTTCTCGCTGACCCGGGAATTGTTGCGTTTTTCAGTCGCTGCATGCAGTTCAGAATGGCGTCTCAGCGTGACGGCGGCGCGCGGTCTTCTCACGTGGGCTCATTCAGCCAATAGGAAACAAATAATGTGCTTTTCTTTACTGATTTATTTTGCACCATCCAGTGGGCGAAACTGAGCGGCGGTGGCGAAACTTAAGCAGGAAGACGGCTCTTTCAAACGAGACTGAGATGGCGGCGATAGGCAGCGTTAAACGGCAACTGCACGATGGGAAGAAAGGGCAGTTTTGGGGTTTATTTTGGCTGGAATTCAGCCGGAACTCATTGCGCAAATTATTAGAAACGAGAAACTTGGCAGATAGGTAGAAGAATAGTTGTAGATTTCGAAAATAACACTTCCAAAATCTCGATATTTTTTGCGATTTCTTTTTAAGAGCTGTGTTCCTTCTTAAGCCAATATTTAAAAGCACACGTATGCATAGTAACTTGTGTACTGTTCACACAATTGCAAAAATGCAGTAATTCTATATGTTTCTTCAAATTGATGGCCTACTTCTGCCTGAGCATGTGGATTGTCTGTTAAACCCCTGGCAATGGGGCAGCCAACGGGACACTGAGCAGTTCTCACATGAAAATAGGTGCGGCAGCAGGAGTGGCACCAGCACTCTACTACACTCGTATTGCATGCATGCAGGGAGTGAATTGCAGTGACTACATGCTGTAGAAGACGCGAGTAGTGCTTGTTAATATCGACACCAACCTCCTTGACAAACAGCGATTACACGCAGTTTTGCAAAGCGTAACATTTAGCAACAACCACAGGTTCGGCCTTTATGAGAAAGTCAAGTTTTGTATGCAATTTGCCGAGAATGATACTAGAAAAATATACTAACAAGCCGAGGCCCAGAAAAAAAAAAAGGAAGAATGACTGTGCACACATTACCCATGTGCCTTCAGAACTGCGTGGTCACATCGATAGCGGCCGCGGTTTCGTCTGAAGCAGTTTGCGTTTGAAGCAGTTTGAAACTACATAGTTTCATTACGACTGTGCGCATCCCCCACGCGCCTTCAGAATTGCGTGGTTGCCATTCATGGTTGCGTCAATAGCAGCCGCGGTTTCGTCTGCAGCGATTTGCGGCAAACTACGTAGTTTCGTTAAGACTGTGCACGTCACCCACGCGCCTTCAGAACTGCGTGGTCGCCGTCCATGGTTGCATCAATAGCAGCCGCGGTTTCGTCTGCAGCGATTTGCGGCAAACTACGTAGTTTCGTTAAGACTGTGCGCGTCACCCACGCGCCTCCAGAACTGCGTGGTCGCCGTCCATGGTTGCGTCAATAGCAGCCACGGTTTCGTCTGCAGCGGTTTGCGGCGAACTACGTAGTTTCGTTAAGACTGTGCGCGTCCCCCACGCGCCTTCAGAACTGCGTGGTCGCCGTCCATGGCTGCGTCAATAGCAGCCGCGGTTTCGCCTGCAGCGATCTGCGGCAAACTACGCAGTTTCGTTAAGACTGTGCGCGTCCCCCACGCGCCTTCAGAACTGCGTGGTCGCCGTCCATGGTTGCGTCAATAGCAGCCGCGGTTTCGTCTGCAGCGATTTGCGGCAAACTACGTAGTTTTGTTAAGGCTGTGCGCGTCCCCCACGCGCCTTCAGAACTGCGTGGTCGCCATCCATGGCCGCGTCGATAGTCGCCGCGGTTTCGTCCGCGAACGGAACACTCATGCACTGAGTGTTTTGAATGAGACACTTGTGCCTTCAGCAAGAGTCTCATTCCTTTCTTTTGCAGATAGGCAGCAGACAGCGGTGGGAAATCGTGCATTGTTCCTCTAAGCACTGAGTAAAACAGAGGATGAGACTCAATTCAGTTTTCAGCCTTTATTACAGTGAACAAAAAGAAACAGAAATATTGCAAAACTGTGATGGGCGCATATAGTGCTTGTATTTTTGTATTACCAACTACAAATGCCTAATTTTATGCAGTTTTGGTATCGCACCATCGTAAGCATTCTTTATTCAATTTCCTGTTAAAGAATAAGGCATGCCAAAGCTGATACTTTTTTACAACGGCAAACACCATCAAGAACATTATAGCTGGTGCTTCGAGCACACAGACCTTGCACAAAAGGTTATGTACAACGCCGCAACTACAGACTTTTAATGTAACAGATTCAGGATGGAGAACTAAACTTAAGCTAGTTAGCACAGCCCTATTCTACACCAAGTACATAAGATCGACTGCATACCCATGAGCTCCGGAGTGTGCTTACGATCCATAGAATGTAGCGTGGCCCTAAAGCAACCTATTGCTAATATGACACTAGAAAACGATTGTAAACGACAAGGAACAAAGTTTCTCGAAAAATTGAAAAGCATTCCGCCCAAACAGCGTGAGGTGACTGCTCACTTCAGGCCATACGAGCGCAACAGAGCCAAAGCAGTGTCACATGATCCAACCTTTGACATCAAAACTACAGCAGGGTCAGTGCTTCCAGTAGTAGCACTCACGGTTAATAAATATTGGAAAGTAAAAATGATAATTTTATTGCCATTCGCATTCTTACCTATTTCTGCACTATGTGGGATCATGTTTCTCGCCTATTTGCTCAGAGTCTTTCTAAAAACGATTATGGCAGAGCCAATCTCATGATGAATATCAACATTAGTGCAATTAGCACTGAAGCAATGTACTGCAAATACCAAAATGCAACCTTTCCCGTGCTTCTCTGAAAATGCTGTGCTCCCTAGTGGTTGTCTAAATAAACATGACGATTCTGCCCAGTATCAGAGCAATCTTAAATGAATTTTTTTTTTCGGCGTGGAAGTACAGCATATATCCCCAGTGGCACCCACCCAGCGAGTCAAATCCACCTTTTGTCATTTTTTTTTTGTGCTGCCCTCTGCTGTAGGCCGTTAGAAACATTTTGTAAGGGTGCCAGGGCTTTCGCCTGTTCATTTGTGTACCTGTGCCCATGTTGAGTGTTTCGGTTGGGTGTTTCGTAGATTGCAATTAATTATGAAGGGATTTTCCAGTGCAGCATGTCGTTCCTGGAAGTGACATAGCACTTGCCAACTACTGGGTGAGAAGGCGTGAGCGTGCTGTTTTGCTAACAGTGTGGTCGATAAAGGCACGCTGAGTTCAGATGGCCTTGAAATTTGTGGTCACTGATTTCTACACTTGCACTCACTTTTTTTATTCCATTTACATATTCTTTAGACATTTCGCATATCAAAAGCCTTCGAGCAAAGCCTTCTGCATCGGATTTACCAAAGCAGTGCATTTGTTTACGTCGACATCTATAGCCAGAACGATGTTAGCTCCATGTATTGTGGAAACGGTGCACCGCTGAAATGAAATACTGTCAAAATGTAGCAAAACATACATATCTGCGCATATGAACGGAATTGTTCCACCTTGAGACGAGTCAATATGAGCAGCCGGAGACCCTTATACAAAGGCAAATGTGAACCAGATACATATATCACGGGCTGTTTTTACCGATTCTCGCTTTTCTTTAACTTCAACTTACTGTTTGCACGTTCCATAAAGCATTATTACATAAACCTATGCTTGCATAAGTGCTAATTTACAGGCCGTGCATAGTATGCTAAAATGGTCTCACCGACACACTGTGCGGAACAGTTGGCCTATCATTGGCGTCGCCGTCTTGTCGACCTCTTATCGACCAGGTGTTACCGTAAACGAGTATGTGAAATCAGGCACGCGCTGCCACCACTAGCAAGAGAGTGCCGACACTGCAAAAATACTTCATCAGCAACGTCGTGTTTTTGAAGACTCACCCCACTGTAACGAAGAGTAACAGAAGTGACTTAAGTTGCCGTGAAAGAGGTTCACTGAGGAACACAAACTGACTGGCACCTAACCAGTGACCCAAGTTGGCGTCAAAGAGGCTAACTGATGAGTGGCACATACAAAGTGACCCACGTAGCCATAAAAGAGGTTCAGTGAAATAGCAGCACATACCCAACAACCCAAGGTAATGTGAAAGAGGTTCACTGAGGAACACAAACTGACTGGCACCTAACCAGTGACCCAAGTTGGCGTCAAAGAGGCTAACTGATGAGTGGCACATACCAAGCGACCCAAGTAGCCATAAAAGAGGTTCAGTGAAATAGCAGCACATACCCAACAACCCAAGGTAATGTGAAAGAGGTTCACTGAGGAACACACACTGACTGGCACCTAACCAGTGACCCAAGTTGGCGTCAAAGAGGCTAACTGATGAGTGGCACATACCAAGTGACCCAAGTAGCCATAAAAGAGGTTCAGTGAAATAGCAGCACATACAACCCAAGGTAATGTGAAAGAGGTTCATTGAAGACCAACACAAACCCAGTGACCCAAGTTAGTCCAAACGTTGGCTTCGAACCTTCAGCACCGCCGCCCAATACTGTACCCATCAGGCATAACTGTTTTCCTACCAAAGTTGGTAGGAAACAGATATGAAATTAAATCAAATTTTATTTTCTAGTGAAAACACTGGTAATTCTTGGCTAAAAGCTACACAAGTAGCTTGACTGTGGCTCAAAAAAGCTGACAAGGCAGTAGCATGGAACTATTTACAAAATGCAATTTATGTAGACACTAAAACAGTCTACAAACGACACACAAAATACTTCTAATAGAACACATTGAATACTACAAATATTATCCCTAAGATCATTACCAGTAACACTCAAATGTCAACAATCATTTGCCTAACACAATTCATGCAAACACTAAAACAGTTACATAACGCATATAAAATGCGTTCTAATAGACCACATTGAATACTGTAATACCACTGAGCATCATCATCATCATCAGCCTATTTTTATGTTCACTGCAGGACGAAGGCCTCTCTCCCCCAGCGATCTCCAATTACCCTGTCTTACGCCAACTGATTCCAACTTGCACCTGCAAATTTTCTAATTTTATCACCCCACCTAGCTTTCTGCTGCCCTCGATTGCACTTCCCTTTTCTTGGCACCCATTCTGTAACTCTAATCGTCCACCGGTTATCCATCCTACACATTACATGACCTGGCCAGCTCCATTTTTTTCTCAGGTCAATTAGAAAATCGGCTATCCCTGTTTGCTCTCTGATCCATTCCGCTCTCTTCCTTCTCTTAGCGTTATGCGTAACATTTTTTGTTCCATCGCTCTTTGCGCGGTCCTTAACTTGTTCTCGAGTTTCTTTGTCAACCTCCTAGTCTCGGCCCCATATGTCAGCACTGGTAAAATGCAGTGATTGTACACATTTCTTTTCAATGATAGTGGTAAGCTTATAGTCAGGATATGGCAATGCCTGCCGTACGCACTCCAACTTATTTTTATTCTTCTGTAGATTTCCTTCTCTTGATCAGGGTTACCTGTGAGTAATTGACCACAGTAAACATGCTCCTTCACCGACTCTAGAGGCTGACTAGCGATCCTGAACGCTTGTTCCCTTGCCAGGCTACTGATCATTATCAGTCTTCTGCATATTAATCTTCAACCCCACTCTTACACTTTCTCTGTTAAGGTCCTCAATCGTTTGTTGTAATTCGTCCCCAGTGTTGCTGAACAGGACGATGTCTTATGCAAATTGAAGGTTGCAGAGATATTTGCTGTTGATCCTCGCTCCGAAGCCTTCCCAGTTTAACAGATTGAAGACTTCTTCCAAGCATGCAGTGAATAGCATTAGAGAGATTGTGTCTCCTTGCTTGGCCCCTTTCTGTATAGGTATCTTTCTACTCGTGGAGAATCAACCAATATCACTGATCAGTAACAGTATAATTCAAATCTCACAGCTGAGTGAAATAATAACGAAACTGCCACTTATTTAAGCCATTTAAGTCCACATGCTGATTTAGATAGATGAAAGGTTATATGCTAAACACTGATGCCTGTAAATTGTGCAAATGGATTCATGTGCTTACAACAATTTGATGACGTTCTAGAGATGACAGATTTTGTTGAAAATCGCATAACCTGCAACAAAGGCAAAGTGCAACTATGTTAAACTTGAATAATAATGAACTGTGGGAAAACATATCTTGTCTTGGATAGTGAATCCATATTTCCATTAAGGCGAATAATTTTTTTCTGCAAAACAAGAAGCCTATATGACGTAGCAGTTCTGCGGAAACCCGCAAGGTGGAGAGAAGTAATGAATAAAGGGAAAATCAGACATCCACCCGTTCCTAGCAATTGCTACAAAGGAAACCCATACGGGTTCCTCGAAAGAAAACGCCTCATTGTTGAAGAAAAATTCGTCCTGGTCCGGGACTCGAACCCGGGACCCCCGCCTTTCCGGGGCAGCCGCTCTACCATCTGAGCTAACCAGGCGGCTAGCAGATGGCAGGGCGAAGTCGAATTTGTCGACAACACGAAGCAAAGGCAAGTGTTCGACGTAGTAGTTCTGCGGAAACCCTCAAGGTGGAGAGAAGTAATGAATAAAGGGAAAATCAGACATCCACCCGTTCCTAGCAATTGCTACAAAGGAAACCCATACGGGTTCCTCGAAAGAAAATGCCTCATTGTTAAAGAAAAATTCGTCCTGGTCCGGGACTCGAACCCGGGACCACCGCCTTTCCGGGGCAGCCGCTCTACCATCTGAGCTAACCAGGCGGCTAGCAGATGGCAGGGCAAAGTCGAATTTGTCGACAACACGAAGCAACACAGGCTTCGTGTTTTCACAACAGATGGTAGAGCGGCTGCCCCGGAAAGGCGGTGGTCCCGGGTTCGAGTCCCGGACCAGGACGAATTTTTCTTCAACAATGAGGCGTTTTCTTTCGAGGAACCCGTATGGGTTTCCTTTGAAGCAACTGCTAGGAACTGGTGGATGTCTGATTTTCCCTTTATTCAAGAAGCCTATATATGTTGCCTTTAGCCGTCATATGCCATACTAAGTGCAATAAGTTACATGTGAATTAAAGAAAGCAGAATAGATTTGAAAGATTTGGGAAGTTACCGCAAAGAACACAGTACAAAGAAAGAGACAACACGAAGTGGTACTGACAACTGTTGATTTAATAAACTAACGCCGAGCTTTTATAGATCAGACACACGTGTGCACCCGAAAAGCAACGAGAAAACCAATAAAAACACAGAGCAACCTTTAACAAGGGTGCAAGACAAATTCCAAGATAAAACGCTGATAGACTACTGAGGCACCGAACACGTATGCATCACGTGGAAAGAAACAAAAGTTCTTTCTGAGTAACAGCAGCTGATGGCAAACTAACGCATTCACCATCCTTAAAGCATCTTATGGCCACTGCCTTTCTAATTTCTTTCCAGCGGGCCATTTTTTCTTCCAATAATCTCAGTAGTCGATAACAAAGGAAAACAGCCCAAGCAGCTAATGCATTGAATAGCTAAGTTTGGCCCTCCAGCAGCCCCCAGGGAATGCTCCTGCTCACACAAGCGAATGTTAATGCACCTACTGGTTTGCTTAATAATGTAATATCGGCCGCACTTAAGTGGAATCTTATATATGACACGTGTCATGCAAGGCACATGCAAATTTGCATGAGTCATTTCACAGGAGGCCAAGCCTGTGGTTGGCACCATGCTGCACAACTTGGGAAGATTACAAAGTGCTGAAAAGACAACATCAACCTCATATTTATCAGAATTAAGGTTATGGGAAACCTTATGTAGGGAGCAAAATTCTTCTTACTAGCTTGTCCATTAGAAATTTATAGTTCTTCGTCCTTTTTCTGAACCCTAACAAGCAGCGACTCGGCAACTGAAAGCAAAAGAGAGCTCAGAAAACCCGTTTTTTCCAGACACCCCTCCTTCAAGTTGAAAACTGGAAAGCTGCTTGTGGTGACATGATTTTAAAAGTGCTTATCTAAAACATGATGAAGCTATACCCCGCTTTATAAGCTTTGAATGGGATGAATGGAAAGGCAGCAATGCTTTTATTGAACCTGGGCTCGAAGACCCAGCAAGCATGGTCAGCGGATGAAAAACCTAACTTCCACCGCCACTTCCAGTCTGTGAAGATGACCGAACAGCAAAGTTGTGCTAGTTGCACCAAGTGTTACACCATGCAAGTCAAACTTCGCAAGCAGTCTATATTGTAAAACTTTTGTTTCATCATTCTTTCACCTCATTTTCCCTTTTGCATGCTTCACGTGGTGAGCATGCTTTAGGAGTACTTATTTTTTTTACAGTTCTCGCAGTGTTGTTTTTTTTTCTCGCGGAGGCAGACCCTACGACGACGAGCCCGTTCACGAGCCAGTTGTCGCTGACGGGCGCAGCAGGTAGCTTCTTTCTCTTAAGTAAGCAATACTCGCACCACTCTGCGTGGTCATCGGTGCCACACAGGTCGACTGCGGTCAGCCTTTATGGTGAAGAGTTAAGCGCACACGCACGCACGCACGCATGCACACACGCACACACACACACACACACACACACACACACACACACACAGACTATTTTTTTTGTCCGCATCAATCTTGTCTGCAGCTGCGGGTCAGGGCACCGTCACATATTTTTGAACCCACCATGTAAATGTAAAGCCAATCTTGTGGCGGGTCGCTCAAAGCTATGAAAAGAGACCGTTGTGCACCTATCAACAGCGTTCAGAACCCGGGGCCACAGCATGGTATTTCACAAAGATGGCAGCCGTGAACAATAGTCATCCCGTGCACTCATTTTCGGTGGCGAGGCGGTTTGTCAGCTTTCCGAGGCTCATGCAGCCACTGCTAATAGATCTGAATTGATAAGGAATTAAATCGTAACTTTAGTTACCAACACCTGATGGTGCATTTCCGATTAGGCCTAACAAGCTAGAGACTGTGGCCAATTGTGTGGCCGTGACGATGAATGGATGGAAAAACTTTATTGATTAATCACAGCAGGCAAAAACGGAAATAAGGGAAGAGGTAAGGAGGGAGCGGTTGGGTGGTTCCCTATTCCAGGACACCAGTAGTCCTGGAATCCTGGGAAGTGATCCAGCCCCGGCCGAGCAAGGAGGATCTCCCAGGGCTCCTTACTAAGGAGAGTTTGCTTCCTGGGCTCTTTTTGTGCATTCCCACGTCACATGTGGTAGTGACGGCCATGCACCACACCATGCACCACATCATTGGCAAGCGCCGGCATGTAGTGTGGGATTGATGTGGTGTGCTCTTCCCAAGTGGGGATAAGTGTATTTTGTGTGCACAGGCTTCTGCTACCCCCAGTTGCCAATGCTGGGAGGCAAGGTGCTCTCGTGAGCGACCCTGGTGTTTGAGGACATCTAGGGCCATAAGTGGACTATCCTAGGCAAGGCTGTGGTCTCTTGCTCAGTTTGCGACTTCTTGAACTAAGGAGCATTGCCTGGGATGCCCTCGATGAAACTTCGCCACAGGCCGATGTGATAATGGGCCAGAAAACATTGTGGAAAGCTTGAATTATAGGGTTTGACATGCCAAAACAACAATTTTGACTACCAGAGGATCTTTAACGCGCCCCCAATGCATGGGGCACACACTTTTTTTTCGCGGAAAGCTTGTTGCTAATATCTCTTCCTATGGGTGGCTCATCAATGATCAGTCGCGCGATCACATGTACGGGTTAGATTGATGGCTGTTGAAGTGGCATTCAGGTCTGAAGTCAACCAACTGGCAACTACAGCGAGCATGCTTGCCAAGTTCACCTGTGGGCTCGAATGCATGTAGAAAGCGCTGAACTGCACAAGTCTACGTCGTGTATCCGAAGCAATTAGTGTACCTTCTGGCGGCTAATCGGCACGAGCTTCACACATGCTTCCATGCATACCACACGCGCTGCTTTTGTTGTTCCGTCTGTTCGCATATCGTTTCAATTGTTAAAATTAGTATGGTCTACTTAGTCAAATTTTGTACTGACAGATAATGTGTGCCATCGGAACACTGTGCACGTCAAGGCTCCAGCCACGGCTGGGTCATTCACTGTAGGTACCGACTATTCAAAATATTGAATTATTTTGATGCTCACTACTTGATTCAAGATCAAATATTAGTGCACCCACTGTCTTCGGTTAATGATGATGACTTATTGGGGTGCTGGCAAATAATCACCTAACCTGCTTGAGTTAATCAGGTATGCTAGACATGCATTAGCATTTGTGTACACCATCTCAACCTTTTTTCTCTTCCTAAAAACTCTTTCTACAACACCAGTGCAGCACCCTCTAGGTAATATAGTTAGAAACTCGATGCCTAGGACAGTTCCCAGCTTAAGTGTCATTTTAAGATTTATAAACCACCCTTGGCTTGTTTAAATACCACATATCTACTTCTGCCAACACATAGGTTGTGTTTTATTTGCACAATCAGAGTGAAATCCTTTACCTTTCTTCATTTAAACAGCCTAGCCTGCTCAAGTTAATCATGGATACTACACATTCTTTTCCTTCTAGCATTTGCATAAACATCAAACTTTTTTCCCTTCCTCAAAACTTATTGTGATGATGATGATCTATTGGTATCCCCTCTGAAACGGGGCGGTGACGAATAGTTACCTAGCCTGCTTGAGTTACTCAGGTATGCTATACTTGCTTTTCATTCTAGCATTTTTGTATACATCTCTTTAATCTTTTTTTCTCTTCATCTACCTTGTATGGCTGCCTATGCCTGTAATGGATCCAGTCGTATAAATCTATTCTCAGCTTTTTTCTGCCAATACTCTAAACGTCTCTTGCTTATCTTGACTGCTGACCGGTTGAGGTTTCTGTCCACTTTAAATCCAAGTGCTACTGGAAGGTGTGCTTTACTTACGGTTCTCAATGGGTGAATCCCTTCACATTCCATTAGGATGTGCTGAGTGGTCTCTGGATTTCTGCTGCAGCACACAGACACCTAATCTAGTTGTGAATACTTGCTCCAGTATGTTTTTGTCCTTAGGCAACCAGCTCGAGCCTCAAAGAGCAACGCACTTCCTTCACGCTATCGTTCAGATTTTCCCTTCTAATTTACTTCTCATTCTTGTAAATCTCCATTCTCTTTTTTGTTTCCCTTCTTTGCACCTAATTCACTGTTTGTTTTTCCCATCTTCTTTCTGAGGAATCCTGGTTGTCTATTTACACTTTCAATTACCCTGTACTTGGTTGCCAACTTTCTTTAGCTCTTCCTCCATTCTGTGTCCCTGCTTTTCAGGTATAGATGCTTGTGCACTTTAGCCACGCATTTAATTTGATCCACGATCCTGAGTATTTCTTCAAAACTGATTTTACTCTACGTTTCTCTAACTTCAAACGAGGCCAAACCCATGTCACCCTGTACTACCTCATATGTGGTTTTGCTGTGGACTCCCAAAGCCAACTGGCCTACCGATTGATGGCGACTTTTCAGCCCTGACAAGATAGCCAGGCATTTTAAGCCCAGAATGGCATTTGCAAACGTTAGTGCTGGCACCATTACTCCTTCCACGATTCCCCGCACCACCTCATATTTATTGTGGCCCCAAAGTGAACTACGTTTCCTTATTCCTGCATTCCACTTTCATATTACTTTCAGATTATCTTGGTGAATGCTGGAGTAAGTCTTTCTTTCGTTTATGTATTTGCTGAGGTATTTATAGTATTCTTTGACTATGGTTACGACTTGTTGAATTGACACCATGTAATTGCTTGTCTCTTAATTAAAGGTCATAATTCCAGATTTCTCTATGCTAAGCTTAATGTCTAGATTTACCCGCCATGGTTGCTCAGTGGCTATGGTGTTGGGCTGCTGAGCACGAGGTCGCGGGATCGAATCCCGGCCATGGCGGCTGCATTTCGATGGGGGTGAAATGCGAAAACACCCGTGTACTTAGATTTAGGTGCACGTTAAAGAACCCCAGGTAGTCAAAATTTCCGGAGTCCTCCCCTACGGCGTGCCTCATAATCAGAAAGTGGTTTTGGCACGTAAAACCCCATAATTTTAATGTCTAGATTTGTTGCTGCGTTGCCACACATTCGCAAGTGTCTCTAAATTTCTTGCATTGTCCGCTAGTAGTACTATGTCTGCATACATCAGTCTGGGAACCTTCTGTTGCATCATTTGTCCATCATGGAAGTGTGATAAATCAAACTCTAATTCACTGTTTTCCAGTAATCTTTCTAACATAAAGCTTGAACAACAATGGCGGTAGATGACATCTTTGCTTTAGTCGTTGGTGAACTTCCACTACTTCACTACATTTTCGACCTTCCCATACAATTCATACTCAATTGTCTATATATCTCCCTCAGCAGCTCCACAAATCGTAATCTATGCTTTTGTGCTTGAAAATATCCCATAATTCCCTGTCTACGTTGTCCCAGGCTCCCCTAATATCTAGCAATGCTATCCATAAAGGTCTATTCTGAGCTACTGAAATTGCTATGCACCGAGATAGTATATTAACCTCTAAGTGTCTGCCTGGTGTGAACCCATTCTGTAGTTCCCCCAGTATATCATTTTTCCCACCCACTTCCAACAGCTCTAATTTTATGATTTGCATTGCCATTCTATATATCACTAACATTACTGTAACTGGCTTGTACGAGCTCACACTATTCTCATCCCCTTTTTCTTTGCAGATGATGTTCATCTTTCTTTCATGCCATCCAACCGGCATATTCTTCGTTTTAATCACTTGCTAAATGGCATTAGTCAGCAGTGCCTTGCTCTTTGGACCGAGGTTTCCGATTAGCCGTACAGGGATTTCATTGGGCCTTTGGCCGTGTTATTAGGGACATTTCTTTTTCCCAGTAAGTTTTCTATGCTAAATTTTTATCTCTCAGGCTTCTCTGCTGATGCTGGATCTGTATGGGTCTGAACTAGGCTTTCTTTGGTACTGAAGTTATCCCTAATAATGCTCTGACATACCCAGCCCACCATCTCCTTCCAAATTGTTAGCCTTCAACTCTTACAGCGGTTCGCGAATTTTTAGTTGGAGGTCAGAGTGATCTTACATGGTTCCATAATCCTTTTCGTATGCCTTTGTCTCTTTTGTAAATGTTATGAACCCACTTGTGCATTTAATGATCTCTTGCACGAGCTCACTCACCACACTTTTCTACAACGGCAGCTCAGCACCCTCTAGGTGATATAGTGAGAAACTGTATGCCTAAGATAGTGCCCAGCACAAGCAACTGAAGTATCTTTTTCAAATTGATACCAAAAACCTGGCTTGCTGAAATGCCACCTATCTACTTCTGCAAACAAACAGGTAGTTTTCTCTAATGCTATGAATGAGTGGAATTCTTTAACTTTCCTCACTCGAACTGATTTTACTAGCCTATTAGTTTATACCCTCTCCTGATCCTGTACTATATGTAAATGAAATAAAGCCACTTTGGTGGTTCCCATGGTGCTGTGCTTCCCCTCTGCACTTGGCCACAGTCAGTGCTTGTACTACAGCAAACAGTATTTGGTCTGCGTGCTTTGCCTCAGCACTTAAACTACAGTCGAACCCCTCAATAATGAAAGCCCTCAAGGACGAAATTCTCGCAGCAACAAAATAATCTGGCACCCCTGGCGAGCGGCCATAGATCTTAATGCATTTTGTCCCTCTCAACAGCGAAGAGTTCTTATAAAGCAGTCCCACATTAACGAAGGTGTGTGGTAGCGACCTGCTACTTTTTTTCAGTTCATGAACTAGTTGGCAACTCAGAAGCACCAAAATTGCTGCAGCACACTCATCTGACAATGTTTCCACCGACAAACAACAGCGCAAGGCGCGGCCATTGCTATTAACATTCGGTTGGTTGAATAACGATAGCAACAAGACTTTTTTTTGTCTGCTAAAAACAGCGGTTCACTAGTACATTTATTGGCAACTATGCAGCCGCGTGACATTTAATGTGACGACACCGCCAACTGCAACGACACTAAAACGTGTCTCTTTCTCAGTGTTATCTTGCTGATCTCACTGCCCGCCGCGAGCACGCTGAGAACGCTGCTGTGTTTGGTTTGTCGGGAAGATGCCGCCACCTGTTAAAAAGCGCAAGTTTCTGACCCTTGAGCAGAAGTCTACGATCATTGCCGAAGCTGCGAAAGACAGGAAGAAGTCTGATATTGCGGAAAAGTACAATATCCCATGCAGTTCACTTTCTATAATTCTGAAAGCCAAAGACAACATCATGGTAACACTGAAGAACAGAGCACATGCACAGCACAGGACGATGGCAACGCGGGTCTTTGAAGGCATGGACAAAGTCGTATTTCGATGGTTCCACGGCAAAAGAGCGCCTTTGTCAGGAAGCCTTCAGCAGCAGAAGGCTATTGACTGTGTGCATTCTGGGGCACGATAACTTTAAGGCGAGCACAGGCTGGCTAAGCCGATTCAAGGCACGGCACTGCCTCGTTGCCAAGGTGCTGTCGGGGGAATCAGCGAGTGTTGACGACAAAGGCACATCATCCTGGATGCAGGAAAGTTACGAAGACATACTTCAAGAATATGAGCCCTCCGAAATTTATAATGCGGGTGAGTGTGGGGTTTTTCTATGAGATATTGCCGGCAAAAACACTCGACCTCAGGGGACAAAAATGTCATGGCGGCAAGTTGAGCAAAAAGCGTTTGTGCTCTAACATGGATGCCTCTGACAAGCGTCCCCTCTTCGTAATTGGTCAGAGCAAGAAGCTACGGTGCTTTAAAGGGAACCGAAGGCCGCTGGTCGAGTACACTGCCAACCACAAAGTGTGGATGATGCACGCGATATTCACCAGCTGGCTGGAAGCCTTTGATGTGGACATGTGAAAGCAAGGCAGATCCAACTGCCTTTTTTTTTGGAGTGCCCACCACATCAAAGACGAACGTCCTGACGAACATCCGCTTAATTTTTTTCCCTCCCAACTACACGTGTGTGATTCAACCTTTGGACCAAGGAATCATTAGGAGTGTTAAGGCTGCCTACCGTAGGAGGCTCATCCGGCGGATGTTGCTAAACATGGAAATGAAGCGGTCAACGGAAGTTAATCCCTTCATGGCATTGGAAATGCTCGCCACTTCCTGGGCTGCTACTTCGGCCGCCGTTATCTAGAATTGTTTCAGGCATGCCGGTTTTGGTCAGCATGCACTGGCAGCCTTGCCGGAAGCAAGTGCTTCTCAAAGCGGCGGCCATCTCCAGCTACTAATGGAAGCATGGGACACGCTGCGCAGTGCAGATGACACGACGATGTGGAACTGAAGCACTTATTGTGTGCGGACGCCAATTTAACCGTACACGAAGAGTTGAGCGACGACGCCATTGTCGACAGTCTGTGCAAGGAAAATGACAGTGACGACGAGGATGGCAAAAACCATGAGCAACAAAAGCAAGTGTGTGTGTGTGTGTGATATACTGGACGCAATCGACATTATCGGGACTTTACTCGGTGAGCGTAACAATGACGAAGCAATGGAAACATTATCAAGCTATGAAGCGCATATAGTGAAGCTCATGCAAAATAAGGCGAAGCAGAGTAAAGCAAGCGACTACAGTAAAACCTCGTTAAACAATACCCACTTAAACAGTACTTTCGTTTTAAAAGTATTAAAGTCAAATCCACGATTTAGCAGCCATTGAACATAATGTGTTTTGTATCCGCATAAACCGTACCAGCTTATTGCGTACGCATCGATTAAAACGCAGCGTTTCCGCTTTTCGTCGCGCAAACATGGCGGTGCGTCGTCTCCATTGGGCCGGCCTGGCAGAACAACAAGCCTCAGAGATCAGAACAACGGCCTACAAGCGCCCTGTGCATTTGCGCGTGAAGCCACATCAACATCAACATAATTTTGATGCCATGCCAGAGAGCGTTGTGGCGTCGTGCAAACGAGGACTCGCGTCATGCCGAAGCTCGGATAAAACAGACGCCGGGTGCTCAGCACAAAGAAAAATTACATTGTTTGTGCTGTCAAATATGACACGAAAAAGTCGGCACTGGCACACGACAGGAATCTGCTGTTGACTACGGTGTGTGGCATTTGGAATGCGAAAAAGTTGCTTGGCACCGCTGCTGCGACCGCGAATAGGTGTCGGTTACCAGGTTCAACTATTCGCCATTGTTGCCTCTGTTATTGCCGAAGTGCGGACTAGCGACAGTGATGAGAACGACATGGAAAGTGATAGCACGGGCGATTCAGGCCCGACAGTGGCAGAAGCTGCGCATTACATCAGCCTCATGCGTGCAATCGTCGCGACAAGAACAGCACCCGGCAATGAAAAAGCGCCCCAAGATTTCTGCAGCACTACCACACGCGTGCACGGAGAATACGTAATGCCAACAAGAAATCTGCCATGCAAGTGTTTGCCGAGAAGAGGGGGCTGGCTGAAAAGCTGGCACGCAGCTTCAGTAAGTTTGAGGCTGCTGTTGTGAAGCCAGGTTGCAGCGGCATCAAACAAAATTAACACTTTTGTCGCGCGAAGTGAATAAACACTGCATATTTTTTTCCCCTATCATCGCACTCTCTCCGTGTTCCGATTTCGACAGGTAAGTGGGCGATCTCATGCTATTTCGGTTAAACAGTACCACCGTTTAGTACGTACTTTTCCCGAGCTCCGGCCAACTTCGGTTTAACAAGGTTTCACTGTATTTTCATTAAATTTTCCTTCTGCAATGCGATGAGTGTGTTAATGTGTCCATTTCCACGATAGCGAAATTCCTGCGAGAACGAAAAAAAAGTGTTTCCCTGGCGGTTTCGTTATTGCGAGGTTCGACTGTATTTTTATATTGTGCACTACACCAATCCACCCAAAACTCAAGTACGCATCGGCAATATGGGATCCAAGTCAGGCACAGATGGTCAACAATATTCAATCAGTACAAAAACCAAGCAGCTTGCTTCAGCATCTCCGATTATTCTTATTAGACACGTTTCATCGTTAAAAGCCCCTGCCTACTAACATCTATCCCTTCACCACAAAGCAGCACACCGTTGCCTCTTTAATAAGCTTTATGATCACTGACTTCTTCATCGTGACTTCTTGCAGTCGAGATCTGCCATCTTTCCACACTGGGATCACTGTCTCAAACTCGAGCACATTTCACCAGAATATGCAAGTTCTTTTATTCCCCACACCATCACTGGAACGACTAGCCTTCCGATATTGCCACTGCAAACTGACCCAGTTTCGTGGTTCACTATGCATTCTTACTTAGTTGTTTTTTCTCTTTATTAGTGATTTCTTTAGCGCGAGTTGCTGAGAAATACTTCAACACCTACTAGGGTTGTTTGAATAGTGCAATTTCTGCATTGAACCGAGTACTAATATTCGAGAAAAACGGCCGCCAAATAGTCAATGAAATATAACATATTTTCCGTTTTCTGAAACAGTTTCCGTGCATCCATTCGGTAAAGCAATACACATTATTCGACACATGCAATATGTACAAACAAATACCATTCACAGCTAGACGTATACATGAGGAACAACTGCTATCCATTGCCACATCGTGTTACAGCAACATACAGTGTTGTGATCAAGAGAACTACAGAACAGTGTAACACTGCTTTAAACTATTTGTAAAAAGTCTTTTTTTCTAGACAAGTAAAAATACACAGATTATTAGTCTACCTTACAGAGCAAATTTTTCTAGGCAAATCAAAGCATTATACAATGAGTAAAGATAGATAATATTTTATTTAAATTGTCAACAAATGTGCATCTCATGCCAAATTTAGCTCACCTTAACAAAACAATTTTTGGCAGTCATATAGGAGAGATGATCTGTGCAATGAACCAAAACAAATGAGATCTCAAAAATCCTGGGAGAATAATGATGAAATACCAAAAGAAGCATGGCAAATCAGTTCTGTGGAATTCCGCAAGGGGAGGAAGGTTCATGAAAGAAAAAAATTTACATCCACACGTATGTGGCACAAAGCTACCAAGAAAACCCACACAAGTTTAGATCCAAAGCTTCATAGTTGAAGAAAAATTCATGCTAGTCAGATTCGAAACCAGGACTAATTTCTGGGGCGGTCACTTTAGCATGTGAGCTAACCAGAAGGATTAGCAGATCGCAGCGCAAGGGTGAATTAGTCCACAACTCGAAGCACAAAGACAATGAATATGGCAAATCATTTCTGTGGAATTCTGCAAGGTGGAACAAGGTTCATGAAATGAAAAATTGACATCCACCGGTATGTAGCCTGGAGCTACAAAGGAAACCCACATGGGTTTCTCAGAAAAAAAAAAGCTCCATAATTGAAGAAAAATTCGTCCTGGTCCGGGATTCAGTCAGAGATCATCCTTGTGCTGCAATCTGCTAGCCTCCTGGTTAGTACAGATGGTAGAACAACCACCCCGGAAAGGCATTGGTCCCGGGTTGGAATCTCGGACCAGGACTAATTTTTCTTCAACTACGAAGCTTCGTTCCTGGGAAACCCATGCGGGTTTTATTTGTAGCTTTGAGCTACTTAGGGGTGCATGTCAATTTTTCCTTTCATACACACACACAAAAAAAGTACTCTTCTGATAGGTTTGCTTTTCTGTATGTTACAATGAAGCTTTGGTTAGGGCTAGTTGGCATATTCTTCAAGTAATGAGAGGGCAACATGAAAAAAAAAAAAACACAGATGAAGAAGGAACACGCAAACAGGATGGGTGCAGTCTGTGGCACTCTGCAAATTATGCTTTGCTATAAAATGGAGCCATATCAAAAGTGTTGGTACAATTTTACTTTTGGAGGCTCAATGCATGGCCAACTATGTAAGAAAGAAGTGTACAGTTTTATTTTCAAAATTCACCAACAATTACGATACTAATACGAAATTTGAGCGCTCTATACGTGTTGTCGTTTTGCGATATATTGGCTGGCATGGGCAATCTGTCTTGTGCGGCACAGGGCAAACGAAGCGGTGTGACTGCTTCGCTAATTTGAAGATCACGAGAGGCAGCGTGTGGGTGACACGTGGGCACGATTAACAGCAGCTGCCGCAGACTAACCTCCCAGATGATGCGTGCTACTCTGGTGCCATCTCACAGCCATCGTAGCCGCACTACACTTCCGATGCTTTCGCCATAGCCTCTGCATCATGGCTCCTCTGCACCCTCTTCCTCCACTTTCATCCCCAGCTGCACTCTGCATTCACTCTTTCATTCTATGCATTGTTCGTTCATGCCTATGCTCACCACAGGAACAGGTACCTAAGAGCTGCGCTCTAAAATCCCTTTTCAGAAAATAAGTTATGCTTGTTGCTGTATGAAAAAAAGGAAGAGCACAGAGAAAGAATGATTTAAGAGGCATAACTCTGCTCCTTCTTGCATCCTCATAATGTCACGCAGGAGTGTGGCGGCGCACCGAACGGCGGTCAAACTGTGCTGTACCGGACACCTGACATACGGTCACGTGATGGTTTGTCAAAGCGATGCAATGGATCTGTGCGATGTGGAAAGCATGGGGCACGCTTTTGTCGCCTCTCCTGCGGCTGCTTCATGCCAGAGCGCCGCCCTCGCATTAGGTAGCTTTAGCTACCTAATGCAAGTACACTAGCTGGTAACAGTACTCATAACGAGTTCTGTCCACCTTTGCTCAATTGGCACTGCGTTCACCAGTAATTTTAGGGATCTTCCGGACCACTCATGGTTTCCTTGCTGGGCACAAGTCAGGTGAAACTTCCAGAAAAAGGCAAGGTACCGCCCCAGGGACCTTGCTGGTCAAGGATGACAGCGCTTCCAAGCTCAACATAGTATTTATGCCTGCGGACCATTCTGCTGGGGAAATGCTTTTCACATAGTCGCTTGTTGTCAGTTATCAATCCTCTCTTCCAATAGCTTTCGTCCATTCTTGCAGGCATTGAGGGTCATTTGGAGCTTTGAAAACTCGGAATGTTTTCCATGTAGGAGCTATATCCGCTGTTACACTTTGGGACGAAGCATGGTGCCCCACTGCCGATTATTAGAGAACACTTAGTGAACACTTACTAGTGAACACTTACACCGTGGAGAAGCAGTAGAGGAACTGCAGAACTTACGAAGCGATGATTGTGACTGCTCGAAGCAAGTGGCAGACTCCGCTCTGCTCAGTTGGTCCGTCTGTCCATGTGTGCCCAAATGTGCTGCAGGAACATTAAATTTTGTTTCCCCGCACAGTAGCTATGTATTGCATACTCTGATCGGTATTTTTATGGTGCATGCTAATAAACTACAACAAATTCTTGCCTTTTGTTACATATAAAAACTTGAAAAGCCCCAATTGCAGTTTTCTTACGCACCTGGCTACGAATGCAGATTTGAGTTTAGGTTTATTAAACCACATGTCAGGTACATAAGAGTACACACAGACGTAGTTAGGTGTGATGGGAAAAAAGCTGCTTGTCACAGCTTGACTGGCCCCATCACCCAGAAAACAAAATTACAAAATTTATCATTCATTACAAATTACAGATCACCTGCTCTTTCAAGTGTGCTAATTTTTTGCTCTCATTGGTGCACAAAAAGCATGTGATCCCAAATATATATCTCGAAGCAAATAATGGTACTAAAACTGTTTTTAGGTTTTTTATTCCCTGAGTGCAAACCCCACAGGTATGAAGCTTTATTTCGACATCCGACGACCTAGCGCAAGGGACCAACAGCAGACGACAGCAGGCGTCGGAGGCCGCGTGCACTCAGACCACGAGGGATGGCAAAAGTAGTTCCTTGTGGCACCACAAGGGGTGCCGCTGCCTCTGTTTGCCAGTCTGCTATAGCATATCTGAAGCTGTGCGCCTCCTCTACACCCAGTGTGACATTAGCATGACTCACACTGGTGCCGGCCCATAGTTTCACCTCCTGTTATTCTTTCTCCATGAGAAAGGGTTCTTAGAAAATCAACCCATTTTCAATTGAAACACCTGCAGCAATAAATAAAGTATTCAGGAAAGCTCAAAATTAAAGCTTGTCTCCTCATTCTTGTTTTTCTATATTGCAGCACATGGGCTGCATCCACCCTCCTCTACATTAACTAAAAAGTTTCAATGCACTTCTAGAAGTGCTCCTGACCCTGTGTCCGTAGCGCACTGCAGCTCTTGTGCATTGATTCCTGGCAATCTTTGGTTTCCCTTTCCATTGCATGCCTAACTTCTCCATACTGCAGCTACTACAGTGAAACCTCGGTGATACCAATTCGTACAATTACCCGGCTGAAGCGCGCTGTATACTATGAGCCACATTTCGGATGTCCCAAACGCTCCCCCTACGTCGGTTTGGGTGATACAAATGAGAGGGCCGCGATGGCCGCAACCGCCAACAACCAAGTGGTGAGGAGGTTGTGCCAGTCACGCCAAGGCAGGCAGACCGTTTTTATGTTTGCAGCGCAGGAGGAGGCCTTTAGAAGGCAGCCTACAACTAAGGCTTCGCCTTTTCGGATAAATCCGAAAAAGAAAAAAGATCAAATAAACACTCGCCGGTGAAACTTTTGACAATTCGGATTTATCTGATAAACTCCGATTTTAGCGGTCACTATGACCCTGTTCCGTTCTTTATCAAAAGCCTTTCGATAAAGGGCATGTTCTAAGTGGCGATTGACACATTGGCCAGTTTGGCCAACACAAACTTTACCTCACATCAACAGTATCTCGTACACCGCACCCATCGCACATTTAACAAAGGGCTTGTCATTCCAGGGAGCGCGAGACATCTTGACATATGGTCCCCTGGCAGCACTCCAGCGCCAGGAAACTGAATCGACCACAGAAAGCATGGCATGCTCACACGACGCATTTTTGTAGTGCGTGAACAGAAATTTTGGGCAAGCAAAATGGGAAGGAAACTAAAGCTTTCGAGCGACTACGTAAAGGAGTTCAGCGATTTGAACAGTCAACGTCATCTGAAGGTGTCATTGTTTGCAAGTTTTGTCATTTGCCAGTTAGCATTGCCAACAACAAGGGTGCCTTGAGAATTGTGTATAGCCTAAATTAAAAATTACATTATGGGGTTTTACGTGCCAAAACCACTTTCTGATTATGAGGCACGCCATAGTGGAGGACTCTGGAAATTTTGACTACCTGGGGTTCTTTAATGTGCACCTAAATCTAAGTACACGGGTGTTTTCGCATTTCGCCCCCATCGAAATGCGGCCGCCGTGGCCAGCATTCGATCCCGCGACCTCGTGCTCAGCAGCCCAACACTATAGCCACTGAGCAACCATGGTGGGTATGTGTATAGCCTGACACAGGCTGTACACACAGGCTGTCTATGCCGGATGTCTTAACAGACTTCACATGATCGCAATACAATTTGTTCACATCGTCTTATTTCTTTCGCTTAGGCAACTCGTCACAGCAAAGCTCGTTGGAAGAATGAATCGCACAGGCCCGATCCAAGAGACAAGACGCGGATGGCATCCCGCACCAGTTTTGCCATGCGCTCTACCACGCTGGGATTCCACTGCACGAGGCTGATGGACCTCTTGGCAGCCTCTTTCGAAGCAAGTGTCCGGCGGCATGCACGACGCCAGGTAGTGATCAACTTATCGAAAATACCTACGTGAGGTCAGTGTGAAAGACCTTGCGACAATAAGCTCCATCACCATTGACGAGTCTGCGGAACTCCGCGGACGTCCAGCAGTGGCGGTGCTTGACCCTTCTACGATGACAAGCTACCTGAACGTAGGCCTCTCTTGATAGACTAGCAAGTAGTTCAGCAGTGTAACGCAGTATCAATTGGCATGTTGGAACATGCTGGAACAAGGTTGGAAAGGCCTTAGCTGATGTAGCTGCGTTGAGCTCCGATTCAGCCTCCTGCATGCAAAAGTTTCACAAGGACTTGCAACTCTCCAGCCCCGATTTCAAGGCACTTGAAAGATCCGTGCCACCTACTTAATAACTCTCTGGAGGATGGAATTAAGACAAGCTCATTTAAGGTAGTTAACAATTTTGTTGTGCACTTTCCTGCCCTGTTGAAGTCGTCGCGGAAGCTGCGCCCTAAGTTTGGTCATGTGTACATCACCATGGGCATGACCATCAAGTCGCCGAAGACTATGTCCGTCTAGGTGGTACTCTTTTTATGAAGCCCTTGATGTTCTGGACTATTGACGTGCCATTTTGCCTTTCTTGAGAAGAGACGATGCCAAGGAAAAGAAGTGCGAGAAGCTCAAAACTCTTGTTTCATCACCTGAAGTTGTGCACGAGTTGCTGATTAAGTGTTTCGTTACCATGAGAAAATGGCTTTTTATAGTTCTCGGAAAAAAATTTACTACTACAAATAATGCTCCAGCACACATTGCAGTATAGCATGTTGTGCATAATGAAATTCTCTTTGCAAAAACATGCTTTGCCAAAAAAAAAATTTAGGTAAAACAAAAATTCTAGAAAGCGCCATTTTTGCTGCCAATTGATAAAACAATAAAAAACATGATATCTACAAAAGTATTAATATCAAAGAAAATTCAGAATATACATTTCAAAGATAAATAACCCAGAAATAGTGTCTCAAAAAATAAATGCTCAGTGCACTGTTGTCCTTCAGATACAAAAAAAGAAACTAAGACCCGTTCACCGCTCATGCCATGCGGTGAAGCAGTTCCCGGATTTTGTGAAGCATTGGTGCACTCCATAATTTTCCGACAAAACGTATGGTTTTTGTTCAACTTTGTGGTCCTCATAGCACATTTTGCAGTTCTGCCTTTCCGGTGTCTTCTGAGGATGGTCAGATGAGAAGTCCAAGGAACATACTTCACCAGTTCGTCTAGAGTCATGTACCTCTTCCAGAACCGACTGCTTTCCGCGTAGCTGGGCAACTACAAGATTATGCATCCAAGCATATCATTTTTGCACATTGTCTTTATCACCTCTGACGAGATGAACAGTAGAAAGAAACTCCACGCCGTTGTAAACTGTCTTGCACTGATTTGTAGTGCTGGGCCGAGATGTGCTACGGACGCCCTTCTTGGCGTGAACGGAAGTTTCTTTGCTGCCGATGGCAGCACATCATAACCAAGTTAAGTATGCACCCTGAAGATAATCAGTAGAGCTCTCAGGTCATGAAAAAAGATCGGCAGATAAGCGTGCACAAGGAAGGAGACCGCTGAAGGCTGTAAAGGAAACTTGCCAGTGCACAGCTGCGGATGTTCCATGCTAACTCAAAACATTGTCGCCATCAGAGCTTGAATGTGCTTTAACTGTCACCTTTGGAATCGTAACTCAAGTACTCATTACTAAGTGTGGGTGCAGCACAGTTTTGAGCAGGGCGCTTTTCTCGTGACGCAGTCACGCAGCACGACGCCATGGGAGTGACTTTCGATAACTACACAATGACATCAGCAGCGCCCCTTGCCAGGATTTTACGAGAGATGTGTTACCGAAACTCTTGGAAACTGGTTGCAAAAGCTGGGTCTACATATTGAACAGGGGGCAGACCTTCAGAAATACACTTTAGTGGAATAAAACGACACAAACTCCAAACCAAAGCTCACTAGTGAACAGGTGGCGTCATTTTCAGTTAATTATCACCGCTCAGCATTGTTGCACGGCAAAGCCGGCAATATAAATTAGCGACAAGCTGATAGTCATTTGATAACAAAATTTTGATGCTAGTGCAGCATAATCGTGAGCGGCATGCTTTTATCTTGAGCACGGCAGAAGGTGGCAGCAGCGCCTCTTTTCACTACAACATACGTACATTAGTTTGCAAAAAGGTCCGTCAAAAATCGCGACATGTGCAGTGCCTGTACTAACTACTGGATGACCTTATATGGATAAAAAACGACTGCAATAAGTTGAAATTGGCGATCTAAAGCATAGTTCACTTGTGATCGATTTGAATATGCGTGGTAACGAAAGAGTTAAGCTGAAGTTTCTTAAGACGAATTTATGTGCAATGCTCTTAATCATTAAGGAACTTGAGGCAGAGAGTACACCGTGGTACACCAGGTATACCCCAAACTAGGGGTTCGTTTGCACGCGCTCCTTAGTCAATGGCTTGACACACCTAAGGTTTTCACATCAGATGTCACAAGTCTGTTGGATCTCTTTGATGAGAATGACTGCTAAATGACTGTCACAGACCTTCTTGGATACTATGCTGCTGTCGCTGAAAAGTGGAAAGAGAGTTGAGAGGAACCTTTGCGATGCACTCCAGCACACCAGTGAATCGTTTTGGTACAGTGTCCAAATTGTGAATCCAAATGTGAAGCATGTCCTGTGCGTTCCAAAGCTATGCGCCAATGTTTAAGTTAGCGTTTCCTGAAACTGACGACATGAGCCAGCTCACGAGTGATTTTTCGAACAATCACAGCTACGAAATCAGAAACATTGTTGAATCCCTGTCATTTGGGGACTTCACACTGTCCAGTGGCCAGTGCTTTCCCGCTGCACGCTGAGTCTTCTGGCTCTCCCTGTTTCTAGCACAAACGTTCAAAGGGCATTTTCATGGCTGAGAATCAGCAATCGAAAGAAGCGTCCTTCCATCAGTAACGGCAACCTCGTAAAGTATGCCTGCGTCTATTACAACAAGCTTTAAGGTTGCAATATGCGCAAACGTAGATGTTGTGTATTGAAGTATTTGTGCTTGTGTGTATATGTGTTCGTGCGTTCAAACTTTCCAGACAACTAAAGTATGCTTCGTGTGTTCTGATGTTTTCGTGTTCAGATATTTCATTTAAGATTATGGAGTATTGAGAATAATGCAAAATTAAACACCAAATTTCGGAGAATTGGGGATTTATGAGAAATAAACTCTGACAAATGCTGTTTCCACCAAAAGAAATAAACTCCAAAAAAACACCCTTCCAATTTCAAGAAAAATACACTTCGAAAACATGGAGCCCTATCTATAACACAGCGGCAGCTGCACGCATAGTATGGAGCAGAAACGGTCCAGCAAACGCGCGAGCCACGACTGCAAAGTGATGAGAACCCTGCGCTGAGCATGCCGAGGTGGGTTTCCCGGAGGACGATTTTTATGTTCGCAGCGCGGGGCGAGGCCCGCAGAAGGCAGTCGATAATGCAGTGCCAGCTGTGCGCACAGTATGGAGTGCGAACGATTCAGTGAATGAGCGAGCCAGGACGGCCGAGACTGCCAGCAGCAAAGTGGCAAGGAGACTAAGCCGAGCATGCCGAGGCGGGTCTCCAGGCATACAGTTTCTATGTTCAGAGCACGGGGGGAGTCCGGCCAAAGGCAGCCGATAACACAGCGGCAACTGAGGGCACTGTACAGGGTGGAAATGGTCCAAAACTGGCACTCTCCCATGTCTCGCCGCTCGTGGGGCTCACGCTCTGTGCCCATATCCAACGCTCTCGCAATGCCAGTTTTGTTAAGTTTGCATACAACTTCCAGAATTAGCTGCTAGACGACCTGGAACAGAAGAAAACCCAGAATGACCATCAGGGACTTCTTCCAGCGTGAAAAAATTTCTAAAAATGAGTTTCTGCTTCTTTAACATGCCGATTTAATTTGTTTTTTGGTGATGCGAATTTCAGGTGATACGAATATTTGACGCGGCCCCTTGAGATTCGTAACAGCGAGGTTTTACTGTAGTATAAATGGACAAACTATTAAACGTATTGACACGTATACTTACTCATCCTTTTCTCGGTGAATGCATTTCATCTGCCAACAGCGCAATGTTATTGCTCCACTTCGGAGCCTACTAGAAGGTTATCGGCGATTTCATCCGACATGTCTGTTGTCATCTAACCTTGCGTAACCTGATTGTATGCACAACGCTTGTGTATGTGTAGTAATTTCAGGAAGGCACGTGTGCACCAGCAATTACTCTGGAACCTTCAACGAGTCACATATAAAAGCCGAGGCACTTGATACACAGATAAGATTTTCAAAAATTGCCTTAAGCACCTTGCAACAGTACTAGAGGCCATCAGTCAACTGGACTGACTATGAAATCAAAGAAATGCCGCTTCGCTTACGAAGAACTTATGTTCCTGGGCCGCATCCTCAGCATGTCAGGAGTCCTTCCTGATCCACAGAAAACAGCTGCCATTGCAACCTTTTCACAGCCCATCAACAAAAAGTGAGTGCATAGGTTTGTTTCATGGCCCATGTGCCTAACTTAGGCACTTTTTCAAGAACTTCTCTCGCATCGCCGTGCCTCTGATTCTTTTCACAAAATCAGACGTCGAGTTCGAGTGGAAAACATTGCAAGTCAAGGCAGTTGAAAAATAAAAGCAACGCCTGCAGTCCCCACCAGTACTCGCCCACTTTGACGAATACGCTGATACTCAATCTACACTGACGTAAGCAGAGTAGGCCTCGACACTGACCTAATACAGAGGAACCATGGACTTAACCCTTTGAAGGTTTTTGCCGCACATGTACGGCGGCGGTTTTCTGTCCCGCAAGGTCTTGGCCGTATGGGTACGGTTTCGACCCTCCGTTTGAAATTTCGTGCCATAATGACGATGCGTGCTCACTGGGAGGTGCTGCCACCTCTTAGGACTTACAAGAAGCGTTTGAAATTTGTGCTACCTTCTTGGGGAGATAAACAGAACTGATTTCTAGCTTCGGCGTGTCGCGCAGACTGCGGCAACACCCCTTCTGGGGTTTCGGTTTCTCTGCGTGATCGCAATGGAGGCGCACGAAACGTCATTTTTCTCTTTGTCGGCACTCTCTTGCAGAGGCAGTGGAAGTTGATTTCTACCTTGATTGGCGCTGCTTTTAGCTTGTTCATAACCACCACACGGGAGG
This sequence comes from Dermacentor variabilis, assembly GCF_050947875.1. Lineage (NCBI taxonomy): Eukaryota > Metazoa > Arthropoda > Arachnida > Ixodida > Ixodidae > Dermacentor > Dermacentor variabilis. Next base: position 6,400,233 of record NW_027460280.1, on the reverse strand, counting down.
TATTCTCGCTCTCAGCGGCAACGCGCTTTTGCGGTTTCGGTATCGCCGCGTGATCGCAACGGAGGCGCGCGAAATGAGATTTTTCTCTTTGACGGCACACTATCGCAGGGGCGGCGGAAGTTGATTTCTATCTTGATTGGCGCTGCTCTTAGCATGTTTATCACCGCCGCTCACGAGGTATTCTCACTCTCTCTGGCAACGCGCTTACGCGAGAGGGTGTCTCAGACCTCTGCCCAAGGCAGCCGTAAGCAGAGAAGATGTCATGTGTGCGCCAACACAACTCGTCGCTCCAAGAGAAGAACATACATGCATTTTAGGTGTGCAGACTGCGATAAGGCGCTGTGCGGAGACCCGTGCTTCCAAGGAGTACCACACTCTGAAATACTATTGAACATTTTGCAGTTCTGAGTGATGCCGACACCAAAACACTGTTCCTAATTTTTTTTAACGATTTATTCCCGACTTTATACATCTTGTACATTCAATATCCGCAATAAAGTAATCTGACCACCTGGGAAAGTTTTTTTTCAAAATAATTCGACCCTCAAAGGGTTATGAATGAATGAATGTTGGATGTTTTATGGCGCAAGGGCCAAGTATGGCCAAAGAGCGCCATGTCCGTGTTAATGAGTTTGCAGTGTAATCATGAGTTCTATGAAGTTGGTGTGACGTGGCTGTAGAGGGGCCTTAAAAATGGTCGCGCTAAAGTGCATAAAATCTGTATATAAGATTATGGAAATGACTTATGACGTGTACTATGAACATTAAGACGCATTTAAAAAGAATGATACGATGTCTAAAAATACATCAGGTTATATAAGATATCCTAGAGCACTACTGCGTCCTTTGAGCCCTTGAGACACAAAGGCCTGGAGGCATGTGCTATTCAAAACAATTATCGCAGCAGCATCCTCTGGAGCGAGGATGCTCTACGAATTTAATGGGCTTATAACGTGTAGAACTACATCCTTTAAGAATTCGAGGACTGCCTTGGTGTTAAAAAGCGGTTCCTTATAAAGAAACATAACTGGGTGTAGAGGGATGTAATAACGGTATACCTACATGCGGAAAATGTTTCTTTCAGGTTCGGCTTTCCGACACTCCAAGAGGACATGGAGGACGGTCAGCCTCTCACCGCATCTACCACAGCTTGGAGGTTCACTTCCAGTAAGTAGAAAATGATGGGTCCCAAATGTGTGTCCTAATCTGAGGCGACAGAATAGGACATCTGTTCGCCGAGATTTTGTTGGGGAGGGCCAAAAACCTAACTGTGGCTTTATAATGTGCAGTTTATTATTTATTTCTGCGTCACACATGCGTTGCCAGTGGTTTCGCAGTTTTTTTCGTATGTAAGGTTTCAGATCTGTGAGAGGCACCAAAGCAGTATTATTAACAGCAGGGGGTGCAATTGACGTAGCCATCTGGTCTGCCAGAATGTTACCTTCGATTCCCCTGTGGCCAGGTACCCAGCATATGATGATATGCTGACTAGATAGATAAGCTTTGCACAGGCCGGAATAGACCTCAGTAAGTACAGGATTTTTCTGTTTGCAGGGTGACATTAAGGCCTTCACCACACTTAGGGAGTCTGTATATATTACGGCTTTTTGGAGTTTTGATTTTTTTATATGCTTTACAGCAGACCATAATGCATAGGCCTCTGCCATACAGATGCTTGTTTCTGGATGTAGTACATCGGATTCCGAGAAGGATGGACCGACGGCTGCATAGGACACTCCTGCATGTGACTTGGAAGTGTCTGTGTAGAACTCTGCGCATGAGTGCTTGTACTGAAGTTGTAGGAAATGAATTCTTATTTCGACCTCTGGAGCGTATTTGTGTAAAAGTCACATTTTGTGACTTTTAGAAAGGATACGTCACATTCTATCACCTGCCACTCCCAAGGGGGTAAGAGCTTGGTTAGGTGCATTAGGGGAAGCTCGAGGAGTGGGACATGCATTTCATCGCTAAGCTCCTTCACACGCAGCGAGAAAGGCAGTCTTATAGACGGACGATTGCGGAAAAGTGTAGCACTCGTCATATCGGTAACAGTATTAAAACATGGGTGTTCAGGATTGGAGTGCACTTTAAGGAACTATGTAAAGCAGATGTATGATCTCTGCAAGTGGAGCGGCCACTCATTCGATTCGGCATATAAGCTTTCCATCGGGCTTGTTCTGAAAGCGCCAGTGGCTAGGCGGATACCTAGATGATGGATAGGATCCAGCATCCTTAGCGCGCTCAGGGCGGCAGAGTTTTACACTGCGGCCCCATAATCCAATCGTGACCGTATTAGGCTCTTGTTGAGATTCATTAGACACTTTCTGTCACTACCCCACGTAGTCTTAGATAGAAGTTTCATTAAGTTCATTGTTTTTAGACATTTTTCTTTCAGATATTTGATGTGTGGAATGAAAGTGAGCCTATCGTCAAGTATGATACCTAGGAATTTGTGCTCTTTGTTGATAGGAATTTGTTGTCCACACAGTTCTAAGCAAGGATCCGGGACCAGCCCTCTCTTTCGTGTAAAAAGAACACAAGAACTTTTGTTAGGATTGATTTTAAATCCGTTTTCCTCTGCCCATTTTGATACTTTGTTCAAACCATGCTGTACCTGTCTCTCGCACACTGCGAGGTTACAGGATTTAAAAGCTATTTGAATGTCGTCCACATAGATAGAGTAAAAAATTGCCGGTGGTAATGAAGCACGAAGCGTGTTCATCTTCACTATAAAGGGAGTGCAGCTAAGCACGCCTCCTTGGGGTACACCAGTTTCTTGTGTAAAAGGACATGACAGTACATTGTAGACTTTTACACAGAATGTACGATTGGACAAATAGCTTTCTATTAGGTTTAGCATATTACCATGAATGCCCATTTCTGACAAGTCTCTCAAGATTCCGTAGCGCCACGTTGTGTCGTATGCCTTCTTCATATCGAGGAATATGGATAAGAAAAACTGTGTACAAATGCGTCACGGATGTTTCCTTCGATGCGTACAAGATGGTCAGTTGTGGAGCGCCCTTCTCTGAAACCACACTGATAGGGATCAAGCATGTTGTTCAGTACAAGGAAATGTATGAGTCTGCGATTAATCATTTTTTCAAATACCTTACAAAGGCAACTTGTGAGGGCTATCGGGCGGTAACTTTCCACTGAGGAAGGGTCTTTGCCTTGTTTCAAAACAGGGACCACAATGGCTTGTTTCCATGCGGTTGGAAGGTATCCCACAGCCCAAATAGTGTTAAAAAGTGCGAGTAGTGCAACTTGCGTGTCATTGTGTAGGTTTTTGATCATTTCATACATTATTCTGTCAGATTCTGGTGCAGAGCTCTTGCATGCGCTCAAGGCCGCTCTAAACTCTGCAATACTAAAAGGACGGTTGTATGGTTCATTCTGACGACATTTTCTGATGAAAGGCTTACATTCTTCCATTTGTTTGTATTTGAGAAAGGATTGTGAATAGTTTGTTGAACTTGACACGCTCTCAAAATACTCCCCAAGTGACTCTGCCTGGTCTTGCAGTGTATCGCCCTGTGTGTTTACCAGAGGGAGTGAATATGTTTGCCGCCCTCTAATCCTATTAACCCTGTTCCAGGCTTTGGCCTCGTCTCTGAACGAGTTAATACTCGATAAAAACTTGTACCAACTTTCTCTTCTGGCCTGTCGGCAGGTTTGCCTACCTTGGGACTTTACTTTTTTAAAGTTGATAAGATTTTCTGCAGTGGGAGAAGCGCGTAGCAACCCCCCCGCCTTGTTCCGATTCTTACGGGCGATCCTACATTCGCTGTTCCACCACGGTACACGTCGTTTGCATGCCAAACCATTAACTTAGGATATGCATTTTGATGCGGCATCTATTTCTAAAGAAGACATGTCAGCCCATGAGATGCTAGTGAGAGTTCAAAATTTCTCCCAGTCGGCTGTGTCTATCTTCCACCTAGGAGCTTGTGGAGAGTATTCGTTTTCTTTAGATGTTCTTATCGGTATGGGGAAGTGGTCGCTCCCGTAAGGATTGTTCGCAACTTCCCATTCGAGTTTGGGCAGTATAGACGGGGAAACTATACTAATTTCTATTGAAGGAAAGGTTCTGTTTGCTAGAGAGTAATGTGTGGGTTCCTTCTTATTCAGCAAACACGCACCTGAAGAAAAAAGGAACTGTTCAACTAGACGACCTCGCACGTCTATACGAGAGTAGCCCCACAGGCAGCTGTGTGCATTGAAATTGCCAACAACAACATAAGGTTCTGGCAATTCGTCTATAAATGACTGAAATTCATGTTCGTTTAATTTGTAGTGTGGGGGTACGTAAAGCGAGCAAATGGTGACAAGTTTATTTAGAAGAACAACTCGAACCGCCACTGCTTCAAGGGGCGTTTTGTAGATGTAAACGCTGACATGAAATAATTTTATGAATAAAAATGCCAACACCACCTGATGATACGACAGCATCATCGCGACCTATACAAAACTTGACATACGGTCGGAGAAAGTTTGTGTGTTGTGGTTTTAGGTGTGTTTCCTGTAGACACAGCACTTTTGGATTGTGTTTTTGGATAAGCTCTTGCACGTCATCAAGGTTCCTAAGAAGACCTCTGACGTTCCATTGAATTATTTGTGTATCCATATTGGAAGTAAATAGGTGCTGTGTATACGGAAACAGAAGTATTAATTACAGAGATTTCAAAGATTAGATTACAGAGCTCTTTTGAGGCCCTGTAACCCGGGTTTTGCCCTTTTTGAAGCTTTCGAGGGAGCCTCGCTGCTCCTTAGGAGCTTGGTGTGCCTTGAGTATAGGTGTAGTGTCCATTGCCTCTTATGAGGCGCCGGACACATGCTCTTGCGAGCGAGAAGTTTCCCGAGAGAGTACCGCCTTGGTTCCTTGGTTTCCCGAGAGAGTACCGTGGAATCCTACAAGGGGACGCTGGCAAGACCCCTGCACCCACCAGCCTGGAGGTCGATGGGGCTCCCTGAGGGATTTGGCTGCGCCGGCTGTTGCCAGCGCTGGAAGAGGCCAGGGAGGTTAGGGCAGTCTCGGTTGCGCCCACTTTCGTGGTTGATGGTCCCTTCTGCTCGCTTGGTGGAGCAGCGCTAGCTGCGACTACCGTGGGGGCAGATGGCGTAACTGCCGACTCACTGCTTGTGGGTCGGACAGCCGCTGGAGGCCGTTGTGACGCTGCCCCCTGACGCGCCACTTCGGCAAAGCTTTTCTTTGGCAGGTATGCTACCCGCCTTCGTGCCTCTTTGAACGATATATTCTCTTTTCCTTTTATCGTTACAATTTCTTTTTCCTTCTTCCAGGAGGGGCACGACCGCGAGTACGCAGCGTGATCCCCGTCACAGTTTACACAGTGGAGAGAGTTCTTACAAGCTTCAGTGGCGTGTTCAAGGGCACTGCATTTCGCACATGTTTGGTGGCCCCGGCAGCTCTGCGAGCTGTGGCCAAAACGTTGGCATTTGAAACATCTCAGGGGATTTGGCACATACGGTCTTACACGGAGCTTGATGTACCCGGCCTCGATTGACTCGGGCAGGACACTTGAATTGAAGGTGAGTATTAGGTGTTTGGTCGCAATTTCTTTACCATCTCGCCTCATGTTGATTCTTTTGACATTTATAGCATTCTGTTCACTGAAGCCCTCCAAGAGTTCAGCCTCAGTGAGCTCCAGCAAATCATCGTACGCCGCGGGTGGTATTCATCGCACGGTGCGGGGTTACTACTATTTGGGTCTCCCCAAATGATACTAGTTTAGGCAGTTTCTCAAATTGTTTCTGATTGCGGAGCTCCAAGAGGAGGTCACCGCTAGCCATCCTCGACGCCTTATAGTAACCTGGGCCAAAAACTTCGGAAAGGGACTTCGATACAAGGAATGGTGAAATCGTTCGCACTAGTTTAGCTGGTTTTTCAGAATGGATGACGTGGAAACGAGGGAAAGATTCTTTTTGCCAACCAAAAAATTGGAATAGTTCATCGGTGCGCCCTCTTTTCTGAGGGCGATCAGGGAGTGGGGGGAAGGAGCTAGCCATAAAGATATGTGAGATTTCGGCAGTAATGCCAGCCACCCACCGTGGAATCCTACAAGGGGACGCTGCAAGCCCTGTGAAACACGGCCTGCAAACGCCAGCTGTACATTACCACTATAACCAAATATGAAATAACCCAGGTTGGCTATCTACACAAGGTTAACCCTTGCTGCCTGGAAAAATTGGAAGTAAAGGGAAGCCAGCAGTAGACAGGAAAGGTGGAAAGTCAAGGAAAGACGAAGGTTGTAGGGAGAGAGAGACAGGAAAAGGCAACTACCGATTTCCCCCGGGTGGGTCAGTCCGGGGGTGCCGTCTACGTGAAGCAGAGGCCAAAGAGGTGTGTTGCCTCCGCCGGGGGGCCTTAAAGGTCCGAACACCCGGCATCGGCTCAACCTCCAGGATCCCCCTTTCCCCGGACACGGCTAAGCCGCGCACGGCTACACGCGGTAGGGTACAACCCTCGTGTGCTCGGGTACGTGGTGTCGCAACACACCAAACGCCTGCTGACGCAGACGCCTTTGCGGGGACCTCAAAGGGTTAAAAGGATCATATTTTACACTGGCCGGTCGCTGTCAAAAGCTGAAGCCAATTATTCAACAATGGGAAAGGAATGCTTTGCCATAATTTGCGACACCACGAAATTTAGCCCTTACCTATATAGCAGGCCGTTCAAAGTTGTACGCAACCATCACACTCTGTATCGGTTCACCAATTTAAAGAACCCTTCAGGAAGCCTAGCACAATGGAGCCTCCAACATCACCGGGATGTACAAGTCCGAACAAAAACAGATGCCGACTGCATCTCCTGCGCTCCTATTGACCCACTACTGCAAGATGAACAGGATGACGACTCTTTCCTAGAAACAATAGGTGCCGACAACTTCGCTGAACATCAGCGAGCAGACCCGGAGCAAAGAGGCCTTGTCAATTTCGTGTGAGAAGACAGACTTTGTCCCAAAGGTATTTAGGTACAGATTCTCCTCATTTTCGTTGAAAAACAGAGTCCTTTTAAAAATAAAATGCAGCAGATCCAACGTGCCCAGCTGGAACCTGTACACGGCGAAAGCTTACGAGGCAGTGTTCATGCACACCTTCTCATCTGGCTCAAGGATGCCCCAAACAAGAGCTCTGAAATGCAATGAATCTTTGAATGCAACCAGCAATACTGGCCGCGATATCGGGCTATAGGTAGTAGCACCGTCTCCGGATTAGTGTGGATGGGCGGTTGGCGGCGCTTCGCTGTAAGCAATTTGGGCTGATTGTTCGGTAACGAAATAAGTTGACTGTAGTGGACTGATGATAAATTGCCCCCCAATGATACATTTCTTGTACAAAACACTCTGAACATCCATACGTTGCAATGCGTTGCAATGCCTTGCACTGCGAAGGCTATGGCCCAGTGGGGCGTGCCCGAAACACTTTGCCTTCTAAATGTCACCGTGGCACACAGTTCGAATTTAATTTTGGACGCCACGACTTCTGCCTTTGGTGCCTACGACATGCTAAACATAAGCAAAACATGGCTGTACTTGGCAAGCCGCACTGTGCTTAGCCTGTGGACTCGTGGCAGCAACCCATGGCGGCCGCAGTATCTACGCCATGTAGCCGACTGCAGCTTGATGTCAGCTACTGGCTAACAGCAGCCATCTAAGGGAATGACGAAATAAAGCATCCAGAAGCGAGTGAGGACAGGACTTTCTGTTGAAAAGAGAGCGATTGATAGAAAGGTCACTTCGCGATCCACTTGTGAGCTCCATGCACCGCATACGACAGCAAAACTTCACTGAAATGTTCACAGCAGCATATGCTACCTGTGGCCTATGTTATTTCATCAAGCCCAAGGGGTGGTTCAGGGCCCCTTTAAACTGCTCACTGTGTTGGCAACTGAATGAGTGAGCATGCAACCAGTTAGCCTGACATAGGTTTTACCGCAGCTCAGTGGAATTCGATATACCACTCCAGTGGAACACTGCTCATACCGGTTAGCGTAATTCACTGTGCACCCTTGCACGGTCATGTTTGTTTGGGGTGGAAAAAATTAATCCTTCTCTCCCCTTCAAGACTCCAACAAGTTCCTTTGAGACTTGCATCATTCTCTCCCCCTCAAGTACTTTCATGACTGCCATCATTTGCTCCCCCTCAAGGCTCCAATTAAGTGCTTTTCTGACTTCTTCCATCATTCTCTTTTCTTTAAGACTCCATAAAATGCTTTTGATTGATTGATTGAAGTTTTCTTTTTTCAATACAAAAGAAAGCATAACAAAATCTGAGGGCACAAAGCCTGACAAGGGCTCTTGCTCCAGCAGGCTTTGTGCTGAAACTGCCGCCAACCTCTAGCCTCATTGCCGTTGTGACGGAATGAGTTCGGCGGGCCAACTATTGTTACCAAACTCCCCAGTCAGCATTACTAGCAGAGAAAGTGCACCTAAGTACAATGCAATTTCATACAGTGAAATTGTAAATAGTCACTAACCATACAGTCTATACAGAAGAGTAATCTAAATGACAGTATTTATATACAACATAGATTATATATAGACCAAACAGTGCATTCAGGCACATAATGGAAATGTAATCTAACACATAGTATTCAGAACAGTAATTGCAACACATACTATTCAAAGAGTAATTACATATTTTACAAATATAGACGCAACAGTGCATTCACACGCACAGTGGTATTGGAAACAAAGAAAAAGAAAAGAAAATAGAAGTTCCCAAAGAAATGTAACATGCTGTATTACTTTGAAAGTATATGCCTGAGTTACTTAAAGTATTTCAGAATTAAGAAACAGTTCATGGGCGCACAAGTCCTGTGGTCGTACATGATGGTTTTCAAAGTTTGCAGAACCAGTTTCTGCAATACAGTTATTTCACATGAATTTTGGTTGCTTGTTGAGCCCCATACTAAGAAGCAGTATGAAAACCTGGAATAAAATAGCACATAACACGTCATCTTTAACCTCGGAGGTAACAACTCACCAAGGTTAAAAAGACAACTGACAGCTCAACCTAGTTCTGATGTTAATTTTTCAACATTTGTATTCCAAGACATGCCTTTCTGAAACCAGACTTGTAAAAAAATCTATACCTCGACCTCCTCTGTCACAGTGCCATTAAAAAGTATCGTTAAGTTTTCATTGAACTGCTAATTGACTGACACAAAACATTATTTTATTTATGCTTAATTGTAACTTGTTTTTATGCAGCCATATTGAAAATACATTTAAATACTCATTAGCTAATTGTTGCAAATGCAAGTGTTTTGGCAGTGAAAAAAAAAATGCTATCATCAGCATAATACCGTATTTGCACGATTCTAACATGCACTTTTTAAAATAAAAGTGCGTTCAAATTTGCATGCACATTACAATCTTAATTGATCCTACTCAAGCTCAAAAACGGAAAAAAAAAAAAAAAGCTCCATGCAAGGTAGCTAGCCACACAGCCATCGAATGGGTCCCATGAAGAAAGCGACTCCATGGTGGGTGAAATGCAAACCCGCAGACAATGGTTGCCTCCATAAGTGTGACATTTCTAATGCATTAAAAAGGACTGAAGACGACTTTCTGCGGTCGGTAGACAGCGAAAAGGAGCTGTTGTCAGACTCCAATAGCCACTAGCTGCTAAGATTCAGCTGTGTGCATATCTGTGTGCGTTTTTATGTTCCATAATATTGTTTCGACAAGGTTTGCGTCGATTCAAGTTTCGTTACTTCATGTGCCTGGTATCTTTTGTATCTTTTGGATATTTGGGCTGTGTATAACTGTGCGTTACAATTTGTGGCACGGTAGAATCGTGCAAATACGCTAATCAAACTGGCAATTTGGTAAATTAGATTGATCATTAATGTACAAATTGAACAATATTGGCTGAAGCATTGACTCTTGGGGTACACCTCATTTTGGGCCTCTGTGACACACCACTAACGAAAAAGAAAGAAAGCTTATCTGTCTGCTAGATAGTTCATCAGATCAAGTGCAATTCCTCGTATACCATAATCGTGAGGATAGTAGTATGTCATGATCGATGGAAACCATGTGAAGGTCTACAAGCAAACCAATTCTCGTGCTTCATTTTAAGCAGTGCCTACTCAGTAGACATTTTTCCAGAACCCAACTCACGATTCAAGCAAAATTTTATGCTTCTCAATAGAACATGTTAAACAATCTCTGATAATAGTCTCAAATACTTTGGATAACATGGGAGGTATATAAACTGGCCCGTAGTTACTAACCTTTTGTATCACCACCCACTTCTATCACTGGATATATCCTAGCCATCTAAGATCATCCGAGAACACTCCAGCATGCAATTAATAATATGAGCTACAAAGGTTTCTAAATAATACCTGACACCTACTTAGTGGTCTCAGTTTTAATGGGATCATAACTGGCAGCTTGATGATTCTTAAACAGGTAATTTAATAGGAGGTTGCCGAGGGCTACTTTACTATACAAAACAGTGGATGACGACAATCAAAATTCTATGTTCATCTTCAAATTGTAAAAGGGAAAATCTAGCACGGCTTAGAAAAACACAAGTAAGCCAATTTCATTAGCTCAAACTCGCTTGGCACAGGTTACGCCTGCAAATGTTTTAGTGTTCAGCACTCATGGAAGGAGAACTACATTGTGCAACATGTTCTTGGTCAGGTTAATACAGTGATGACAATTACGTGGCCATTGCACACTTAAATTACTGCATTGCCGTTGTGCAGTATTAATTTGCTAAAAGTCCATGAATTAGCGTTGCACCCATTGCAATTAGCTTTCTAAAGACTAAAAACTAATCTTGTCAGAGCAATGTGAAGTCTGTTTCCTTCAGCACAATTAAAGTATAATATGACCATCGTGAGTAAAGATCGCAGCTGACTCATCATGGTCGCAAATCTCAGCACACCTTACAGATAATGCGAAGCTTTTAAAATAAGAATGGGTTCTATGAAGCCGTTCTTGGAATAACTTTCCAATATTTAAAGTCACTAACACATTTCCAAATTTGTCAGTCTTGTCGTTAACAAAAAATGTCACTGGTATGACGTCTCTGTTGGAGCAACGTTTATTTGGCCCGAGTACTTGGCGTCGAACCAGCAAAGGCATACATCCGATGATGATCACACAGGGAACTGAAGATAAGGATCGATCAACGTAGGATGATGATCATAATATACAGATCAAGACGAGCATAATAAACGCCCACACTAACTTCCCCCCCACATGGCAGCTGCCATCCTGACCACAGGTCAAGGCGAAGAACTACACCACGTGAGAGGTTTCATGCGGGAGACGTGAAAGACCTCGGTGCTGTGACAACGGCGGTATGTTGCGGTGACAACAGGAGTCGTGCAATAATTGACGGGTGATGTCTGCTCCATGACTATGTATGGCCCGATGAATCACGGTTGGAACTTGTCACACAAACCAGGAGTGCGAAGAGGCGTCAATAGGAGTACCTCATCTCCAAGTCGGAAGGACACAACATGATGGAATGTGTCAAACAATATTCCGGTATTGTTGTCTGGCCATTGTGTTTACGCGGGCACGCTGGCGACACTGAGCGAGTCGAGAAGCGAATTCTTCGCTAGACGATGTAGAAGGGTTGACCGGTGATGGGTTGTGCAGAACAGCCATGTTGTAGGCGAGAATGACAAATGGTAGAAGCTTTTCCCAATTTTTGTGGTCAGGTTGAATATTGCTACGGAACAGCCGCCCCAGTGTGGCTTGTTAAGAATGGCCAGCTGCAGTGCAAGTTTTGCCAACCAGTTGCGACTGTGGAAGCAACATCTCGGGAGCATCGCCGCCAACCTCTAGCCACGGCGTGGCGAAGTCGACTTTGTGTCGATATCAGTACGCGCATCCTCCACTCTCCGTCGGTTCAGCTAGGATGCGTTCGATGAAGCAGGCTTTGTGCTGAAACTGCCGCCAACCTCTAGCCTCATTGCCGTTGTGACGGAATGAGTTCGGCGGGCCAACTATTGTTACCAAACTCCCCAACGCGGACCTGATCTGCTACGGTTGCGCGAGTTGCCGCGGGAACGCCATTTTGCGCTCCTTCCCACGCACCGACCAAGACGCAAGACAACGCGCTACCCGGAACAGCTCCAAGTTCTATGAAATTCGTGTGGTGTCGGTTTCGGACCGTAAACACCTGTGTGTATGCGTGTGTGTGCGTGTAAACCATGCCGCGGAGAGGCGGCTAGTTTGCGATGACTAAACGAACGTTCGCATCACCTTGTATCGGGAGAGGACCGAGTGTTTAAAAACCGCTGTTGTGCGGCTGCTCAGGTCACTCTCTCTCAAGCAGTCATGTTAGACTGAAGTACTTTCTCAAACAGTCATGTTAGACTTATATAAATACTGTAAATAAACCCATATTCCTCGTTCTCGATGAGAAGCTGTCCTTCCCTTCATCAACGTCCTCAGCGTGGATAAGTTGGACGGCACAAGCCAGCTACCTTCTAATTCATGCCCGACTCCAATCTTGACAACGGATCACAAGCGATGGGATTGAACCCCCAATCATAACAACTGGCTCACAGCGGTGAGGTGGACTTTGCGACGTGGTGCTGTGACTGCGGTGAGTGCTTGGTTTTTGCTTTGACTCTCTAGGCTTCATTTTGTGGTTGTTCTGTTTAGAACAGTAGGGAAGTTAGATTGTTGAGTGTTAGCTAGGTTGTGTTTTCCTAGCTAGATTTAGAGAGCAGGATCAAGGCAGTAAAGCAGCAATCATGGAGTTAAGGACACTGCTGAGAGACGAGTTGATTGTTGGTGAGGAACTGGGCCTAGATGTACGCAAGGAAATGCTAAAATCTGAATTATTAGAGCTAATTTCCAATCAGGCCAGTGAGGAAGAAATTGAAATGGGATTAGAACTTCTCAAAAAGAGAGAGAAACGGGAAAGAGAAAGAGAAGAACGGGAAAGAGAGAGAGAGGAACGCGATAAAGATTGCGAGTTAGGAAAAATCAAACTTGAACTTGAAAGCGAACGTTTGGAGTTGTCTCAAGGAAGTGAAGGCGCTCTGGGACGATCAAGTGAGGCAGAATCGTACCGCATGGACAGGCTATTAAAGCCATTTGATGTCGGGACCGACATAGGCTTGTTCATAAGCAATTTTGAAAGGACTTGCGAAAAGATGAACTTCGGCCCGAGTACATGGCCACAGCGGTTGCTGTCTATGTTGCCGTGTGAGGCGGCAGAAGTACTCGCCAGATTTAGTGCACAGGATGCATATGATTATGCAAAAGTTAGGGCTAGTCTCCTGAAGAAATACCGCCTTCAAGCCGAAGCTTTTCGGCAAAGGTTTAGGAGCACAGGCAAGAAAGATAGCAAGGGATATCCGGAGTTTGCATATAGCTTAAAGGCCACCCTAGTCGAGTGGCTGAAAAGCGCGGAAGCATACGACAGCAGAGACATGATCATTGAATGCATGTGTCTAGAGCAGTTTTATAAAACCATCCCCCAAGCTGTGAAACTGTGAGTGCAAGACAGAGGGAATGTAATAATATTTGGGGTTTTACGTGCCAAAACCACTTTCTGATTATGAGGCACGCCGTAGTGGAGGACTCCGGAAATTTTGACCACCTGGGGTTCTTTAACGTGCACCTAAATCTAAGCACACGGGTGTTTTCGCATTTCGCCCCCATCGAAATGTGGCCGCTGTGGCCGGGATTCGATCCCGCGACCTCGTGCTCAGCAGCCCCACACACAGAGGGAATGTAAACACTGTGGAAAGGGCGGCTGAATTAGCCGAAGAGTACGCAACGCGTAGAAAGTTGAACGCTGAGGACGGAAACTGGGATGATCGAAATGGACCGCGGAAACCCTTTCCGTTCAAAAAGGGTTCGCAGACTAGGCGATCGGAGCCTGTAGACGTGGAGGAAGAAACCGCACAAAAAGAACAGAAAAGCACATTCGAATCTTTTAGACCAATTCGCTGTTACAAATTCCAGAAACTGGGACATATAGCTGTAAACTGCGGGAAGCCTAGCGTAGTTTTCTCCTATGTAGAGGAAAAAGACGAGAATATGGAACTTTCAAGTCCATATCTTCATGACCTGCAAGTTAATGGCAAACCATGCCGAGTGCTAAGAGACAATGCCGCCACGATGTCTTACGTGACAGTAGATGACTTCACCGGAGAAGTAGCATGGATCAAACAGGTTGTAGAAGAACACAGCGTGTGTCTGCCCATGGCCAAAGTGAAAATCAGTGGACCATTCGGGGAGCTAGAGACTGAGGCTGCAGTTTCCAAATTTTTGTCACTACAGTACCCTTAAATTTTTTCGGATCGTTCAAATCAGTTACTGCGTGAAAAGGGGCTTAAACTGGGAGAGGGCGTCGTACAGGCATTGACGCGAGGCCAAGCTCGTAAAATCGCGTCGCTTTCGGCTGAAAATGCACAAGCTGCTCCAGCGGAAGTAGCAAAGGAGATAACTGCAATAACCGAATCCGAGCTAGGCTCGAGTGATGAAAAAAAGAGTTGAGGAAAGCCTGCCAGCTGACCAGTTCAATGAGAGCGTAGCACTGGAGTGTCAAAGTTCAAGCCTGCGGGAAGAGCAAGCTGACGCACTCACAAGTGAGACAGGGTCGTTATTATCACCGGCCTCAAAGAACTTTGATCAGCTCTTACGTGTGGATAGGGAGTCATTGGCAGCCGAGCAAAAGAATGATGAGAGCTTAGCTAAATTACATGACACAGCTAAAGAAGGCATTGCTAGGCGCAACGTGATGATACATGAGAGAGGAGGACTGTTGTATCGGCACTACAGAGATCAAAAGGGTAGGATTTTAGATCAGTTAGTCGTACCTACTAAGTATAGGGAGGACCTTTTGAGTCTCTGTCATGGAAATGGGTGGTCCGGCCACCTAGGCATAAACAAATCAAAGGAAAGATTGCTTATGGAATACCACTGGCCTGGCTGTTTCAAAGAGGTAGAAAACTTTGTAAGATCATGCGACGCCTGCCAGCGTTCTGGTAAACCAGGAGAGACATGGAAAGCTCCCCTGAAGATAGTGCCCTTAATAACAGAGCCTTTTAGACGACTTGTAATAGACACGGTAGGACCCCTTCCAAAAACAAAATCGGGCTACAGGTACTTGTTTACCATGCTGTGTCCGGCTACAAAGCTTCCAGAAGCAATCCCTCTGAAAGAGCTCAGCTTCACCGAAGTAGTAGGCGTGCTTTTGACAGTGTTTGCACGAGTTGGGTTTCCAGACGAAATTCAGGCAGATCAAGGGTCAGTATTCACGAGCGCACTGACTTCCACATTCTTGCAGAAGTGTGGGGTAAAGATAATACACAGTTCTGTCTATCACCCTCAGTCAAACAGAGTAGAGAGGTGGCATTCGGTGCTTAAGCGAGTTTTGCGTGCGCTCTGTTACGAGCACAAGGAGGACTGGGAGAACTGTCTGCCGGCAACTTTGTTTGCTTTGCGAACGGTTTCACATGAAGCAACAGGGTTCTCGCCAGCAGAACTAGTGTATGGGAGGACACTCCGTTCTCCACTGAGAATGTTAAGAGAGATGTGGGAAGAATGAGGGGAGAGTCCAACAGTGGTTGAATACGTGCTAAATTTGCTGGAATGGCTAAGCGTAACCCAAGAACTAGTCAGAAAGAACATGGGAGTAGCTCAAAAGAACGCCAAATTCTATTATGACAAGAATGCGAGGCTTCGAACGTTTTAACGCCGGAGACCAGGTAATGATCCTCAAACCTTCAAGAAAGAACAAGCTTTAAGTTCACTGGGACGGGCCCATTAAAGTGTTGCACAAACTTTCAGATACTAACTATGCTCTGAAAATGCCCGGTCGCAGGAAGGAAGTCAAGATGTATCACTGCAATTTGATGAAGCCGTATGTAGAGCGGAGCGGAGTCGTTAACTATACCATCAAAGAGCAGGATGGCACCAGTACCAAGTTTAAGGAGTATAGAGCGACCTCCAAATCTGAAATCGGCCTAGAAGAAGTAGTAGAAAACTTGGTAAGCTCGCACGCTCTAAGATCCGAGCAGCTAGATGAGCTAAAAGAGGTGTTAGGGGAATAACTCGACAGATTCAGCGATAGGCCGGGTAGAACCGAACTTATAACACATAAAATTGAGCTGATGTCAACCGAACCAGTAAGATCAAAGCCTTACCCGGTGTCTCCAAGACAGAGAGAGATTATGGAGGCAGAGATACAGCGCATGCTAGAATTGGGAGTTATTGAGCCCGCTGAGAGTGACTACACATCACCGCTAATACTGGTAGAAACCCCTAACAAGGACCCTCGTCCATGTGTTGACTACAGGAAGTTAAATGCCATCACTAGGGATCAGCTGTACCCGATACCCAACATTGAGGAACAAATTGAAAGAGTTAGCGCTGCTAAATACATTTCAACGATAGATCTCGTGCGGGGGTACTGGCAAGTTCCCCTTTCAGAAAGTGCCAGCCGCTATGCCGCATTCATCTCACCTGTAGGCACTTTTCGCCCTCTGGCACTCTGCTTCGGGCTGAAGAATGCACCGTTTAGCTTCTCTAAGTGAATGGATATTGTCCTAAAAGACTTGCAGGAGTTCGCCTTGCCCTATCTTGATGATGTAGCAATTTTTTCGGACAGCTGGGAACAACATGTATCGCACCTCAAACAGGTGTTCTCACGGTTGAGGGAAGCCGGCTTAATGATGAAAGCGGAAAAGTGTAGGTTTGGTTGTTCGCAGGTTACTTATCTGGGCCATGTTGTCGGTTAGGGCATGAGACGGCCGGCCGAGCTGAAAATAGCTACGATTGGAGAACTTTCTCAGCCGCGCACGAAAACAGACCTTCGTTCATTTTTGGGACTTGTGGGGTACTATCAATGGTACATTCCGAATTACTCGCAAATGGCAAGTCCATTAACGGACGCCCTCCGAAAAGGAGCACCGAGTAACGTACACTGGGATAAGGACAAAGAGAACGCTTTCCAAAGTTTGAAAACGCTATAGGTTTCTCATCCTGTGCTTCTCGCGCGCCAAACTACACAAAGGAATTCATAGTTCAATGCGACGGAAGCGATAGAGGTATGGGCGTGGTACTTAGTCAGGTCGGCGACGATAACGAGGAGCATCCTATCCTCTATGCCAGCCGTAAACTAAATGTAAGAGAGGAAGCCTACAGCGCTTCAGAGAAGGAATGCGCTTGTTTAGTTTGGGCCGCCCAGAAGTTGTGTTACTTGTACGGAGCGAAGTTCATCTTTGAGACCGACCACTGTCCTCTGACGTGGCTCAATCAAATGCCACAAAAAAATGGCCGCTTGCTCCGATGGAGCCTCTCTCCAAGAGTACAACTTCTCCGTTAGATATAAGAAGGGAAAGTTGCATAGCAATGCGGATGGTTTGAGCAGGCTAATTTGAATTCTGTGTTTGAGGGTCCAGCCTAAATTTTAGGGGTACTAGTGTTAATTTTGTGAAGCCAAGAAGATCCCCTCTCATTTAGCAGGATTCCCTCCATGATTGCTGAATTTGTCAGCACGAAATTGCTTCAGAAATTGGCATAGCGAAATGCAGCGTATTTTTTTTTTGTTTCTGCACTTCTTTTTTATTTTTTTGAAGCCTAGCGGGTCTAAAGTGAGAGCCAAGGTACATCATCTCGGCGCAGAGCCGTGTTGTGGGGTTCATTTTGCAGTTGCCTGTCCTTATTGGATTTTTGGGGCGGTGACAACAATACACAAGTGGTCGCTGCGAGCCAAGGCATCACCCCGTGGCCACCAGCCGTTGTCTTCCTGCCCAGCGGTTGTCAGCGCTAGACAGTCGAGATTTTCCGGGCCATGGAGGCGCTGTTAAGAACGGCCAGCTGCAGTGAAAGTTTTGCCAACCAGTTGCGACTGTGGAAGCAACATCTCGGGAGCATCGCCGCCAACCTCTAGCCACGGCGTGTCGATATCAATACGCGCATCCTCCACTCTCCGTCGGTTCAGCTAGGATGCGTTCGATGAAGCAGGCTTTGTGCTGAAACCGCCGGCAACCTCTAGCCTCATCGCCGTTGTGACGGAATGAGTTCGGCGGGCCAACTATTGTTACCAAGCTCCCCAACGCGGACCTGATCTGCTACGGGTGCGCGAGTTGCCGCGGGAATGCAGTTTTGCGGTCCTTCCCACGCACCGACCAAGACGCAAGACAACACGCTACCCGGAACGGCTCCGAGTTCTATGAAATTCGTGTGGTGTCGGTTTCGGACCGTAAACACCTGTGTGTATGCGTGTGTGTGTGTGTAAACCGTGCCGCAGAGAGGCGGCTAGTTTGCGATGACTAAACGAACGTTCGCATCACCTTGTATCGGGAGAGGACCAAGTGTTTAAAAACCGCTATTGTGCGGCTGCTCAGGTCACTCTCTCTCAAGCAGTCATGTTAGACTGAAGTACTTTCTCAAACAGTCATGTTAGACTGATATAAATACTGTAAATAAACCCATATTCCTCGTTCTCGATGAGAAGCAGTCCTTCCCTTCATCAACGTCCTCAGCGTGGATAAGTTGGACGACGGCACGGGCCAGCTACCTTCTAATTCATGCCCGACTCCAATCTTGACAACGGATCACAAGCGATGGGATTGAACCCCCAATCATAAGAGGCTGCACTGGGGAGGACGAAGACGACGTGTGTGCCGGCTTGATATAGCGTCGCCATTTTGGCCTCCGTGACCTTCCCTGTAAATAAATTGTAAATAGTATTTGGCTTCAGCTTCACGTAACATTAATTTGGTGGAGGTGGACGTTCCCCGTACCGCAGGGGTGTAGCCAGGGGGGGGGGTGGCTTATGGGGCTTCATCCCCCCCCCCCCCCCGAAATTTTTTCGTGCTGTCCATGCGCGGCCGACCAAAGCAACCTCCGGCACCGGAAATCATTCTGGATTTTGTCTAGAATGTCCTTTTCACGCTTGAAAAGAAATTTCACCGCAAACATTGCGAACTCGGGCTGGATTTTGCGGCAACGCCTATGCACCGGGAGTCACATAACGCAAGGAGCCCCATCCGAGCACCAAATTTCAAGGGCGTTTTGATGGCGAACGGGCTCACCGCGGCATGTCGCGGAGGTCGCGAAATCTACGGAACGCATGGATGTCAATTCCGAAACTTTATGGGTATAAATTCTCATAAACTTTTGATGCGAAAGGTGCATTGACATTTCCAAAGTTGTGCTTCAGATTTTCAACTGCAGGACTTTGTGGATTTAATGTAGTTATAAACACTTAACTCCAAAGGTGCATTGACTTTTCTAAAGTCTTACATCGGAACATACAACGAGACAAGCCTAATCAACACACAATCAGACAAGATAAACCAATAAAGAATCAATCAAGTTGACAAAGCACGCAGCGAGGTCCGATGAGACGAAGCGTTGTGGTGGTTCATTCGTGGTGTCATGTCACATAAAAAAAAAAAAATAACACTTTTTTTTTCACCTACACCAAAACATCCATGTCAGGACACTAAAGCCAGCCAAGGTAACTACGTTCCTATTTATTTTTTCTACTTAGACTTTGAGGGGGGGGGGGGGGGGTAAAACGGGTGAGCCGACGATGGTAGCTAAGTTTTGTGTGCGCAAAGGAGAAAAGCGGGAAGCAAGCGCGCCACCTTACGTCGCGCGCACGATACATCGGGGAGAGTGGATGGAATGGGAGCGGGATCTAGAATTATGTGAATCTGTGGTTGCGCAACATGTTCATTTGCCTTGTCTGACGCATTATATACAGTGACTTTTCCTTAGGTAGGTTTATTGGATACTTATGCGTATAATTAAATATCTTGTTGCCAGGTTTTGTGTATATGTGCAGTGAACTTTGTTTCTAGTGACACTTTTTTGCCCTTCATCAAGCTGTATCTCCGCATTTGTATATATATTCAACTGTATCTTCGCATTTATAATGTACGAGGGTGAGTGAAATGAAAGTTAGCCTACCCACCCCGCGCAATAATCGTTCGGTTCATTATCTGCGAGGCATGCGCCTAGCACACAGGCACCTCTCATTTACAAAAGTGACACGCAGGTGTGAGGAT
This sequence comes from Dermacentor variabilis, assembly GCF_050947875.1. Lineage (NCBI taxonomy): Eukaryota > Metazoa > Arthropoda > Arachnida > Ixodida > Ixodidae > Dermacentor > Dermacentor variabilis. Next base: position 6,380,195 of record NW_027460280.1, on the reverse strand, counting down.
AAATGTTCTTTAATGCTCTCATACACTGGGTTGAACATGGCTGCGTGACGTAATGGATGCTCCAGAAGTTGAGCAGTGTGGTGCCGTGAGGTTTTTGACAGCTGAAGGTGTTTCCCAAAAAGCAATTAGTCGCCGTATGGCTGCCGTGCTCGTTGAAGATTTCATTTCAATGGCCACTGTGAAGCGTTGGAGTAAACGGTTCAAAGAAGGACGTGAAAGTTACAAAGACGATCCAAAACCGGGCCAAAGCCATCGTGCAATCACCCCCAACAAAATTCCAAAGCTTGATGATCTGATGAGACAAGAACAGAGGATAAGCATCGAGGAACTGGCAGAGCGTGTGGACATCAGTCACGGTTCGATTCACGCCATAATTCATGAACGTCTTGGTTATCGGCTCTTGTGTGCGCAATGGATGCCCAAGATTTTGAACCACCGCCAGAAGACGGAGATGTTCGGTGCTGCCTTGACTCATCTGATCCGGTATCATAATGAGGGTAACGACTTCTTGTCTGCAACTGTGATCGGGGACAAACCATGGTGCCACTACTACGAGCCTGAAACACGATAGCAAAGCTTACAGTGGAAACATTCGAATTCACCACCCCCACAGAACGCAAAGGCCGTCATTACCGCCGGAAAGGTGTTGAGTTTTTTTTTTTTTCGATCGTCAGGGGCCATTACTGATAGAATTTTGTAAATCTTGAGAGACTATCAATTATTTCCGATATTGTGAAACGACGGATCGGCTGCGAGTCTCAATCAAGAACAAACGACGTGGAAAATTGACGAATGGGGTCATCTTGTTCACGACAATGCCTGTCCCCACGGTGCTCATGTGGTTAATATAAAGCTGGCAAAGTTCAAGCGGGAAACGCTGCAACATCCGCCCCACAGCTCAGACCTGTCGCTTTGCGACTTCCACATGTTGGGGCAGCTGAAAAAACAGCTCAAGGGAACCAGATTCGTGTCGGACTATGATGTGAAAGAGTCAGTTGCAGGCTTTTTGAAGCAGCAACCCAAGGAGCTTTATGAGACGGGAATCACGCGACTCGCTAGTCAATGGGAGAAATGTCTAAATGCTCATGAAGACTACTTTTAAATAAAGTACCCCGTTTGTCATGTATTCCCACTGGCTCATTTTCATTTCACTCGCTCTCGTATATTTAGCAGAACTCCTGCTTTTTATATGTGCTTTCTGTTGCGACTATAATTTCGATGCAATTACTCACGATACACGACTGGTGACAGCTGCTCCTGCGTAATACATTGGAACAAATGACAGCGTCATTGAGATTTTTCACTGGCCGTTGCATGTGTACAAGAATGTAAACAAGGTTCTTCAATGACAAAGATTCATTAACACATTTGTCCTCAACTTGTTCATTTCATGGCCTTTACATTTTTCATATCAGCGGCATGCACTGCTTTGCTGGTTTCGAACTGATATAGTTCTAAAATTTGTGTGATATTTTCTTTATTTACTAGATAGGCAAAAAACAAGGACGCGTTGACATCAGGTCTTCTGAGCACAATTTTTGGCACATAAGAGTACACTCTTATGAAAAAATACATATTTACTTGTTTTGAATGCGTAGCGTTCAAGAATTCGTTTGCAGCATCTTTGGCAATGGCAATGCACTTATTATTCATGTATTTGAAACCTCGACAAATTGTTTAAGAGGAAGCTTTAGCTCGGGCCTAACTCCGACGCGGCCTATTCAGGTACATGTAAAACGCAGAAACACTTTTCTGAGATAACTCCTCGATCGCTTTTCTTGAAATATGTTGCACTTGAGAGAGAAAGTTAAATTATGGTGTCTGTTCTGTTGGAAGCGGAATTACGATTTAGGGTCTGAATTTTGTTTAGATATTTTGAAAAATTCAAAAAAAAATAGAAGCATGACGTTTAAAGCTAATAGCTCTGCGTCAAGAACAGATATTGCGGTTCTGTAAACGGCATCTCTTATAACAGTCAAAGCGGACAAAGTTGATAGGTCAATTTGTATCTTACGTGAACTGGTTACGTTGTGTACAAGGGTTATGCGAAAGCCGTATTTCCATAATACTAAATTTTTTTTAGATTCATGTGTAACATATCAATTTTGTCCGCTGTAGATGCACTATTAGATGCAATTCATAGAATTGCAATGCTATTTTTCATTGTTGAGTTACAGAGCGTTAAACTTGATAGTTTCGTTTTCACAAAATTAGTGATTTTTTACAATGTTTAATAAAAAACTGACAACCTAAATGAAAAATCGACACGAAAAGTGAGTAGAATTTAAGTTTTTTTTTTAAATGCAACAAACCTGGTCAAATTTGGTGTAGTGGTTGCCGAGAAAAACGTATTTACATGTATTTAGATGAGCACCCGAGCTAAAGCTTCTTAATTAAGGAGGAGGCCGAGCTGCAATGTGAGCCCCCCCCCCCCCCCCCCCCCCTCCTCCAAACGAAATTTCTGGCTACGCCACTGCCGTACCGGTCATGGAGCTTCGCAGCGGTCGCAACGACGACAATGCAACTTCGGCCCTGCTGGCGGCACTTCATCTACGCAAACGTCTCCGCCTGCAGCCCCGACCTACGCCGCCGTTTCCCCACCTCGGGATCCTGGTGTTTTCAACGGAGTTGGCAGTCCTGATGTTGACGACTGGCTCCGCTTATACGAACGTGTCAGCACCAGTCACAGGTGGGATGCAACTATTATGCTTGCCAATGTACTTTTCTACCTCGACGGAGCTCCATTGGCGTGGATCCAGACTCACGAAGAGGTGGTCTCAAGCTGGGATCTCTTCAAAGACAAGCTACGCGACCTTTTTGGCAATCCGTTTGGTCAACAAGTCAATGCCAAGAAAGCCCTTGCCACACGTGTACAGACATCGACAGAGTCCTACGTGTCGTACATTCTCGACGTCTCGGCCTTTTGTGCCAAGGCTGACCCGAACATGACTGAGGACGATAAGGTTAATCACGTCCTCAAAGGCATTGCTGACGATGCCTTCAATTTACTGGTGTTTACGAACATCACCAGCATCGATACCATCCTCAAGGAGTGCCGCCGTCTCGAGCAAGCCAAAAGCCGCCGGGTATCCCATCACATCACGCGACTTCCCAACACAGCTGCTACGTCATCCTGTGACGACCTCTTCCACCAGCCGCGATGTGACAACTTGACCCGCATCATTCGTCGTGAGGTCGAAGAGGCAAAACCGGCGGCCCCTTCATTCCCGTTACCTGATCATTCTCCGGTGACAATCTCCTTGATCCAGGCCGTCGTCTGTCAAGAGTTGTCCAACGTCGGCCTGCAATCCATTCGGTCCGTACGCTCGGAACCTTCGTCTCCACGCACCTCCCCACCGCGCTCTTCTTACTCCTCTTATGGACAGCGCAACCCCTCCAAATGGCGAACCGTGGACGACAAGCCGATCTGTTTTAACTGCCGACGCCTTAGACATGTCGCTCACCACTGCCGCAGCCGCTGGGCTTCTCCAATACGCTATCCTCCTGATTACCACCCTCGCCCCTCTAGCGCGTCCTTTTCCTTCGCCCCTTCTACGCCCGCTCCATCATCTGAGCCTGCGACACCTTTGACACGACCCCGCTACTCCCGCTCACCTTCTCCCTCCCGTCGTCAATCTTGCTCGCCCCCGTCACGCCGTGCTCCTTCTCCGACCTACTCACCGCACCCCCAACCAGAAAACTAGACAGTGCAGCTTCTGGAAGTGAAGCTGCATTGACGACATTGGCACGAAATCCTCGCTTCACCTTACTCACGAACAAGAATCTTTTGGACGTTCTCGTCGACAATGTTCCTGTGTGTGCGTTGATTGACACCGGGGCGCATGTGTCCATTATGAGTGCTGCTCTTCACCGTCGGCTCAAGAAAGTTCTGACGCCTGCCCCGAACCGAGTTGTACAAGTCGCCGACGGAGGGACTGTCGCTATTGTTGGCATGTGCTCTGCCCGACTCACCATTGCTGAGACACACGCCGTCGTTCTCTTCACCGTCATCGAGCATTGCACTCACGAACTCATTCTCGGTCTGGATTTCCTTGCCAATCTTCTGCCCTCATTGACTGTTCGGCAGGCTCACTTCGCCTTGACTTGCCTCTTCTTGCCGACCCTGTGGACCCGCCTCCAAGCCATCTGAACTGCATGGATTTTATTCGCCTACCGCCTAACTCTGTGACACACGTCGACTTGTCCTCACCAGCTGTACCTGACGGCAATTACGTGGCCGCACCAATTCCGGCCGTTATGCTTACACATGGTGTTACCGTGCCACACACTGTGCTGAAAATTACTGGCAATAAGTATTCGGCTTCAGCTTCACGTAATAATATATACGGCGATCATATCGGCAAGCGTGCGATGATATAGCTTTGTCAAGCCGTAGTCTGTGGACGGTAGCTTGAAGCTGTTTTGTGGGTGGTATCAGAGGCGTGCAGGACTTCGTTTAAAAGTTGCGAGAGAAAAGCTTTTCCATGGTCGCTCAGCAGTATTCGAGGAGCACCGTAGCAGAGAATGATACCGTATTTACTCGCATAATGATCGCACTCGCGTAATTATCGTACCCCTGAATTTTGTCGTCAAAATTTGATTTTTTGTCTTTCCCGTGTAGAACGCACCCTGAACTTGTCGCAGCGATGTGTCGTGTGCCAAGTCTAGCTAATAATGATCACGCTTACCGTCTGTCAAATGCTACGCGAACGACTCAAGGACATACCAAGCGGTCTGCACGCACCCAACATTTTTAAGCAGATGCCCCATTTATTCTTTTCATCACGTTCCACACTTCCATGAAAAAAAAAAAAAAAAAAAAGCTACAACCAAGCTTGCCTTGGCTTCATTATTTATAGGCTTCATAATGGTTTTGGTCAACAACAACAACATAAAAGGCACCTTTCGATTCTTCTAGTCCGCACTAGTAGGCACGCAACAAATCGCGAGCAGCATTGATAGTGGCCATGTTTACACTCATACATTAGAAGTGTACCCTACTCATACCCCAACGCTTGTAACGCAGCTAAGATATTCGCCCACCCTTAGCGGATATGTGCCGTATTAGGATAGCAGTGAAGACAAATGCCGCAGTTTCAGCAGCATGCCCACCATGTGTTTCTATGTCACTGACAGCTAAGTGCACGCATCTCTGTTTCTGTCCCCTCAAAGTGGACATGGCTACGTTATTGTTGCAAACTTTCCGATATTAACGATATTATTCATTACTGATATGGAAGAAACTGTTTCAATGCGCGTAATGTACCCACGAGAAGAAAAATAATCGCATTCCGCGCATTCGGCTTGCACCGCCGGCCGGAGCCGCCTGCTTGTTGACCCGTTGTCATCGTGCAGCAAACGCGGGATGAAAAGAGAAAATGTTTCGTTTCGCGGGAAATTTAACTCTCGTAAGATCACACCCCTGAATTTGTATAAATTTTTTGGACAAAAAAGTGCGATCATTAAGCGAGTAAATACGGTAGCTTGAAGGACGAAGTCGGCAACTTCCGAAGCGGAGCCAGTGATTCCTGATGTCTCAGCTTAGCGCGTGAGTTGGTTCGATGGCGGTCACTATCCAGCGATTGCCAGTGGGAGTAACAGGGAGGAGCCGTAAAGGTCAATAAAAACAACCTCAAATGGTGCGGTGGGACACTGAATAGGCAGTATTTCACCGGCAGGAGCAGAGGTTGGGAGTTTGCGACGCTGACACGGAGAGCAAGAACCGACGTACCTCGCTACACTAGTAGAAACGCCAGGCCAATTGCGACAGCTTTGAATGCGATCGTAGGTTTTATGGAAACTGACATGGCCAGCCGTCATGTCAATGTGGAATGTATGGAGGACATGGGCTCGACGAGAGCGTGGTAGAACGCACACCCAGTGTTGATTGTCAGGGTGGTAAATGCGCCGATATAGCACGCAATTCTCCAGCATGAATAATGCGAGTTGGCATCGAAGTTGCGCATTAGGTGAGCAAGACATGTCAGAGAGGTGGTTTATCATATGCTGACAATATAGGTCAGCCCGCTGGCGAGATGTGAGAGTGAGATTGTCATCTGGAGAAAGGCAATCTATTGAGGCTAGGGAGGAAAATGGTGTAAAAGTCGCATCCGAAGAGCTGCTTTGCGATGGAGTTGCCGAGATGTCGCGCGGGTGCGCAGGAAGCGGACAATGAGACAGAGTGCCAGCATCTTGGTGTTTTTTGCCAGACTTTTGAATAATGTTAAAGTGATACTCTTGCAGGCGGACAATCCAGCGACACAGGCGTCCGGTGCAGTTTTTGAGCGTGGAGAGCCAGTATAAGGCGTGGTGGTCCATAACAATTGTAAAATAATGCTCGTGCAGATAGAGCCAAAACTTCTGTATGGACCAAACAGCCAGGCATTCCTGCTCAGTGATCGTATAGTTCTCAGCATCGGTAAGTACGCGGCTGGCTTATGCAACGACTCTCTTGCGAAGAGTTGTCGCATTGAAGAACGGCACTGATGTCGCAGCCGCTAGCATCTGTGTGCAAGAGAGTCCGTGCAGTGTCATCAAAATGGCAAAGCACAGGTTCAGATGTGAGGGTGCCCTTCAACCTGTTAAAGGCTGCAGCGATGGAGGCAAAGTTCCGTATAAAGCGAAGGAAATAAGAAGCGAGGCCAAGGAAGATTCGCAAGTCTTTAGGCCATTCTGGGTGAAGGAAGCGAAGGACCGCAGCGACCTTGTCAAGGTCAGGAGGTATGCCGTCCTTGCTCATGACATGTCCCAAGATCGTAACAGATCTGCTGGCGAAACTGCTTTCCTTCGTGTTGAGCTGAAGACCAGCATCAGTATGGCACGTTAGAACTTCATCCAAGCGTTGCAGATGCTAAGGAAATGCTGAAAAAAGAAAGACAATATCATCCAGGTAGCAGAGGCAAGTTTTCCATTTCAAGCTACGCAGTACGGTGTCAATCATGTGCTCAAAAGTCGCAGGAGCATTGCATAGCCCGAAAGGCACGACGCTGAATTCATAAAGTCCAGCGGGAGTAGTAAATGTTGCTTTTTCTTTATCATCTTCGTGCATGGTAATTTGCCAATAGCCAGAATGGAGATTGAGGCTTGAAAAGCATTCTGCACCTTGTAGCGAATCAAGGGCGTCATCAATGTGTGGCATAGGATATATGTCCTTTCGAGTGATCTTATTTGAGGGCCCAGTAATCAATGCAAAAGTGCACGGAACCATATTCTTTTCGAACCAAAACAACCGGAGATGACCAAGGGCTAGCTGAAGGTCGGATGACCTTCTGTTGTAGCATGTCCACAACATTTTCTTCCATGATTTTCTGCTCGGCTAGAGATACGCGCAGTATGGGTGTCGGCGCACTTTGTGTGAATGCGATGCGCTGCAACTGTGGTTTGACCCAGAGTTGACGAATGGACATCAACAGAGTTTGAGTGTTTGTTCGACAAAGCAAGCAGCTGCTGCATCTCTGAAGGTGGCAAATCACTGCCGATGGCTGCAGTAGGGGTGGAGGGAGAAACAGTAGCCCAAGTAGAAGGGTCTTTAGAGGGCGTAGGTTTAAGGGGGCAATATGCACACAAGCCCTGTGTTGGCCGTGCAAGCCACTGTAGTGCGTTGCGGAAGGAGAATTTTTTCCGATGTTGTGTTCATGGCAGTGATGAGCGCAGAGCCACTTTGAAATCGAACCACACCTGGTGCAAAAGAGATGCCTTTATGAAGGCAACGAGAAGAGGACAAGACCAAGACATCATCATGGTCAATGTCGTTTGACAGAATGATAACAACTCGCTGTCGGCCGGGAGGTAGTTCGATATCTTCCGCAGCGATCAGGCACAACGGCATATAAGTTTCTTCCCCAAGCAAGTAGTCGGTGTCGGTAAGATGTACGATGCATTGCCCACAACAAATGTCCTAGAAGCAGAAGAAAGAAAATTCCACCCTAAAATAAGTTCATGAGCGCGCGGGGACAACACAGCGAACTGAATGGTGCAGGACGTCATCGATTAGGACGCGGGCAGTACAAAGAGCGGAAGGCCGAACAGTGTCCCCTTGGGCTGCATTTAACATCGGTCCATCGTAAGGCCTCGTTACTTTTCTGAGGTGGGAACATAAATCAGCACGGATAACGGAAATTGTTGCACGTGTGTCCACCAAAGCATTAACGGGCCCCCCTTGGACAAGCACCGAAAGCATGTTGGACAGGCGTGCTGGAGAAATTTCAGTCCTGTTGACGTGTGCAGTTCTTCCTCCAAGAACTGCATCGTTTTCTGAACGAACAGCGAAGAGGAGTGGCATCTGGTTGAACGGTAAGTGCTTTGGTCTCCAACCGATGCGGGCAGAGATGTAGAGCGGAGCGGAGGTGAAGAGCAGTGCTGGCTTTGGGTAGAAGTTCCACTGGAAAAGTTGCGTTCAGACGTTTCATACCCCGATGCTCGTCCTGCTGGCGCTTGCGGCAGAAACATGAAATATGGCTGCGATAACCACAATAATGCCAAGGCGGCTAGTACAGAGTGTTAGGTGCTCCGGGTGCCAGTGCAGTCAGATGGGCCGATGAAAGCTTAGACGGCATGGACGGGATGTTCTCTGGAGGCGTGGCAGCAACGGACACGTAAATTGTTAACGGCACCATTGAGTTGACGTTGCCTGGAGGCGAGGCAGCAAGACAAGAAACTGATGGTTGCGCATGCGCCGAGTAGGTCAAGGAGGCCAGTTCATTCCTGATGACATAACGCAAGGCTGCGCCAGAAAACGGACTAGGGCACACCGATGGCGATGAGAAGCCTATTGATTGTAATTCTTTGCGTATCATTGCTCTCATCATGAGACGCAGTTGTGGGTCTGCCGTGGAAGAATATTTGCCAACATCCGGCTGAAGGCAGACACTCAAGTTCGTCAAGGCGCTGACACGTTGTGATGATGTTAGCATTTGTAGCGGGTTTCGTGATGGCGATGGCATTGAAGGCAACTGTTCTAATGCCTTTCATAATGTGGCCTACTTTGACTCTGACATAGATAAACTCGCATGGTGGCACAGCGCAAGAACATCCTCGATATATGATGTGTAAGACTCGCCTGGCTGTTGTTGGCGAGCGTCGATGGTTTGCTCTGCGATGTTAGAATGAACCGCCGGGGTACCAAATACATGGCGGAGTTGCTGCGTAAAGGCAGCCCAGTCAGTAAAGTATATCTTGTGGCTGAAGAACCATGTCTTCGCCATACCCATCGAGTAGAAAGAGACATGGCGGAGCTTGAGGGGGTCGTACCAACGATTAGGGGAACTTGCACACTCGTAGTCGTGCAGCCAGTCCTGCACATCTTCCCCATGTACACCAGCGAAGAGATAGGGGTCATGCTGGTGGCCGATTAGTATATAAGGGATGGCACATAGTAGGGGGTTGCAGAGAGGCACCATTAAATTCTTCGAACCCTTACCACACCAACGAGCTTTAGGAGAGAGCCTTGGCCAGCTCCGACCTCGAGGATCAGCAATAGCTGATTGCGAGGGCCCAGGAGCGGCCCGAGCTCAAGGCATTCTGGAATGAGGACGCCTCTCCAAAGCTGCATTTACCTAATAATGTTTATTCTCTCTCTCTTGCAGTGATGAAATGGTAGCGGTAGAATTGGAGGGTGGGTTGGCCTGTGACATGCTAACGGACAGTGGGCGCAAGCGGCGGCCTGAACGAAGTTCCAGGGTTTAGACAGAGAGTAGAGAACTGAGGATCAAAAAGTAACCTCACCACATACGACGTCTCTGTTGGAGTGACGTTTATTTGGCCCGAGTACTCGGCGTCGAACCAGCAAAGGCACACACCCGACGATGATCACACATGAAACTGAAGATGAGGATCGATTAACGTAGGATGATGATAATATACAGATGAAGACGATGAGCGTAATAAACACCCACAGTGGTTGCTAAATTAAAAAAATCGTCAACCAGAAGGGAAAGTAAATCAATTTAGTGATAAAAATCACTAAAATGGCCAACACTGGTTCTTGCATGTTTCCCAAACAGAAACGCACACACAGCAATCTACACTCGAACCTCATTAGAATGAAGCTGAAGTGGGTGCTGAAATTACTTTGTCATATAGATTATTGTCCTTTACTGCAATATACGCCCAGTGGTGTGCACAACTTTAAATATATAAACAGAAGACGGCTTTATGGCCCATGACACTTGCTACACAGCCAGATATGCGACACAACTTTAATAAAAGAGCAACAAAATCTTCAGCTTGTGCAACACGAGACTTCTTAGCACCTGAACCAGCCTTTACAATAGTTGCCTTCTGTTTAAATTTCATGTTTTTGCACTTGACGCATCCATATCATCAAAGCAGCTAAACGGCAACATGGTCGAAAAGAACAGCTTGCATGCTGCGACGAGAATGAACGCCTCCACTGTAGAGCAGCATGTGGCACACAACACGGCGCATGCACTGACTGTGCATGCTGATCCGGGCTGATCCATCGCTCTGACTTGCTGCGTGCGCTTGGCCAGCTTGTGGCCTCAGAGATCGCACCCGTGCTGATTCAATCTCAGAGGCCATGCGGGAATGAGAGAAGTGCAATGGTGATGGTGAGAAAAGTGAGTGTTGCTCAAATGCAGAAGTTTTGAACTGCTGCACAAAAATGGGTGCTGATCCCCGTAGAAAGCGATATACTCTATGCAAAACTGTCGGGTATTTTTATTTCGGAGACAATTTTGTTCGAGACGTGAACTAGACCGTCGACTGGTCTCTATTGGAAGTCAGTCAGCTTGTATCTAGAAGGAACATTTTGGTCTCCCCTCGGTATGGGCCAAACCATTTGGCTGACAGGGAGGCAGAGACGCCTTTGCAAGTGTCACTCAAGGCATGGCTGTGTCCGAGGACGAGATTGCCAACACCATAGTGCATGTCCTTATGTGACCAGTCGTGCTGGGCATTCTGTCCAGCTTACGCTTTTGCCAGGTTGGAACAAGCCAGGTCAAGGGCCGTACCCATCTGTGTGCGCAGTTCCGCCACATAGCCGGAAAGACCGGCTTTCGTGGTGCACGCTCTGCTGCCAGTCCGCAGAACGTGGTCCATGGGGGTTTGGCAGTTCTCTCCCGAAGTTAAGGAAAGTGGGCATGTACCCAGTCAAATGGTTTATAGTGGACCGCAAAGAGAAGCCTATCTCCTTAAGACAAATCCAAATCCCTGTGTTGCTGGACAAAGGCCACGAGCAAGGGCTTGAGGGTCCGGTTCATTCGTTCTGTCGGGTTGGCCTATGGGTGATTCGTAGTTGTCTGACGGTGCTGAATGCCAAAGGCAGCACACGCATCCATGAAGGCCTTGGCCGCGAAGTATGGTGCATTGTCCAATATCAGCTCCGTTGGAAAGCTGAAATGGTTAGACCTTGGTCAACTTGTCCCAGGTTGTGCGTGTCGTTAACTTACGAAGGGGAAAAAGTTCAACTCATTTCGTGATCTGTGACAGCCAGGAGAAAAATGTAGCGTCGCTGGCTCCTGGGAAAGGGTCCCCCAACGCCACAGGTCACAACATGCCAGGGTAGCTGGCTGTCGACTGGCTGCTTGAGCCAGGGCAGTCTGCCCGCACAAGGCTTCACACATTGATGCTCGTGGCACGAGCGGACGTAGTGAAGAGCGTCACGCTTCATGCCTGGCCAGGTAGCAGAGTGGCACAACTTTTGAGGTCTTAAAGGGACGCTGAAATGATTTTGACCATTTTTTACTAACGTACTGAGTCGTTGGGGTAGGTCCTTCTCATCCTTAATTGACGCATCTAAGTGCTCCACGTAAAGCCTGTAATTTATTATAAGGTTTTAAAAACGTACATCATTATTGATTGCAGCATGCCACTCGGCTGAATTTTCATCCGCCTCTGACCATTCGTCGTAAGGTGCCCTAATGACGCTAGAAGGGCGAGCTATCCAAGTGGCTGCCCAGGGCATGTCATCGATAATTTTCCAACTTTATGGTGAACAAATGCTGTTCGTAATAGTTGGAATGTTAGTTAATTTGTTTCTATAAAAAGAAATTAACAGAAAGAGAATGCACAGGCGCAATTTCTCACTACACTTAAACACTTCCGGCACAAAGCAAGTATCGTCTGCTAATGTTACAACATGCTCAGTGTTAAAGAGAGCTCCACAGTCAGTGTTGATCTCGATCTTTATTTTCGTGAGCACCATGGCTCGCCCTTGTTACGTTGTGGGCTGCAAACATAGCTACTGGCATTATGTCAAGCTGCGACATCACGTCTCTCTGCAAGGCAGCAGACGAGAGGAGTGGCTGCAGCACATCGAACTGTCTCTTTCTGATCGGCGCCAGGATTTCTGAATTTGCAGCCATCACTTTATGCCAGAGCAGTGTTATCACAACAGAGTTCCGCATGTCCGGTATTCAGGTAAACGCAAGCGCAAGCGGACTGGGCTGACTGGTTCACCATGTCATTTCACGGGCTGAGCAGAGGTGCGAATATGAATGGTCTGCATGGTGCAGCCCCCAGGTGGCACAGAGTTCAACCAAGCACATTAGCAGCAACGTATTCTACTTTGCTGCTGGTGTATGTTTCACAGGAGCGTAATCGTGAACACGTTTTTGTAAATGTTTAGAATGTTTTAAACTTGGCTAGAGCAATATTAGCTCTTTGGCTGGTCAAGCCCTGCGCCACCAGGTGGCTGGACCGTGCAGACCGATCAGGCCGCTCACGTAAGTCTACGGTAAAGCTCCTTCATCCCAGCTATAGTAGTATGGAGGGGCTTTAGTTTACGCCTCCACCCATCCGTCGAAATGCTCAGCTCCACTGTGGTTACCTGAATACCGAACCCGCTCGGCGCTGCGACAGAACACTCGCAATGCGCGCTGTGTCGATAGCTATTGCTTAGGGTAGACTGCCAGGCAGCCGGCGGAGAGGTTGGAGAGGCTTTGTGCGCTCTCTCCTCTACAACTGAAAGTAGACGACACGACATGCCATTATGGTGCAGAGCCAGTGAAGGTGGAGCTTAGTCCTGATCATTCTGCCAACAAGTTGAGAAAACGCAAGGTTGTGGAAGAGGGTAACTTGTAATCGTCCGTAACTCTTTTATGTTGAATTCCAATGGCGGAGTTGGAGCAGCCGACGGGCTCCGCGAGCGAGCACTCGACTCTTGCATAGAGCAACGCCTCCAAATCCGCGAGTGGAACACAACCTGCACCGGCGGAGCAAGGCGGAAGCGGAACTTCTATCTCCGAGTTACCCAGGATGCCTTGCGTGTTGTCATTTCCTTCCGCTGTTTGCTCCCAGCACCGCCGCACCGGTCACTTGTCTCTTCAGCGCCGTTCACCTGTTGTCTTTTTAAAAGTGCGGAATGGATATCTCGCCAAGCGTGCAGCAGCTTTTGCGTCCTTGCAAGTCGTGACCGGTGACGCCTCCCAGCAGACAAACGTGGTAAAGGAAATACGTCACGCAGAGTTCTGGTCCACTCCGCCGATTTTGGCGGAGCATCTTTTTCTGCTCCACGGAGTGACTCCCACTCTGAATCCCCTCTGACTCTCTCATTGGAACACTTTACTCCCGCCCTCACTCTGTCATTGTAACAAACTTGCTCCGAAACGAGCAGAAAAACTTGCTCCAACTCCGCCATTGGAATTCAACATTAATATGAGACGCTTCCCACAAATTGTGCTGTGAATGATTAACTGTAGCTGTGCCCTACGAGTCCACAAAGTTTGTCAGAACCATTTCAGGGACTATTTAAGTCCACTTGCATGTGTGGCCAACCGCGCGTCATGGAAATAGCTTAAGGTGGCCTTCCCTAGACTGCGGGATATCACCACCTCAAAGACTCTTGGGGAGCCTCCTCAGAAGGACTAGAGCACAGAACTCCATTGGCACACATATCAAACGTGCCTGCAACAATACTTGCAGCGTCACACTCGGCGCCAAAAGCAATACCAGCTGCTCGTGTGTGTCCGACGGCTTTGCCACCCCGCTCCACTTGGGAGCTCGGCTCTTTAAGCCCATCAATGATTTGTTAACAAACTAGATCGCTCCGCTGTGCCTTTAGTAGCTCTTGCCTGCTGAAGACGATACCAGAGGAGGTAACAGGGTCCACCAGGTAAACGTCCTCTCCTGAGACTGACAAATATGGGGATCGCTTTGCCATCGGGGGTCGCGCCATTCAAGCCATTGGAGACTTGAGGCTCCGGTCTCTACTTGGTGCGAATGCTCATGGGAATGGCGAACCAAAAGGTCAGACGCCGAAACGGGGGCATGCGACAGGGCATCAGCCACCACGTTCGAACTCCCTTAGCGGTAGCGCACAACAAAGTTGTACCGCTGCAGTGTCAAAACCCAGCACACGAGGCAGCCTGAGGGCTTGCGCAAGCACTTCAGCCAGGTGAGTGCCATGCGGTCTATCTCTCTTACAAACGGTACTCCGTCAACATAGCAGCTGATCTTCCGGAAAGCAAAAACTATAGCGATACACTCCCTTTCAGTCACGCTGTAGTAGTGCTTGGCAACGTTAAGCGACCAGCTAGAAAAGGCGATTGTTCGGAGAACGCCCCGTGCTTGCTCCTGAAGCAGCACAGCCCCAAGGCCCAGGTTGCTCGAGTCAGCTTGGACAAATAACTCCCTGTTGAGGTTGGGCAGCTTCAGTTCGGCTGTGGCCACTAGAGCTCGGGATAATGCATGAAAGGCGTCCTCCTGCTCAGGACCCCAGCTCCATCGTGCCGACTTTTTCAACAGTGCAGCAGTCAAGGGCACTTGGAGAGCGGCGCTATTTGGGATGAACCGTCTATAGTAGCTCACGATTCCCAGAAAGTGCCTCAAGCCCTGAATGTTCACCGGCATCGGGTATTTGAGGATAGCTCAGACCTTCTCTTCGCACGGCACAACTTGACCCGTCACGTTGTGCCCTGTCAATGGTCACAACGTGACCCCTGTCGATTTTAAAGTACACCAGGGAGATGAGAGCCTCAGCTATTGGAACTTTCTCCAGGTTTAGAGTCGACCTAGGGGTACACAACCTCTCCAGGACGTCCTCCAGGTGGCGGAGGTGTGCTCCTCGAACGTTCAGAGATGGCAATGTCATTGAGGTATGCCAGCGCATAGCGCCACTTAGCATCACTGAGAACGTGGACAATCGATCTCTGGAACATAGCTGCAGCTTCCGAGCAGCCAAATGGCATACGGGTAAACTGGTAAAGGCTTCAGTGAGAAGTGAACGCAGTTTTCTCCGCATCAGCGGGCTCTAAACTCCAAACTCCATTTGAACCTGCAGGTAGCCATGGCTAGTATCCAGGGTGGTGAAGTAGCTTGCATCGCCTAGCTTAGCCATGATCGAGTCCCTGTTCGGTATAGGATAAGCATCCTTCCTCGTGACCTCATTCAGCCGGCAGTAGTCCACACACAGTTTAAGGAGCAGTCTCTTTCAGGGACCATTACCACTGGCGAACCCCAAGCACTGTTTGAGCGCTGGGTAATACCAGTCTCAATAGGCTCATACAATGCCTGGTCGATTGCTTTCCTCTTGGTCACACTAACGGGGTGAGGATTGCATTTCCATGGCAGTGCATTGCCTGTGTCGATCCGATGTCGCACAAGGGAGGTGCAACCCGGTCGTTCAGTGAACATCACGCTGAAATGAGTTGGCAGCGAGCAGTTAAGCTGCTGCTTAAAGGGACACTAAAGGTTATCAGAAAGTCAAGTTAAAGTGGTAGAGCAATGTTCTAGAACGTCTAAGGCGTCAATATAATCGCGAACAGAGCTTTAGTAACCGAGAAATTGAGGTAAATGCATGACACTATTTGAGACCCCCCAGCGACATTCCGGTACTAGCCCGATGATGAAAGCACTCCTCATAATTTGTGTTACTAATACTCTAATACTCGTATTAAAAATATCATTTCACTCGATTATAAGATGGAAGAAAATGCTACTTGACTACGTCTATTCGATTCTAAGAAAAAATAACATTTTGACGTTACCCTTCAGTAGTATGGGTGGTCGAAAGGTTTCGTTTTCGCTCGACTCTGCGCCGCGCACGCTTTGGAGTTTAAGTAGTTTCGTTATCGCGTCGTGCTGTGCGGGTTCTGCTGGCTCGCGAAACTTTCATTTGGAACAAGCAGCGAGAATGCGACGTCCATGTGATGTCGCGGGAAGCCCTCGTTGCTTTCCCGCTTCGGAGAGCCGGTGTCGAGGCCGCCGTCGTAGTACGCAACGACGCCGGCAGCGCGAGCCCTCAGCAGCAGGTCGCGCTCGTCAGTGCTCAAATCGCTAAAGTTGAGCCCAGCATCGCGAGCCAATCTGTCGTTGTCAGGGTCCATTGCGACGAGCATCGAAGTTTGCATCATAGAATGAAGTACCAGCTTATGGTCGCGCGTTTCTCCTTCCGCTAGCCACCATACTCCCGCTTTCGCTCTGCTGTCGGCTTTGTCCTGGCTCTGTTTCTGGCCGCGCGTTTGCGTTTTGCGCAGAAAAGCCGTAGCGCCATCTGTGGACGCTGTTTTACTCACCGACTGCGCAACGTCACTATGATACCACAATGTCAGTACTCCTCGATCGGAGGGCGGGCGATTTGAACTGCGCTAGAGGTACGCGGACGCTTCAGAACGCATTTTCTCTTAAAATAAGTCTCTCCTTGGCACGAAACTAGCGTTTCGAGGTTTCTGGGATGGTATTTCTACAGTCCACGTTGACTTAATAGTAACCTTTAGTGTCCCTTTAAAGCCTGGGATACATGGAGAGAAAAACTAGCGTCCAGGCGACAAAATATGCCCGGTGGCGAGCGCTCGCCCCTCGGCGTCCAAAAATTCCCGGTCCGATTGGAAAAACGCCGCCCGGTGACGGAATGTGTGCATTTGGGCTATATAGTTTGGCCGCGCACTTTCTGGCTCTCTTCGCGTCATAGCGACACCGTTGATCATTACAGCCAGATATTGAATGTATAAGAGAACAAATTTGTGTAAACTTATTTTCGTCTACAAACTTAAGTGAGGTGCTCACGAAACACATAAGTGAGGTGCAGTTTTCTTACCAATTCGATTGAAGGTTTCATGGCGCAAAATAGTGTGTGCATTGTACTGCTTTTCTTATTATTCTTTTTTGTGTGTGTGGTGCCACCTATATGGGTTTCTCGTTCGCGGCACCCGAAGCAATTTTTTTTTTTTTTCGCTGTCAGCACACGTGCTCGCAAAGTTTGGTTTGTGCACCCCTGCTCTACTACAACCATAAGTCCGTTCTGCTCGAGTGCCTTGAAGGAAAAGAGCGACAACAAGCCAACCATGACTGGTCTTCTGGCTGTTTTTGCATCTGTGTGGGCCCAGGCGGCACACGGAATGCCTAGGGCATCGAGAACGAGAGCCGCTAACAGGCCCATTTCATGCCAAATACCGATAATTCTATTTTCTCCAGCTGCAGTACTAAACACATGTTGGAGGAGGCTTTAAATGAGGAACTGAAACTGAAGTAAACATGAATAATTACAATGTGTTTTTGCACAAAGCAAACTAATGTCACCGTTGGAGAACCACAAAACCTTCTGCAACATTTGCGCTCTGCGGTACCACTGCTCAACGTAGCCAGATGGCTCAAAGCCAGCCCGCTAAAACACTTAGAGCTCAATGAAATGTGCGGAAATCGTTTGTAACCGCCACTATGAAACATTTCTCCCAGCTGTTTAGTCATTAACAACAAATAATGCAATAAAAAGCGTATTTACTAGATTGCAAGTTCTTTAACAGATGCCCTCAGAAAAACAGGACCGCAAATGGTAAAGTGGGATGACAAAAGAGAAAAGGCTTTTAGTATGCTGAAGAAAGCACTAACGAGTCAGCCAGTGTTGAACGTGTGTAATGCCCAAATATGAGACGGAGGTTCGTGTACTCAAAGGTTTTAACGGTTCTCTTAGGCGGCGCCTCAGAGAACCCAATTGAGGACAAAGCCGTTGGTTTCGACAACACACACACAGACTTTTAATCAAACTAGAAGCGTAAAATAAATTATAGAAAGAAATAGAAAGAATAAAATAAACGCTCAAATAGACATCACGGCAGTAAGACACAGATTTGGGGCTAGTATGAAGCTGACTAGTGCGCGAGTCCGGGCTTGCCACGACGGCAGGGACGCATAACAGTCTCGACGCGGCGACAAGCTGATGAAAGGAGTTGCACCGGTCTCACCAAAGGTCGTGGTGTAAGTTGGTTGACTGGGCGACCGGAGCACGCCAGCTCTGGCTTGGAGAGGTAAAGCAGGCGGCTTGGTGGCATGAGCAGACGGCGGCGGCGTTCTGGCTGGGCAGCTGGGTGTAGAGCTCGCGCCCGTAGACCGACTGCTCTCGTTCTGCCCACGGGCACAGAAGCTCACCGGCCTTGAGCAGCTGGCGGCACGCTCGGGTAGACGGCCGACGCACAGGAACGGGCTGGCAAGAGGCCCCGGTCGGGTAAGTCCTGGTGGCTCGGGTCCAGAACCCGACGGCCCGTCTTCAACTCCCGGTCCGGTGGTTGACCTCCTCCTGGCGTCGCTTCCTGGGACTCTCCCGGCGTTTCCCCTGTTCTGCCAGCGCACCACGCTTTTTCTTCTCTCTGGCCGATTAGGCATTCTCCGATTGGCTGCCTGACGCCCCGTGGTCTTTCCTAATTGGTTGGCTTTGTTTTTAGTTCCTTTTCTTGCGCCACGCGTTCACGTGTCGGATGCTCTTTGGCGTTGTGGTTTTTCTCCTTCCAGCATGGAACTCGCCTCGGCGCGCGCACTCCTTGTCGTCTGCTCCTGACCGTCCCGACCACCGCACCATGTCGCGCACCACACATCACAACGTGCCCGACTACTCTAAGCCATTCATTCTTCAGTGTGATGCCAGCGACAGGGGTATGGGGGTGGTGCTTTTTTTTTCTTATCCAAAAACACATTCCTAGAGTGACAACATTGACAAATGCGCGGCAGCGTCCGTCTGCCTTTCGCTGAAACTAAGCGATGCCAGCGAATCATCAGCGTCATCCCGCCGTGTCTAGTTAAGCCGGGCGAAGTTCGCCATGAAAGTACGCTGCATGTATCCCGGGCTTAACAGGGTGGTCACCGGAACCTTCACCACAGCAGCAGTGCAATGCTCACGAGTTGCACGGACCATTTTCCGCCGTGCCGGCCAAGGGGCCAGTCTCGGCGACGGAGAGAGGGACACAAGCCGAAGGGGCTGTGCTAGGTCTCCTCTCCTCCTGCTCTCGCGCGGCATGCAGCATCTGTGGGACTGCCGTGGCCAGCAGGAGTGTAGCAAAGGGTTGCAGGGGGCCAGAAAGGCCTGTCCTGTAGTCTCTGCTTGCGACGTCAATCACGATACCCGTGCGTGCAAAAATCACGGGCACGGCGGAAAGACCCGGGAGGTGCACAAAGCGCTGACAGCACACACAATTCTCCCAGCACACAACAAATCAGACATAGCCACACGAGGTAGTCGTACCGCTCGCAAGGTGGTGTCGCAGGCTCTACTGCAGACAGAACGCTGGCGAAAATGAGCCATAACCTTTTCGCTGAACAGTGAGACTGAAGCCCTGCTATCCAGCAGTGCCACAAACTGCTGACCAGCGATCATAAGGGCTATGAAAGGTGCCGGTGTGGGGGAAGAGTCAGTTCCAGCCCGACACGTCATTGGAGCCAGAGGTTGCGTTTAACTACCATGCGTTCCTATTGTCGCCACCTGTGAGGGGGACCTCACCGGCGGCTCTTGCTATTTCCCAACGGGCGAGGAGGCTGTTGTATCGGGCAGTGCGCTTCACATGTTCAGGCAATATAGATGCAAATATGACAATGGCAGCAGACAATACCTCGGTACGACTGAGGGGGCCTGGGCTAGGAGGCTTCCGTTCGCTAGCCAAAGGGGCACCGCCATCATATTTCCCCTCGTGTGAAGGGGCACAGGGTTCACGTCCTCGATGGCCGTGTGAGGCAGAACAGTGCGTCCAGGCGTGTGTGTCGAGAGCACGGTCAAAGGTCATGTGCATGTCTGTACTCTCTTGCGGCCAAAGCTGCCTCGTATTTCGGTGAATTATGAGGCGACTAGTCACCACCAGCCCACGCACAAGGTTCGAGAAGTGATGGCGGCGGGCGGTAGGCTCTTGCTGCCAGTATGTCGCCCTGAATGTGCTTTCCATCAGAAGCAAGTCATTTAGATCACAATAACGGGCGCTCCGAAGGCAAGTGGCGAAGCTTGGATGGGCTTGACTAGATCACAATACAGTAGAACCCCGCTGTTACGTTCCTCACTGCTGCGTTTTCCCGGCTGCTACGTCGTTTTCTTCTGGTCCCGGCATAGCTTCCATAGGATCCAATGTATAAGGAACCCCGCTGTTACGTAGTAGCTGTGAAAACGTTCCCGCATGATGTGTCGCAACTTAGCCCCCCCGAACCCGCGTGCGCTAAAGTAGGCAACGCGCTCCAACCGCCATTTAGGCTTTTGACGAGTTTTGGCCGGGCTTGGCTATGGAACTGGCTGCAAGAAGCCGCACGCCAGTTCCATACCCAAGCCCGGCCAAGCGCGGCCAAAACTCGCCAAAAGCGAAAATGGCGGTCACATACGACGATTACGTCGCCGTGGATGCTGTCGTCGTGACGTCAGAGTGTCAGAGCATCGTCGAGATCGTTGGGAACTCGGTCGTGAGTGAAGTTGCAGACTGCGATGCACGAGCCGCATAATGCCGGAGAGTTGCCAAATCTTAGCTTTGGAGAAGCCGTCGCGGCTCTGGACCTCCTCCGCAGGTACCTCGCACCTCACAGCGACGCTGACAGCAATGCGGCCTTCCAGGCTACTGAGAAACGTGTGGTGATTTCTAGCAGGCGAAAAAAACGGCAAGCCACCATTCTGGACTTTTCTTTAGGTCCTAAGCGCACTATGTGGAAATAAATTGTCTATAGTTGAAGCTGCACTTTTTTTCATTCATTTTTGGAGCTTTCCTCACTGTTGCGTTTTCCCGGCTGTTACGTTTTTTTTCCCCGGTTCAGTGAAAAACGTATTAACGGGGCTCCACTGTAATCGGCGCTCCGAAGGCAAGTGGTGAAGGTTGGATGGGCTTGACTAGATCACAATAACGGGTGCTCCAAGGGCAAACTGCGAAGAAGCGGCGATGTCAGATGCCATAGGGTCAGCAAGAGAGCTCCTGTATAGCCCTGACAGAGACAAGAAAGAGGAATTTGCTGCGGAAAAGCGTTCTAAACTCCTTCATCGAACGACCTAAGTGGCCAACAAGTTGGTACCATCGTGCCGCGTGGGCTGTTAGGGAGACTGGCAATGCAGAGCCTAGCATCGTGCTGTCGTCCAGCCGCATTGCTTGTTTGTACTGGTGCAATACCTCGAGGTACTGCATAGCACTCATGCGCTCTGAATAACCTCCGTACTCCGGGAGAGGTACCCATAGGCTGCTCGGCACACCTAGAAAGGGAACTGGAGGTCTCCCTTAAGAGAACTAGGCTGCAAGTGCGCTGCTTCCATCAGGACTTGGAGAAGCCGTGCTGCTGTGGTGTGCAGCGGCATTTGCTGTGGGCCAGGCACGGAAATCCGAGAAGGACAATCCTACGCCTGTTCTCTCAAATGCATGGCCGACCCTAAGGGGCCAGTAAATGGCATAGAAGTGAGCTAGGTTGCCACCCCGACAGGCACATGAGGCCTCACACGACCCGCTAATGGATAGACGGCATTGCGGGACGGCTCGCGAGTCGAAAATGTAGCTCAGCTATGCATGAGGCAAGCGGTAGTCGGAAAGCGCGGTGAAGTTGTCGGCTGAGAGGGGTGACTTGCACTTGACCTTGCCCACCAACTGCGCTCGGGACAAGGAGAGGCCAGCGAGCAGTTTTGCACCAACAGCAAGGCAGCGAGGCTCCGCTGGGGCACACAGGACTTCGAACTGCACTCAGCAGGACACAGAGAGGCCAGCAGCCGAGCTCACACCTACGGCATAGCAGGGAGGCTGCACCGTGGCGCATTCATCTGAGAAAGGTGCTTGGACCAAAGGTAGGCCAGAGAACATACGCATGCCAGCATCTAAGCGGGGTGACCCCAATGCAGGATGTGGGGTACTTACTCCACTGCGCTTGGGACGAAAAAGGGCCAGTGAGCAGGAACAGCATGTTGGAGGGGCTAGTAGGCACCCACTCCGAGCGCATCACAAACAGATGACAGGGTGTCTACTATGCTGACATTTCCAAATTCTCAGAGTTTTCCAGGTTTTCCCAGTATGCCTCTGCAAAATTCCTTGGGAGACATAGAACTTTGTTTTATGTTGATGGGCTGACACCATGTCGCCCAATGCTGTCACTCTCTAGTAAGCATGTTAAAAAATAAAAAACAACTTAATCCAGTTCAAACAGTAAGAAGTAACATTTATTTTATTCCATAAGAAAACAGAAGGGAGGGTTTAGTAAAATGCACAGCTAATAAAATATCTTCAAAAGAAAATGGTAATACCCATAGCAAATTGAATCAACCATTCTCAAAAACGAATAAAAAGGAGATGCATACAGAAGGAAATATTTTCGAACACAGTCAAGCCTCTATATAACGAATCGCACGGCACCGCCAAAAATCATTCGTTATTTTGAAATATCGTTGTAATGAAAAGCGGTTATTGGCCAGTGGACAAACCTACGAACGAACCTTGGCAGTAGGTGCGTGTGCAGACAAGCGTACTCTCAAATAAAAATGTTTCACTTCAAAGCTGCTTTATTTAAGAAATCAGTGATTTTCTTTTGGCACGTGCAGCACGCACGACCAATTAGGAATGCGTCTACATCTTCCACTTTGTAAAATACCTCATCGGGTACGTCATTGCACAGAGCGATGAAAGTGCGGACTTTGTTCACGTGCACTAAAACATCAATATTCGACACCGTCTCATCTTCTGTGTTCAATGACCCAGAGTAGTCTTCCTTTAGGTCGTCATCGTCCCTGGAGACGTCACAAACGCAGTCAACAATCTCTTCGGTTGTTAGGTCTGCTGTCGTTGGTGTTGCGCTGTGGCTCTCCACGTAGTCATCGAAAGAAGAGATGGCGGGCAGCAGTTCCGCAACCTCGGTCCACAGGTCTCCTGGGTTGTTGTCAGTCACCTCCAGGTGATCTTCAAGCTGCACAGGTGCTTGGACAAGCTCTGCTTTTCACCAGCAGTTGCAAATGGTGGATGCCTTGAAGTTCCACCATGCTCCTGTGAGCATTTCCGTCGCCTGGCGAATATTGATTGCAGTTCGCTGCTTTAGGCAGAGGTTAATAACCGCTGCACAAGGCACTTATGAAATTCTGCTTTCACACTCTTTATAGTGCCCTGGTCTAGGGGTTACAGCAAGGACTTGTTTGGCGGCAGAAACTCCAAGCGAACGTGCGTCAATATTCACAATATGAGCAGTACAGTTGTCGTCAACCAGTAGAATTCTTCGGTCATCCCTTCTCATTTGGTCAAGTTTGATGAGCCACCCCGAAAAGAGTTCTCTGGTCATCCAGGCTCGTTTGTTAGCGTGGTAGTCATACGGTAACGACATGATGTTTTGCATGCAGCAAGGCTTCGCATACTTGCCGATGACGAGCGGTTGAATTTTCTTTGTGCCTGTTGCATTGCAGCAGAGCAGGACTGTCCTGCAAAGATGTGACGCCCTCCTTTGCACTGCTGCCCTTTGAAGTGCATCGTCCGACCTGACAGGAGCTGATAAAAACATGCGGTCTCATCCACGTTGAAAATATTGTCTACAGAGTACGATTCAACCACCTCTAGAAAACTATCATTGAGCCAGGAATCTGCACCTTCTCTGTCAGCAGCCTTTTCCTCGACCGAGACTACCTGCCAAGTTATTCCGTTCCTTTGGCGGAAACGAAACAGCCAACACGCACTGGCATCGAACCCAGTTAATTCAAGTGCAACAACAAATTCGCGAGCTTTTCTTGGAGCACTGGGCCAGACACGGGAACGTTTTGCAGTCTGGCATTTTTGAACCACGTGAGAACAGCTTGGTCCGTTTGAAAGTTTCCCAGTCACAGCCGTTTCCTCGTAGGAGCAAGTTGCGATTCCCGGTAAAGCTTGACAATCTCGTCTCAGTCTTAAAATGGTCACGATGGTCGATGGGGCAATGCCACGCTGTCTGCACACGTCGATTTGCTTTTTCCCTGCGTCGATTTTTTGCAAAACGTCCAGTTTGTCCTGCAGCGAAAACTGCTTTCACTTATTCGTGCCATCGCTAGCTGTATTCACTGTTGGATCTCGCGTGAACATCACCAAACCTTTGTTGTGAAGTTCTTGGTGAAATTTGTGCGGAATCAGGTGGCACTCAACATGGTGATGATGATAGCTACTGCACTCGCAGTTTGATGCGAGAGTTGCAGCGCTGTTACGTTTAACTGAGTTCTTAATGCTGATGCTCCTCGGTTATAAAGGCGAAAATAAACTGCTGTGCACAATTCTGAAATATGCGCTGTATTGAAATTCGTAGTTCTGAAATGTTTTCACATTGAAAATATAGGCAATTTGGAGGGGATTTTTAAAATATTCGTAAATTTGAGAAATTCGTTATTGTGGGGTTCCTAGTAACGAGATTTGACTGTATGAGCTATTTCTATGAACTTATAGCAAGCTCATTGGCATGAGGTCCGAAATTTGCCACAAGTGAGATTCTCTCGAAAGAGCTGGTAAGTCAACCTCAACTATTCTGACATACTCTCAGCCCATACACAATATCTCAGGGTTGCGTTTCACTGCGTTAAAGAGTTTATTTTGGTTTGGATGAGGGACACCTACATCTCGGTGTCAGTTAACAATTTTTTTTTTTTTTGAGCTCAAGCTCCTTCAAAGTGGCAGCACACTTCCTTTCCCATTCCTCAATGCGTAGGTCTGTGTTCTCGTCCTCCTTCCACTGAGTGTTTGCCCCACAGACCACTTGAAGCATCCTCTTGGTTGTTGTACAGTCAACGTTTGATTTTTCGGACTCCCTAGAGGCCACGAAAACAACCAAAAACCAGGCAGTTCAAAAAAATGAATGCATGTCTTTGACTGCCCTTATAAGCTCAACTCGCCACAGACACATCCGAAAAAGCTCTGAAGGCCTGTCAGTACACTTGTTAGGCATATTGGTGCTCGTACTGTGACAAGAGATTGCGGGTGCACGCGTGTATATTTAAGAAATACATACTGTGTACTGTTGACAATTGCCACTTCGCACACTCGTTATGCTTCACTGCCATAACAGTGCTGTATTGAGCAGACTTCCGGGAACCGGCATTATGCAACGAGCAAGGCCTAGCTTTGCCGCAGTGATGACTGTAAATTCGGTGAAGACTGTCGATGATGACTGTAAATTCTGAAGAATGCGACAAAGCCATTGCCGGCGTTTGGAGCGAGCTGTCAGATTTTCCAGAAGCTGTTGACGAACCAACGGTGGACGAGTTTGTGAGTGCAGATGATGGTGTCGCGACCCCAGGAGAGCCCAAAAACGAAGACTACATTGTCAACATCATACTGAGCACAAGTCACAAGTGAAAGTGGGCATAATGAGGAAAGCAAAGGTGGTCCTTTGCCCATATTTTTCAAGGTGATTGGTGCACTCGCACCAGTCTGGTGCTTCAACGTAAATGTGGAAGGTTGCGGCCTCAGCTGCTTTGACTCTTTAGACAATGTGGAGAAGTGCATGCATTGCTAGCAGCGAAATTGCCCAAGCAGAAGAAAATGCAGGACTATTTCATGCGAAACTAGGCTTGTTTCATCAATAAAGTGATTTTATAAATGGTACAGGCTTTTATGACGTCAAATTCTTTAGCAGGCTTATTATATTGAATTATGCCCTACGTCGAACTGATGGGCGTTTTTTTGCAGGTTCGATATAGCCAGATTCAACTGTACTACCGAACATTCTGAAACTATTTCGCAGTCGTAGTCCTTTCTAACCAAAATACATATCCCGCCACCGCAATCAGAGTGAAGATTTAGATAGGATGTTTCGTGTGTCGTAAGTCTGTAGACATATGTTTCATCAGTGCTCTATGTTTCAATTAGCGTGATAACATCAAAAGGTTGCCCTACTTGGTCAAAAAACGAGCTTAAGTCCGATTCCTTTCTGTTAATTGATCGCACATTAACGTGAATGCATTTAAAGGAGTTGAACTCTTTTCCTATGTAGTTCTCAGAGTATTGTGGGAGTAGGTAGGCGTCAGTATCGGAACCTGCCATACTATATGACTAACCGAGTTTCTCAAGATCAAGAGGACTTGCGATGACAATTGTAATCTCTCCGGCATCCTTAAAAAAAAAAAATTATGTGGTTTTACGTGCCAAAACTACTTTCTGATTATGAGGCACGCCGAAGTGGAGGACTCCGGAAATTTCGACCCCAGGTGTTTCTGTAACGTGCACCTAAATCTAAGCACACGGGTGTTTTCGCATTTCATCCCATCGAAATGCGGCCGCCGTGGCCGGGATTCGATCCCGCGACCTCATGCTCAGCAGCCCAACACCATAGCCACTGAGCAACCACGGCGGGTCTCCGGCATCCTTTCCGACTAAAATTCAGCCATTTGAGTGCCAAGCATACTTAAATTTGTTTGGCCCAGTTTTTTGTCTGAAAAAGTAAGTCGCAGGCCTGTTTTGTCATATTTTCCTGCACGTAGACCTTGTTTTTCCACAGTTCCTTTCTGCTCTGCCACCACTTATCTCAGGCAACTTGCTTCGTAAACAGGCAAATTACACCCGGCATTTCGTCTTTCTTAGCTGGCAGGCGATGAACAGCAACTACCGTATTTACTTGAACCTAACGCACACTTTCTTTCCGATAAAACGGGCCCAAAAATTGCATGCGCGTTAGAATCGAGCACGACCCTAAATCTGCGTTACCATTTCGCTATTGAGCAAAACGTGAACAAGGTGAATGCAGAAGCCAACGTTTCGACAAGTGGACTTGTCGAAACGTTGACAAGTCCACTTGTCGAAACATTGGCTCCTGCATTCACCTTGTTCACGTTTTGTTCATCGTCTTGAATTTCCATCTCCCGCATTCCCAGTCTTTTCTCTGCATTTCACTATTGGCATTTCAAAATGGCTGCCTCGTACGCGCTTCGAGCCTAGCTGCCGTAGCTTTCACCGTGTGCTGCAGTATGAGTGCTTAGGCAATGCTTCCTTTGGCTTAGGTTAGTGCACCGTTTGTCCACGTTTTCTGTGGTTGCTTTATCAGCAGTGCCGACTGCAATGACATGCCGAGTTCATCACGATG
Organism: Dermacentor variabilis; assembly: GCF_050947875.1. Classification (NCBI taxonomy): domain Eukaryota; kingdom Metazoa; phylum Arthropoda; class Arachnida; order Ixodida; family Ixodidae; genus Dermacentor; species Dermacentor variabilis. The sequence continues at coordinate 6,353,018 of NW_027460280.1, read as the reverse complement.
CCGCAATGAAAAGGAAAGCGATCATATGTGCAGAGACGGTCAGAAATCTGGCAGCATCATGCTTGTTCGGAGTTCTTTAAACCTGCGTGCGGGACTGGTACAAACACGAGAGGTGTTCTATACCAGCGGATGCTACGTATGACGCGGCTGCGCAGCCCCTATCTCGAAAACAATCTGCGACAGAGAAAAGTCTACGCATCTAGGCGCACCATAGTGTGTTCTCGTCTCTTAGTTCACGTTGAAGCGAGAGGTCGCACGAAGGTCAATTCCCTTGCTCCTGCTACCACACTTCCTCACTCTAGCGTTTGAAGAGTTTCCATAGTCACTAAGTGAGATGTGTTCATGTTTGCTTGTGTGCGTGTGATGCTATGCTTGTTAATTTAGTCGGTGAATGCTTCAGAGTTTATATGGTTGATAAAACTACTATCCTTACTTTTGTACCGTTGTCTACTAATTTGCTATCATAATCAACGTTTCATCTCTCGGGCAAAACTGCAACTTTTTTTATTTATCACAACATTCGTGCACTGGGAGTAAATTTTTGTTTTTTTTCCAAATGAGAGAAAGTTGTATTTCTGTATGAAAGAATGAGGTGAGCAGTACTGTAAAGGACTTCTTTTTTTTAGGTCACGGTAAACAGCTGCGCGTTACAATAGAGTAAATACGGTACATTCTGGTCCGATAACTGCAGCAGCTCAGTCTGCGCGGCCAGCTCATTTATGTTAGTCGGCAGATTTTTGTCTTGAGGTACCAGCTCATTTATGTTAGCAGATTTTTGTCTTGCGGTACCATAATTTCGTGGAACTCAAGATTCAACTTTCAGCTTCGCCATTCAAGAGCATCAACATCGGCTTTCAGCTTGGTTATCTCTGCATCCTGTTTTTCTACTTTCTTTAGCCTTTCTTTGACATCTTTTCTTGTTGTTCCGTATGCGCTAAAAGGGTGTCATATTTTTCACCCACGAACTGCAATGCCTCCTCAATGCTGTGGACAGATTCCGCCAAGGGCAGCAACTTGTCCAGTTTGGCACTGATTTCTTACATCTACTGGCGTACATCTCGTGAATACATCTCGTGAGATCGTTTTTATTGTATATATATGGAAGTTATTTCCACCTGACGAGTGAATCGTATTTTTTAATTGTATGTTGAATCGTAATTTGAATTGCAGTGAATTGTATCTTTCCTTACCTTAGTAGAACATTTTTGTTCTTATTGGTTCAAGAAATTTTTTGTCATTGCTTTTTGCCTTATATCACGATAATTTTACGTTTCTATCCATTCCCGAAAAATGGAATTGATTCAGCAGCATGTATCGTGTACTGTACTGTGTATTGTGTTGGTTTCTTCTTTTCTAATATAAGCAATGCCGCTGTACAGGTGTCAAGTGCGTGGGGTCCTGCGGCTTTCTCAAGCTGTCATTTATGACAGCTTTTACTGCTGGCCTCCTGTGTCGTGTGCCTTACATGTGACACAAATAAAGGCATTATTATTATTATTATTAGTGAGCTTGGCACAGTGCCAGGAATGCTGTCGCGTTCAGTGCTGAAGGTAACAAGCTTGGCACAGTGCATGCCACACTCTCGCAGATGCATTCAGCGCCAAATATAGTGAGCTTGGCACCAAGAACACTCTCGCGTTCAGTGGCAAAGATAGCGAGCTTGGCACAGTGCCAAAACACTGTCGCAGATGCCGAATCATGCAAAATGATTACAAAAGTGACACTATCTACAAAGTGATCGCTCAAGAATACTGTCCAAAGATGGCTCTGCCTCCTCCTCAGCCGATGATGATGAGTGAAAACTTTTTTCCGAATTGCGATTCCTTGAAAATGTTACAGTCTTTTCCCGTTCATCTTGCACTACCCATTGTTTTAGGTATTTCAGTTTTTTTTTATGTCACCAAACTGCAAAGTCACCCCTTGCATTAGATTCGAGTAAATAAGGCAAGTAGAACCTTTGTACCAAGCACCAGTTTGCCAAAATACTGACTTTCCATTGCAGTTTTTAGGGCTGAATTTTTCCACACCATGGAAACATAGCAACCAGGACAACTTATTTCTCAAGACTGGTACAGAGTTCATAGCAAAATGCTACGCTCAGAGTATTTAAAGCAAACACTTAAATTTTCGTCCTAATGCTTTCATAATGAAGGAAATCCTTCTATGATTACCCTCTTTGAGACCGTCCCATGCAGCTGAGTGCTCACTGTTTGCGGGCCCCTCCCTACGCCAACAGATTTCATGATGTACCAAAGACCTTGATTTTCTGGCAGGAAGCAGTGCTTCCTCGAGAGTAAGGGCTTTCTTTTATAATCGTGCAGTGGTTAGATACTTTGCAGAGACAATCATGACCCGGGCTTGCCTGGTGAGGGGACTTTTAGTGATATAGTAAAACCCCGTTGACGAGTTTTGCAAAGGACTGCGTGAAAGAAATGAAAGAAATAAAGGCCACAGATCCCCACAGCAATGTCAGTAATAGCTCTGAATGGCTGCCAGTACCATTATTAGATGCCTCAGCATCCGTACTGTGACTGGGGATGGCATGCCCGCATGTGTATAATTAACTGACACGTACAATGTTCCATGACAGTGGCCCCTTTCCACTCTTGAAATGCTTCACCGCATAACAGCTTTATTGCGACGAAGCTTACTAAAGAGAACCAGCAATTATGGAATGCATATAAGACCCTTTCCGGCCCTACAATAAATGTAGCCATATGCTAAGCACACTTAAACCAACGTGCGTGATTCCAAACAGATTTTAACCGATGCACACTTCTTAGGGTGCTTCGCGAACTGCTCTGTGCACACTGTCTCCCAATATACTTGTCTGGCATGTTGTCTGGCTCGTGCAACTTCAGTCCTTGTTGCAATGTATTGGTCGCTTATTGCAACGTATTGGCCGCTTGTTACAACTTAACGCACCGTTGTTGCAACTTACCGGACGCTTGTTACAACTTAGTGAACATGTGTTGCAACGTTTACATTTATTGTCCTCGCAGCAGCACATGAGAGCTAACTTCCCTCTGCACCGTTAAGATTACGTGATCCCTGTGTTCAAATGAAATATAAGATGTGGGAACATTGCAGAATGGTGACGGATGAAATGGCAATATGTTACATGGGAGTCAATGGGATTCACATCAGCACCACAGAAACGCAACGTAGAAGCCAGGAAAACAACAGCATGGAACATATCAACAGGGTTCGACTGTAGCACAAAGAAAAGCTTGTGACATGAGTGGTGTTCCTCCAACAACAGTGTAGCCAAACACATCACAGTGCGTTCTCGCATCTAAATTAAGCCTTATGCCCAGCTGTGACCATTCAAGAATGTGGCAAGTCAAGGCGTACCTTTGCAAGGCTGGCTGTGAATAAGACACATTCGTAGGCATCGCCGACTCGCTGCAAAAACTCGTCCACGTAAGGCCTCTTGAGGACATACACCTGGTGCACTGTGCCGTCAATTTCCACAGGCACCACGAAGTCAGCATTGCTGATGGGCTTGAATGAGCTATGGACCAATGTCTCGTCTAGGTCAATGATGAGGCAGATCTTGTGCATGTCCTGATGCCGCACAGGTGGCAGCAGGAACTTGCCCTGCAGCTGAAAAATCAGATTGCTTCATTCACAACCTTGATCATACTGGAACAACAAAGCAGCATTCCCTTGAGTTGGTGGTGGAAACAACGCAGTCTTTCACATCATCTCTGCTGCCGCAAATTGACACATGGCAGAAAAACAAGCTCAAAAGCAACATTGAAGGACAGTCTCATAAACTGCACAGGACATTATTCAGGGCTCAAGAATAAATCTAAAGACAAATACCCTAAAATATAACAAGCTCTATAACCAGGCTCACGCACAATAATGTCACACATGAACAGCACTCACATGAATAATTTGGAATGGCAATATAGAAGAGCTGTTCAAAGGTATCAAACATTGAAAATCCAGTCCTTTGAATACAATTACACACACAGAGAGCACATGATTGTACTGCACGGAGACATACCCAAGGGGCAAATGTGGAATTAAGGACACAGCATAGCCATCGCAATGTGTACCCAGCAACCAAAGTGAGCATCACTTTAAAAAAACGCAAGAACATCACAAGGAGCACTGACAAAGAACCGCTTTAAAGGACAACTGCAACTACATTTTGGGCCTAGATTCAGAACAGCTTTTCATGGAACGTCTTATGTTCAAAAAATGAGTGGATGCATCATAAAAGGCTCATGATCACGCGACTCCTTGGCAGCATGATCTTAGGCACCACAATGAAAAATCTTACATATGATGGTTACATCATAGCCGCTAACCACCATGTGCATGCATTGTCTGTTTAGGCTGCTAATAAGAATTACCAACAGCTGTGCAGAGATTGTCTCAGAAAACCGCCTCTCCAACTTTCATATCTCAAAACGTTTTTGCACTGGACTCCGGATAACTCACAATCTTGACTTAGAAAATAGCAAAGAAGAGGCAACGAGGAAGTCTCAACTTTGCCTGCACCCGGCGGCAGCTTGCTAGCAAAGCCAGACGCCACCCTGAACCGCACTCCCCACTTCTTGTTGTCTATCACCAATTGTTCGACCGATCGCTGCCACTTTGTTGTGACCTCATGCAGCACTGGCAAGTCTTTTTTAACCCGAAAGTCTTAGGCCAGGCTTCCTATTTTGTGCCTACTGAGCAGTTAAGGAAGTAGGTATAGAAACGTTATAAAAGTTTGCTTTATTAGCGTATATTTTTTTTTTCAATGAAGACATTTAGGTATCATTTGTTTTATTCCTGAGTGATTCTATAAAAGAAAGGTGGCCGGCAGCCTGGACACTTATAAAGGTAGTAAGGTATGATAGTGCTTAGAACTGTCTTGTGCTCAAACTCAATTGGCATCAACAGGCAACAGCATTCCTGGCATGTTCCTGGCATTGCTGTGCATTTTTAAAGGGATACTAAATCAAAACAATAAATCAATTAAAACTGACAGTGTTCTTTCAGAACTCTTCTTAATTACACGATAACAGGTCGATCATTAGAAGAGGAACTGAAGCTCAAAGTTTCATTTTTTAATTCTGCACCGAAACCTCAGCACCGGTACATCAGTGTGACGTCACAGATTTCAAACTATTTTTTCGTATTTGGGTCACGTTGGCTCAGTAAAAGTTCACAAAACTTGCCATATTCAGTTTTTGGCTCCTTGAGAACACAATGTAGCCAATCTTTACCACCAAAGAATTCACTTGGCCTTAGCAGATGTCAAAATCCATGACATCATGGGGTGCGAGAACCTTGAGGCAGCGTCACCACCAACCTTTTGTTTTTATTTTCTGGCTTACCAAGCGCCTCCTTGCAATAAGAGTGGTATTTTCGGTATTACGAAAGAATAATTTACTCATATAAGAAGAAATCCATTTTCTCTTTAGTATCCCTTAGGATTTCGTTTGCCGAATAAACCTCTTTCGTGGCATTTTTTCTAAGGTGACCCCCGATGACTGTCACCGCCCAGTGGCACTGCGGCGGCTCACCTTTGAACATTCGTATGAATGCGTGCTATGTCACTGGAGCTCTAACAACACAGTTTCACCACACACGCACTCACTGTCACGTTGGATAGCTTAACCTCTTATTGTTTGGATCCGCCTATAAAACGGCCTTTTCCGACTCCATTTACCCTTCCACAGAACTCCATATATGAGCCTACCAATTATAGTGCAGCCATGGGAGATGAAATACTGGTTATAATGCAACTTCCGCTGGATAATCCCACAGACAAGCGCAGTAGCAAGCGCGCTTCTCAACAAGGTGTGCCGCTGATGGGAGGGAAAGGCAATGAAGGTGATGCACAAGACAAACGAAGGAACTAAAAAAAAAAAGAAACGGCAGCAGCAGTGCGATACGGGCGTGTGGGTGTTGCCTAGGCGACGGAGAAACTTTTGCTTGGCCGCTTCTCAGCAGTGGACGCTCTGCACTGAACACAGATATTGCATGTGCAACATCATCTGCCATCAGTTTCAGCGGTGTTCTGCAAATTTAGCTCCAAGCTCTTAGGCTTCTATGTCTACATAAAAGCTTCCGTCGTTCCTACCAGTACACATACACAGAAACTTGATAGGCATTTTCAGTAGTTGCTGCAGCTGATCACCCGAGAAACCAAACTCCACTTTACATGCACTGCTGTCAGTTCAGTCTGTGAGTGCGACCACATGCCCAATCTCTATGCCATCGTCTACGGGTACAAACATATCAAAGGTGAGCATCCCGCGACACCCCCACTTGCAAGACCTAACCAGTGCACCTCATCGGGAGTCGGCGACTAGAGCTGTGGTTTGCTGCCGAATCAACGAAACGCGTCATAGTGGCTATATGGCATGGGCAACAGTCAAATGGCAGCAACTTCATTCGCAGTCCCCATGTTTTTAACATTACCAGCACGCAAATCAGTCCAAGAAATGTAAAGACACACTGGGCCTCTTCGATTATCAGTCCCTAACAGTCCCGGACTGCTTGGGATGGCAGACTCACATTCGATTTTCTCAGATTGGTGGGAGGAGCTTCCAAAGCTGTTCGAGAAAGCTGACAAATTGTGTTTGGTTTCACAGCGTTTGGTTATCAGAGGTCAGAAGCCATAGACTGTCTGCAAACTCTCAGAGCTTCCAGCAGATTTTCACTCATACCAGCACAAGCAGCTAGCAGACGATGGCTGTCTGAAAAAGATGTGTGCGGCATCTGCTGCCATGTTGTGTAAGCTGCTGTTGGCTTCATAGAGTGCTTTGCGCATTGCAGATGGCAAATATTGTGCACTCAGCTATCACGTCTGTTAGATCAGTGCTTTCTGTCCCATTATGCGAGCTTTTGATGAGCAGTGTAATTGCTGCTGCATTAGTCTCAGTGTTTTTTAAATAGACAATCACAGCAATCAGGCACAATGCTTGCTTTTCTTGATGTGTTTCATGAAATCTGTCATGCTCTTTGCTGTATGTACCGTATTTACTCGCATAATGATCGCACCCGTGAATTTTATCGTCGAAATTTGATTTTCTTTCTTTCCCGTGTAATAATCGCACCCTGAACTTGTTGCAGCAACATGTCGTGTGCCAAGTCTAGCTAATAATGATTGCGCTTGCCATCTGTCGAATGCTATGCGAACGACTCTTGAAGGCATACCAACCGGTATGCACGAACCCAGAATTCTTAAGCAAATGCCTCATTTACCGTATTTACTCGTAAATGATCGCACTTTTTTGTCAGAAAAATTCACGCAAAATCAAGGGTGCGATCACTACACGGGTTAAATTTCCCGCAAAATTTTTCGGCACGCATTTGCTACAGGACACCAAAACAAAAATGGCAGCCAGCAGAGCAAGCCGAACGTGCCGAACGCAATTTTTTTTTTCTTCTTGTGAGTACATTACGTGCATTAAAACAGTTTCTTCCGTATCAGTAATGAATAATATCGTTAAAACGGCATGTCTGAGGCAATAACGTAGCCATGTGCACTTTGAGGGGACAGAAACAGATAGGCGCGCTTAGCTGCCAGTGAAATAGAAACACATGGCCGGTATGCTGCGGAAACTGCGGCATCTGTCTTCACTACTATCCTAATACGGCACGTTTCCGCTAAGGGTGGGCAAATATCTTAGCTGCATTACAAGCGTCGGCGTACGAATAGGGTACACTTTCAACATATCTGTGTAAACGTGGCTACTATCGTTGCCGCTCGCGATTTGTAGCATGCCCACGAGTGCAGACAAGAAGAATCGAAAGGTGCCTTTGTTGTTGTTGACCAGAACCATTATAAAGCCTACACATAACAAAGACAAGCTTGGTCGTAGGTTTTTTTTTGTCCTGGAAGTGCGGAAAAGTGGTGAGAGGAATGAAATGGGGCATCTGCTTAAGAATGTTTGGTGCGTCCAGACCACTTGGTTTGCCTTGAAGAGTCGTTTGCGCAGCATTCGAGAGATGGTAAATGCGACCAATATTAGCTAGACTTGGCACACGACATATCGCTGCGGCAAGTTCGGGGTGCGATCATTACACGGGAAATAAAAAAAATCGAATTTTGACTACAAAATTCAGGGGCGCGATCATTATGCGAGTAAATACGGTATTCGTGCGTGTTTTTTTGTGTGAACAGCAGTACGGTTCAATCACAACTTTCTTTGCGTTCACGTACAAATTTCACTTCAATTTCCCATGTGACAAGCTTGCTTACAGTAGTCATAAATACAGGAAAAGAGAGAGTGCGACACAAAATTGCACTACGATTGCACTTTGCGAACACATTCTTGCACTCTAAACCGTGATATTCCACTATGCAAGCTTTGCGGTTGTGTCGGCGACGTGGCTTCTAAGAGTTCCGAATCTCGAAAACCACGCTAATGAATTTGCTGAGAGGCGAGCTGGGTACAAGCAGACAGCCAGAATATTAACTTCCGGTCACTATGCTTTCAAGTGGAACCTCAGACCACCTCACGCAGTACCCAGCAGCAGCTAGGTCACGTGTCTAATGTACCTTTCTGCCAAATCTAGTCAGACCGGAAGCCACAGACAGTTTGCAGACAGCCCGAGACTGCATAATCGAAGAAGCCCACTGTACAGCGTCAAAAAATTCGGCCACCATTCTACTTTAGTTGTGTGCAGATGATGGCAGCGCCGAGGGAATTTTAAATAATCGAGCAGGTCTGAAAATTAAGTCAGCGACTTGCTTTTCCCTATGTTGCATTCTTGCTCCATTTTAGTACTTAGCTTCATGTAAGGACCCCAGGTCCTCAAGAATGAACCTTTCAACGTTCATAAATTTAAATAATTACAAACATCCTCGTCACGTGCTTCTGCACGTGTGCAGCCATTGAAACATGTTTTGGTTATGGCGAGGTAATGCTTATACCGTAAAATACCGCAGAAGCGTCCAGTTTTGCACAAGCGCCTAGTATTAATATTTCCAAAACTTGAGAATTCTTAAAACTATATGTTAAGCACCCACACCTTCCAAAGCACCAGCCGAAATATTCACCCCACTGCCGTCACTACGAGACCGCTAAAGGCGGGGATATTCACTCCTTTGCAGTGGGGAAAGACCGATGGGGGTGAACATCATGCAGAGTGACAACGAATGGTCCTTGAAAGGAAACCAAGTGGAAAACAGGGCTTTTGCGAAACACATCTTGATCAAGCGTGCATGCAGCCGCTGTTCCCACACTTCTCGTGCAATCAGCCAGTCACACGGGCACTTGCATAACCAACTCACAGGCACCGGAGAACCCGTGGTCAGTTTAAGTCTCGTGAGTGACGACCTATTCTGCACAAACTTGGAACAGTCGTTCAGTGACAATAAGAAGGTGCTAGTGTACCCCATCATTTGCCAAACATGCTTTCTTCGATTCCACAGCCACTGTAGCCGTGCCTCACGTTTTTTGTTGGCCGCCATCTCGGCCGGACAAGCAGCCATGTCTAGATTAACCAAATTTGCAGTTAAAGTGGGGTGGGCGCTTCTGTGGTATTTTACAGTAGTAAAGATATTCGTAATTCTGGCGACATACACTATAAGCGACCTATGCTGCCAATGACGCCAGCAGCCTTTTAGGCGCCGTATACAATGGGCAGCACCACAAGCTTCGCATGCTTGCTGTCGCAGCCATTGCTTCGCCCTTCGAGTGAAACTGTATTCAATAAAAAGAGTGCACGCATTTATAGACTCGTATTTGTGTATGTGCAATGAAGCTGCCACTGCTTCCGTCTCACTTTAAGACCGATACCTCTGAAAGAAGGCTAAGCCAATCTTTTTTTCCCCTCTCATTTAGGGTACTGTCAGTGACGTATCAGTGTGCTGACAGTGTATTAATTGCGACCGCGAGAAAGATCAACGGCACTTCTGTGCAGGTGCGATCAGTCCCCGAGCTATGCCTGAAAGAAGCCAGTATGAGAGCCCACAGAGTTTCAGCGAGATCGCAGGTTGATAAGGCCGCTCGCTTCATGTTCGTGCAATGATGAGGTGTAGGTGACGCGTCCCTCATTGGTGTCTGTTAAAGTCGTGACAAATGTGTTCTTCCGCAGTTCAGTTTCGGTTTTTGAACTGAAACTGTCCGGAATTCATTATGATGCAGTTTCAGCGAGATCGCAGGTTGATAAGGCCGCTCGCTTCATGTTTGTGCAATGATGAGGTGTAGGTGATGCGTCCCTCATTGGTGTCTGTTAAAGTCGTGACAAATGTGTTCTTCCGCAGTTCAGTTTCGGTTTTTGAACTGAAACTGTCCGGAATTCATTATGATGCAGAAAGTAGCAGTGTCAACTTTTTGGATGTCTGGAACAAATTATGGACGGATGACCGGCTTCAAATATTGCATTAGGATCAATTATCTTGATTCAGGCACACTGTCTTGGCACAGTGGCAGTAACGCTGCTGCCCATAGATGCCAAACTTGCCTGGTGACGATGCATGCGAAAGTGACCGACAACATTACTGGCAGTATTTTGGAAGAAATTTCGTTGCAGTTGGCCTTTAAGTATACAGCGTTGGGTAGATGAGTTAATCAACATCCATAATACAAACAGTTTTGTGTAATTCCAGGGGGAATTCTTACAACACAGAGACCCTGGAAAGTGGCTTTTGCGTTGCTATACATATACATTTTCACCAATGAGATCACTATGGGAACAACAAATCCTGTAAAAATATGTGACTATTCAAAATACTGAACATACATAAAATTTAATATCACATTTGTACTTAATGTGAAGAATTTGAACAATTTGAAAAAGCAAGCACTGAACATTTCTCTAACAGCATTCAACATGTCAATATTGAAAAACTCAAAAGGTAATTGAAGCTCACCATTTAGAACAGTAATGATTTTGGCACCAAAAGCACAATCACTGAAAGACATAAAGACGGGACACTTTAAACTTTATTTTTATACACAGTTGGCTTATAAAATGATTTCTTCTTTCTTAACGTACGTACACAGTGCATCGCACTCACTTCCCAGATAACGTGATTTCTGAATGAAACAAATCAACCCATGGATTGCTTATACAATTGTTCCATTTTTTATTAAAAAACGCTTCCAGAATTGCACAAGACTTTTTTTGCTCCTTCCAAAGATCTCCATAAAGCATTGCTGCCTAGATGTGCACCATCCGTATTATTCTCGACATTAGGTGCACGTTCCCTCACTCAATCTTTGACGAGTCAGGGACGTGAGTGTCTACTAGCCCTATCGGGACTTGTAGACCACATCTATATGGCACGCTTCATTTTATCATAAGAAGCCAACAAACACTGACACCAACGACAACATGGGGGAAATCACTTGTACTTACTAAATGAATTAAAGAAATGATAAATTAATGGAAATGAAAGTGGATGAAAAAAACAACTTGCCGCAGGTGGGAAACGATCCCACATCTTCGCATTACGAATGCGATGCTCCACCAATTGAGCTACCGCTGGCACCGTCTTCCTATCCACTTTATTGGGCATTTATGTTTCCTCCTAGAACCTTCAGAGCCAGTGCCACCACTCACAAACCTTGGTGGCAAATTTAGTTTTTTGGCTGCCGAGCATCATTCCCCACAATGTGAGGGCACAACTAGGCCAGTTAGTTTGTTGCCGCAAAAACCATTGATACAATATGGTTGCAGGTTGCATGAATACACTGGAACCTTGGCTGTGCGTTCCCTGATGTTGCGACATCCTGGGTTTTATGACAGATTAGTGAAGTCCTGGCAAGCTCCCTATATAGACAATGCACTGAAAACCTCAATTACACAATGCAAGCATATACCTCAATTACACAATGCAAGCATATACACGTCCTGTCTCATTCGGCGTGCAAAAGTGCGAACCCAACGGCAACTGCACAAGAAGCACTGCCCGCCTCTGTCAGAGCACCCAGCTCAGACTGCTTTTTAGGTTCCTCCCTTTTCCTGCCCCCTAAACCACACCAAACTTTGGCCCTTCCTTGTCATCTCATAGACACCAGACAATTTGGACCGGTGGTGTCACGAATGTAACGGCATGTGATGTGGACGCCAGCCGTGTTGGTTGATTATATTCCATCGTTTCTTCTGTTCCGAGTTGCCAAAATACTCTCAAAACCAAATCCAAACAAATGTTGCATTTTTGGGTGCACAAAAACATAACTAAAATCAGCTTTCGTAGCAACCTTACCAGCTTGAACGGGGGAAAGCCTGAATGTGCAGGGTGCTTCAGCAAACAGTTTCTAAATATTTTAAGATTGCCTGTGACAGGTAGCACAATTCATGAGGTGCTCGCACAAAAAACTAAAATGCATCATGAACAATGCATCGGATGATCTTGTAGGGTCTGAAATAGCTATGAAAAAGCTTCTTGCTAAGTCCTCGTCAGCGTATTGGGGTCCAAACCCAAACATGGTCGCCGGGCTGGTACTCGACGTAGCTAACAGGGATAGGCGGGCTAGTTGATGATCAATATTGGAATGCATCATGTAACCGCACAAAAACAAGGGGCAAAGAAGGAACCGAGCCTGTCTTGTGTGTTCCTTCTTTGTCCCTTGTTTTTGTGCAGTTACATGATGCATTTCAACTCGACGTAGCATCGTCGAAGGTTGTAGTCTCAGCTGTCAGTCCTCTGCTGGTTCTTGATCCGCAGGCGGGCGAGCTGTCGGGCTTCTTTTGTGCGCTGGAGATAAGTGGCGATCTCAAGATTCTCTTCGTTGGTGACATGCAGCAGCATAGTGTCGAGAGTCATTGTTGGGTTCTTGCCGTAAACCAGCTTGAATGGCGTGATCTGTGTTTTTTTTGCACCGTGGTGTTGTAAGAAAAGGTTACATACGGTAGGACGGCATCCCTAGTCTTGTGTTCGACGTCGATGTACATCGCTAGCATGTCGGTGAGGGTCTTATACAGGCGCTCTATAAGACCATTCGTCTGCGGGTGGTAGGCAGTTGTCCTCCTGTGGCTTGTCTGGCTGTATTGCAGAATGGCTTGGGTGAGCTCTGCTGTAAAGGCTGTTCCTCTGTCAGTGATGGGGACTTTTTGGGTGCCATGTCGCAGCAGGACGTTCTCAACGAAGAATTTCGCCACTTCGGCTGCGTTACCTTTCAGTAGAGCTTTCATTTCAGTGAAGCGGCTGAGGTAGTCTGTAGCCATGACGATCCACTTGTTTCCAGAGGTTTACAGCGGAAAGGGTCCCAACAAATCCCTCCCGATCTGCTGAAATGGTCGACAAGGAGGCTCAATCGGATGTAGTAATCCTGCTGGCCTTGTCAGTGGTGTCTTGCGTCGCTGACAGTCACGGTCAGTAATACCTTTCAGTATTCTTGATAGCGTCCAGGAGAATCCAAGGTGCCCAGAAGTCGGATCATCATTAGGGCGCGCAGTACTTCTGGACACAGCACTGAGGGAACAAGAAGAAGGAAGTTGGCGCGGACTGGTGAGAAGTTCTTTACGAGTAGGTTGTTCTGAAGCAAGAACGAAGACAATCCTCGCTTAAATGCCCTAGGTACAACCTCGGTGTTCCCTTCCAAATACAGTCGCCGAGCGTTTATTCGGACCTCACGGGAACTGCGGAAGTGTCCGAATAAACAGGTGTCCGAAAAAGCAGATTACGAAAAAAAAAACTTTATTTCCACGCGCATATTTGGGCTCGGCAGTAGGCTTGGAGAAATCGTGAATGCGCCGGTGCACGCTGTTCCGTTTATGAGCAATCAGATAAGCCTGAATCTCGGAGAAGGTCCGTCGTCTTACGACTCAGAGTTATCATCCGGTGGTGCAGCAGAAACCTGACAAATGGTCTCGCCGTCGTCGAGTTCTGTGCATGTCAGTACAGCACTGTCAGCACCTGTGAAACTGTCAAATGAGACGGTGTCCGGAATCACAATGCAACCACTGCGCAGGTCTCGGCAGAACATTTTCGGCGTCAGTACGGAGCACATCGGAAGGAGACAAATCCTAGGCTTCCCGGCACCCGCTTGTCGGCATTCGCCAGGGCAGTCTGCGCGAGCACTGTCGGTGCCATTAGACACTTGACGCAATGTTTCCGTATGCAGCGTTGGATCACCGCAACCTTGACTCAGCACACAAAGCAAACACCACCCTGCCGTCACACCGACACCAGCCGCACAAACGAAAAACGTGGCCTAGTCGCAGCGTCGTGCACGAAGAAACAAATCAGCTGCTGGATTGTCTTGACATAGCTTACTAAGCTGAGGCTGGAACTGCTGTGGCCACTCTATCGAACCAGGCAGAAAGGATGATGATCGTGGATTTGTAGGAGCGCCACTTGGTGGGGGCAGCAAGGAGGCTCCGTTCAAGACAAAAATGGCGTTCAGCAAGTCGAACCATGCACCGATCAGAGTTGGTGCATGGTGCTTCTTGATCGAGTTGGCTCAAGGAGTGTCTGAAAAATCAGAGGAGAGGTTGCAAGGTGTCCGAACTTTTGGCAGTTGTTATACATTATGGTCTATGGGGAGAATGGCAGTGCCGCAAAGCAGACCGAATAATCGAGCATGTCCGAATTTTTGGAGTCCGAAAAATCAGTCGGCGACTGTACTCAACAAGGCTTTTCAGCTCCAGGTCTGAATGCTGCTATTCAGCGAGGTATTTCGTGCTTATTCCAAGGAAATCCAATATCCTCGTTGTCTTGCTGTGGAGGGTCAATGGGGGCGCGTGATAGGCAATCAGCATCAGTGTTTCCGTCCGGACTTGTAGATTACAGTGATGTCATTCTTGCAGTCTGAGGCTCCACCACACCAGCCGTCCTGAAGGGTCCTTCAATTTCACTAGCCAACACAATGCGTGATGGTCGCTGACAACTTTGAATGGCCTGCCATATTGGTAAGAACGGAATTTTGCTGTCACCCTAATGATGGTGAAGCATTCCTTTTCGGTCGTGGAATAATTGCCGTCTGCTTTTGACAGCGACCAGCTAGCATAAGGTATCACACGTTCAAGTCCGTCTTTCATCTGGACTAGGACGGCACCGAGGCCTGGGCTACTGGTGTTAGTGTGGATTTCGGCACCGGCGTCCTTGAGATTGAGTACCGGCGTCCTTTGAGATTGCAGCTGTCTTCTACGGGTCGGGGCGGACTCAAAATTTGCTGATGACATGGCCAAGGAACAGAAGCTCATCGTAAGCGAAGTGGCACTTTTCCGGCTTCAGAGTGAGCCCTGATGGCCTCTAGTACTATCACAAGCCGCTTAAAGTGATCGTCGAAATTTTCGGAAAAGACAACGACGTCATCCAAGTAAACAAGACAGGTCTGCCACTTCAATCCTGCTAACACCGTGTCCATCACTCGCTGCAGGCGCCAAGCATAGTCCGAATGGCATGACCTTGAACTCATAAGGCGGAACCCCATGGCCCGATTTCAGGCGCGATTGACGCGCGGATGGTGGGACGCGCGCATCATTTTGACGCGTGCCCAGCATGATCCGTCACAAAATCGCGCCGCCGCGTGCTGCTGCTCGGAGTAGAAAAAAACCCGTCGCGCGGCGCGTCCGCCAATCAGAGTTCAGGTAAGAGACGTGGCATTTTGGTTTTGCCAACAGATGGCCCTGCTCTCTGCGCATCTCGATGGAACCTCTCTGGCACAATTTTTTTTTTCTCGGCAGAACTGGCACGTGCGTCAAAGAAAGCACATGCTACCGTGATTTCGTTTGCGCATCGTGTTCCCCTAAAATGGACAAAGCAACCTTGAACGAGGCCCCAATAACTGAAGTGGAGAAGCGTCGCGTCCCGTGGGACGTACGCGACCGCAATTACAAGAACAACATCAAACGTAACCAGGCCTGTCTAGCATGATGAAGGCAGTCTTTTCGCAATCTCTCTCGTCGACTTCTATTTGCCAGTAGCCAGACTTGAGTTCCATCGACGAGAAGTATTTAGTGTTGCAGAGTCGATCCAATGCGTCGCCTATCCATGAGAGGTGGTATAAGGTCCTTCTTCGTGATCTTGTTCAGTCAACGATATTCAACGCAGAAATGTAGGGTTCCGTCCTTTTTCTTCACCAAGACTACAGGAGATGCCCACATGCTTTTCGACAGCTGGATAATGTGGTTGCGCAGCATTTTGTCGACTTGTTGCCTACAGCTTCACATTCTTGCGTTGAAACTTGGTATGGGTTCTGGCGGAGTGGTCAAGCACTCTTTGGTTATTATGCGATGCTTTGCGACTGGTGTTTGTTGAATCCTCTACGACGTCAAAAAGCAGTCTGTGTCATTGGAGAAGACTTCTGAGCTGTTGTTGCTTACTCATGGGGAGACTTGGATTTATGCCAAAGTCTGATTCGGGAACTACGGTCGTCCGGGTAAATGAAGCAGAATCTGAGAGGACAAACACATTGCTGGTTTCTTCAATTTGCTCGATGTATGCGATCACCATGCCCTTATTGATGTGCTTGAACTCCTGGCTGAAGTTTGTCAGCATCACTTTCGCTTTCCCTCCGTGCAGTCGAGCGATCCCTCTTGCGATGCAAATTTCACGATCGAGTAGCAGACGTTGATCGCCCTCGATAATGCTTTCTAGGTCTGCGGCTGTTTCACTGCCAATGGAGACCACAATGCTGGAACGAGGCGGGATGCTGATTTGGTCAAGTACACTCAAGTCATGGTGACTACGAGCGTGCTCCGGCGGTATCGCTTGATCTTCGGATAGCATTATTGACTGACTTAAGGCCGATAATTGCACCATGTTGGTTCAGGAAGTCCATGCTAGGAACGACATCTCGTGAACACTGTTGGAGGATAACGAAGGTGGCAGGGTAGGTCCGGTCATGAACTGTAATTCTTGCTGTGCAGATTCTGGTCATAGTTATTAGGTGTCCTCCACTTGTTCGGATTTGAGGGCCTTCCCATGCAGTCTTGAGTTTCTTCAACTGGGAGACGATGGGTCCACTTATGATGGAATAGTCGGCTCCTGTGTCCACTAAAGCGGTGACTGCGCTGCCATCAAGCACGTCGAGGTTGGTGGTTCTTGGTCTTGCGTTGCAGTTTCATCTCAGCGTTGGACCATGGCTGTGTCGTGTTTACTTGTGGCTGGAACGTCGCATTGCCAGGTCTTTTTTTGTCGGTGTATTCTTAGCTTCTAGGCTTCCTTGGGATAGCGGCGTCTCAATGTGTCGTCCTGGGGACGTATTCTGAAACGTTCGCCGCCGCGAAAGTTTCGCCCTGGCCACGCCTCCGCCGTTGCGGCGCGCGCTGAATGGCTGCTTTGACAAAACCGGATATTCACTTGCGCCACCTGGTAGTTCCTGTCTACGTCATTTTAACGTCACGGTGTCATTGGGTGCTCCGGACATATATTGAATAAGCGAACACGTCTTTTGGCGTTCGGTTGCTGGTGGAGTCTAGCAGGGTAGTTAGGTGGTAGCTTATAGCAGAGTTTTTGATGGCGTGGTGCATGTGTTGTTTCCAGGCGATTATTCATTGAAATATAACATTTCTCACTTTTTTTCTCTCATTTCCTTTACATAAAGCGACCGGAGCCAACCGTGGCAAGTGCCCAGAACGGAGCGACGGCCTCTGCACTCGATTACAACACACCCGAGTCGTTCTACACTCGCTGGGCGCCATCTCTCGTGCGATGTGAAGCGTTCGAGAGCGCGCGCTGGTAGTGCACGCTGACGTCACGAGTGAGCAGGCGGTCGGCTTATCGAATGTGACGTTCGCGGCGGCGAAACTTTCGCGGCGGCGAACGTTTCAGAATACGTCCCCTGATAGTCTTTTCGTCCGCTTCGCATCAGTTCGACGAGCCGCAACTGCCCCTGCATCGGTTGCTGCTTTCAGTTTTCCAAATATGGGCTGACAGACCAGCCCCGGACTGGGCCAGTGTATTGACGGCGCTGTGGCGACAGGTAGCGGACTGGGGATGGCGATTGAGACGGTCATCGAGGGCTCCACTGAGTAGTGGCGAGGATATCATGAGGGCGTTCACCATCCTGAGGGCGCGGGTGCATTGAAGACGAACACCAGCAGTCATGTCTCACGGTAAGGACGTCGGTGGTAGGTGTGACCTGCTTCCCTGCAGCGATAGCAGAGCGGACGGTGGTCGGGGGCTCGCCAAACGTCAGTGTTCCTTGGAATGCTGCGTGGGGCGATGGGTTGGCGTGCTGGCAGCGGCGGTGGTGGACAATGGAACTGTGGCATTCCCGGGCCCTGGCACAGGCGCGGAGGGGGAACGTTGACGGTGGGCTATGGCAGTGTACGTGAATACTTCTGGCTGAGGCTGCGCCAACTGAAGTGCTTCGAGTGATTTGTTGGAGCTCCTCGGATGCGACGCAGCAAGTGAAGCCATTTGAGGCTACGATAAAGGGAACACCTTCTGCACCTCCTCCCGAACGACCGCTCTGGCAGTCTTGCACATGTCGTCGGTGGCCAGTGATTGAACTCCGACGTAGTTTGAGTTCCTGCATCGTTAAATTGCCGGTTCCACATTTCTAGTGTATTTTCGATGCTGCTGGCCTCGCGAAGAAACTATTCAACGGTCTTCCGTGGGCTTCATTGCATTCCAGCAAAAAGTTCTTTCACACAACGCATGTGTAGGTGGACTTTCTTCTCCTCGGACATTTCCGGGTCGGCGTGGTGGAATAGACGGGCCATCTCCTCCGTGGGGATTGTGATGGTCCCATTTGGCAGCTGTGCTCGGGTTTCTAGTAGAGCATGGGCTAGCTCTTTTCACACAACGCTTTTAAATGTCCGCAGGAAGCTGCTTTGGAAAAGGTTCCACGTCGTTAAGGTGGCTTCTCGATTCTCGAACCACGTCCTGGCGGCGTCTTCCAATGCGAAAAAGAAATGGTGTAGCTTGTCATCGCTGTTCCAACGGTTAAATATAGCAACCCTCTCATACGCCTCCAGCCAGCTTTCGGGGTCCTCAAATACTTAACCACAAAACATCGGTGGCTGCTGGGGCTGCTGCAGCACAACTGGCGTTGGCGATACTGGGGCTGTCATTGTAGCTACTGTCATGGCTATACACTTCTTGGTCTTCTCAGGCAAAAGTCCGTGCTCCGAGGGCAGTCCTTGCAGTCTGCGGCTAGCTCTCTCGTCCTTGGCGACGGTGTTGCTTCATGGCTAGAGCTTGGCTCACGGCTTTGCAGGGGCGTTCGGTACATGAATGCACTAGCACCTCCACCAGATGTCACATAGTAGTGACGGTGAATAATACAGCGGCAAAACTGTGAATGACGAAAATAACTTTTATTGGGTGAACTTGTGACCACAAAAGCAAGTTACACTCAAAGCACAGCGATAACGCCGAACATGGTCGGCAGTAGTCGAAATCTGATCTGCCGGTCAAGCACATCGGCTTATATATATGAGCCAGCGAAGGTTCCAGAGTAATCGCTGGGGCCCGCGTGTCTTCCAGAAAGTTCTATGCAATTCGTGTCGCACATGCAGTCAGATTACGCAAGCTTCAGTGAAAACAGGCAGAACCATTGATAACATTCCAAGAAACTTCCGAAACAAGCGCAAGTGTCCCACACTGAACAATAACATTTGTTCGAAGATGAAAAGCAGACACCCGGAAAAGATAAACAAGTACATGTGTCAATATTTCGAAACTGGCGTCATCCTGAGAATTCATTCCAAGTGAAGCCACCTTGCTAACTCCCCGGATAGAATTTGTAAATCACAATATGTGCCATAAGCTAATTAGATAGAAATTTAATTAGCGAGCTTTTGTTAATTATGCATTTCAATTTTATTTTCAAATAATGTCCGCCTCTTTGAGTAGACCAGCTTACAGACTAGAATTGTGCTATCTGTCACAAGCAATTTAAAAAATTTTGAAAGTATTCACTGAAACATCCAGTATACGTGGTCCGTAAGCAACAGAATGTACATTTCTGATGCTGCTCTACTTTTGTCTAATTGTTCTAACATAAATAAAGGAGCTTCATGTTCGAAGTAAATTATGTGACTTTGCCTCCACAGGCAAAGTCACATAATTCACGGCTCACAAAGTCATGGCTCTGGAGCTTGGGCACCGAAGCAACGCGGATTTGTAGCTATCGCCATTTCACCATGCTCACTCAGTGGGGCATTTCTTTCCTTTCCACGCACTCCCAGCTCTGCCTGTGGTTGGTACACGTGTGCTCTGCATTTATGGCAAATGCTAAAAGGTATCTACACTCGCTGTCAACGTGAAGTGCATCAGCGGCCGACTACGGTTCTCGTTGCACCAAACTGTGTGAACTAGATCAAGACTGAAGATTAAGCTAGTTGCATTGAAAAAAAAGAAGACTGAGAATGCGAACTTGCAGACATGTGCGATCTGCAAAGCAGCACAATAAACAAAACAAACTGGAGAGTTGCATCTACCTTTGGCTGCAATTTTCATGCTGCTTTACCAATCTGCATGCATTATTTTTAATACTACAATGAACGTGCACAGCAAAATAAAATGCTGGAGTTACAAGTTTTAGCTTGCAGCACTGAGCTTTGTTGTGATTTGCATAGGAATTTGCACTCATTTTCTACTTTACATATGACCTTTCTCGTATAAGCGGTGACCTTTTTCAAGAGCACGTGCACAAAAATTGGTTTTCCATTTCCTCAGGCATTGGAAACCACAGTGCAACATCACTGAAAGTGCCGTGTGTGCCTTTGCCCTGTCCTCTGCCTCCCATGCCACTGCTCTTACAACTGCTGCTGGCAACACTGTTTACTAGCGCGCTTCTGGCACTTTAAGATGGCCACCCGGTGCTCGGCATTTTTTTGTGCCGATTACCCAACCACGTTCCTTCATTTTTTCTTCTGGAGGTAGTTTCAGTTTCGCGGTACTCAGCGTATATAGCCGACAGCGTTTCTGCCGCTCTGCTGAGCTCAATATCTTCACACAGTGGCAAGAGCAATGTCAGCCACATACTTCGACGCGTCCGGTGTAGTCTCTCACAAAAGTGAAACTATCTTCATACGTGAGCAGCCAAGAATACTGTCCCAGCATGTACGAAAAGCATGAAAGCATGTGTGGAGATCGAACCGACTGACTACTCGAAGGCACGCAGATTATATTGCATACGCGTGTTCATACACATAATTCTGAGCTTTCTGTCTATATGCAATACTTCTCACACATCTGTCGTTGGGTTTTTGGTTTCGCGCAGCTTATCAAATGAGACGGGACATGCGAGGAGGCACTGCCTCTGCTTACACTGCTAGCTGCCACCTCTGATGAGGGCAACACCGCAGATGCTGCCGTGCCTGTGCCTACATTCACGGATGTGCATCAACACCATTTGCAGGTTCGTCTGTGCAGGCGACCTGTAGGAGACCTCCTTCCGGATATTGCTGCACATGAAATAAAGCTCTTGCTGTGTGGCTGAAAAAAAGTCTACAAGGAACTAGCTGAATTTTTATAAGTGTGTAGGCGATAAAAAATGTTTTAGCATGAACACAGTATGCTAAGTCCCTCCTATAAAGCATTATTGATAGCTGCACTTTAGTATTATTTTTGCATTAACTTGTTGGGCAATCTTGTTTTCTAGTCCTGCAGTGTATTATCCCATAGTTTAAAATGAACTTCTCTCAACTCTGTCGCATGAAGCCGTATATTATAGACACTTTTTGTTGGTCGGACTACACGGCACCCGGATTATGCAACATTCTCATGCAGTTTCGAGAAAGTTGTATAATCAGGATTTCACTGTATAAGGCACTACTTCAGGCCACTTCGCCCTTTGGGCTAGCGTCGTACCACCTTCCTGTCACCGCAGTCAATAACGAGGGAGGGAACCTGGCAACCTATAAAAGCTAAACTTGCTCAATGAAACTACTTCATGAGATGTGGACGTGATTTCCGAAGGGCGGACTTTAAACAAAGCACTACGACATGCTTTTTCACAGTTTTGAATGTGCGAAACCATAGGGTAACATATCCTTCTCTGCACACAGAGTATATCTCCAACACACAATTGTCATTAAGGGCTAAATTGCAGCACAATGTTGTCAAGCAGCTCATACATGAATCTTAAGCCTCGTCCATGTTGTAGAAAGGCCTCTAAAATGTTTACCATCACTTTTTGTTCATGAAGTGATCGTTTTGCTAGAAGAATGAGAAATTTTTCAATGTATCTACAAACTTCTAAAACCTTGTCACTAGCAGAAACTTGCTTGAATGCCCTATCAACTCGAGAAAGAGAAGTATTGCAATCAACAGGAGCCGACACAAGATCCCATACATATCCCCTGTCAATGCAAATAGGCCTGATTGTCATATAACACCACGGTAAAGACAAAATAAGATTGTAGCAAGGTTAAAAAACTATCGGCATGTGCACGCCTATAGAATCTGGGAATTCAACAATCCAATGTTCATTGATACAAGATCTCACTGATTCAAACAGAGCATCATAGGGCACGAAATAAAATAAATTCTCAATGTCCAGTGAAAAAGCAAATTGCCTACTCTGACTGCTTTGCACAAGCTTGGCCCCCTCATCGGAATTCTTCGTAAGATTCGTTAATGAATTCCATTTTTCTAGCAACAAGTCGCAACAAAACGGGAGCTACTTCTTGCAAGAAAAATTTTCGCGAAGTTTGGCTGTCTGGCAGGTATTAGAGCAGGTCACCTGAAGCATCAAAGCATGACTCATTCTGTGGAGTCTGGTGGTATGATATATTGTGAGCTCTTTTCACACCCATAGAAACATTTTAAATGTGCCAAAGCCAGTGCCTTTTTTGCTGTGCAGCATCATCTGGCTTTGTCTAATTTGTTGTACTCCATTTGCAGATGCCTTCTACCATAACAATGCCATCCCAGTCTATGTCTTGCAAACATGCCAAAAGCACCAGAGCTGATGCAGTTCTACAAAACAATGCATGTCAGTGTGGTATGCTTCTGCCCTGGTTTAAGCTTTCGCACATGGCAGTGGCCATTTCCACCTTGCGTCTGCATTTGTGAAACATCCATAACTTTACAACAGTAAACAGCAAGATTCTTTATTGGCTTGAAGTGGCTTTTGGCTACCCTGCCACCAGCGTAACTGTTCCCAACTGTGTACAACAGCTGCCCGGGGCCAATATCATGCAATAAATGTGTAGCCCACTGTAAATATTTAATGTCAGCACCAACTTGTTATTACATCAGTGTCGAGCACGCCTTCAGGAAGTGAAAAACGGTCTGGACAGCACGGATGAGTGCCTGTCCAGCAATGTGAGCACGTTGTGCATGATTCCTCTGAGCACAATCGCTAGGTCTCATAACACAGTCATTGCTTTCCAGCAATGCCAACCTGAACCATTCTTTTATGTCCCACAATTAATTAGTAGGACCAGGCATTCAAAACATGCTGCCCTTTTAAAAACGGTACAACAGGCACAGCAACAATCCATGGAAACACGCTACAATCGTTGGGCGATCCACCAACCAGAGAAGTCCAGCAGTAGTTACCAGGTTGGTGTTACTGATCTTGGTGTACTCCTGGGCAGCACACTCGCGTGCCAACACAGGGGCTGCCACCTGGTTCTGCTGCACCTGGGCAATAGGCGAGGCACCACATGGCGGGGCCTGCTGCTGGCGCTTGGAGGACACCTGCTGCTGCTGCTGCTGCTGCTGCTGCTGCTGCTGCGGCTGCACATGCAACACATGGCCCCCCCCCCACCCTGGACTAATGACAGGACTGCACATCAGAACTGCCCGTCTTTGCAGGAGCAAAAACAAGCTTTACTAGGAAGCTCGGGACCAATTCTACCCACTGCTCGGATGCAGAATTTGCATTCAGGGCCTTTGGCCAGAAAGAAAAATTAGCAAATTAAAAAAACAGAGGTTTACAACTGGATAACTCTGCCTTAAAAATATCACAATTATGTCAACTGTTGGTTACATCACCTAAAGCAAACAAATATGTGCTACTTTACATATTAGGCAAAGTAACTCTTACAGGCTCAAACTGCTGGTATGCTTCAGAGCAATGCATAAATTTTACCCACTTTAGATGTCCCAATAGATGCAGAATTGTGATATTGCTTTTTATTGCCCATTTACAAAGTCATAATTTTGATGCTTTGTTTCATCTCTTTTGTAAGACTTGAGTGGATGCCACAGTAAAGCTTCCTTGGCTCCTATCAAAAATGCACAAGAAGGCATCACACATTTCGTTCTGTATCATAACAGTGGCATGACTGCTGCTGCATGTGTTGTCCACAATGAACGGAATTTGAGGACACCTTATTCTACACGATAACATCCTATATGCTTAGCACATAAAAACATCCACATATCTGCACACTGGGGATCCTTCAAAGCTTTCTTTTAAATGCTCCTATTCTACTGGCAAAGGCTCCATTTTCATAAGCCACTCATTGAATTGTAAACGTGACAAAACCATAAGCTTGAGCAAGCCAGCAATCGAATGGTGCCACCCACCGCTGACAGCACTGCACAGTCTCGGAAAACGCTGTTTCCCACCATCACAATCAAGACAAGGACCACAATAGTGACTATGAGGGTCATGGAGCAGCACAACATTCATGTGCACCACAGAAATGCCAACTTGGCTGCATCATTCACAATGTGACACTGGCCAGCTATCACTCAAGCTATCACACTAGCTATCACTCAAGCATAGCAGCACCAATCTAAAAAGACCAACTGCAGTGTTCTCCCAACTACCAAGTGCCTGCAAACACCATTAACCCTTGCAGTGGAGTTTTTTTCTTAAGTATTGTATGATGAACATAACGGATTATTTTCAGTTACTCAGGAGGAAAAAGATGTGTCTGTCTTGACACATCTAACACAAAACACAGTCAAGTCCTCGCTACACAGCTGACAACCTACAGTCACCAACAAGCAGCATGGTGAACAGCACAGATGACAGGACAGTAAAGAAAGAATACACACACGGTGACTGTCATTCAGTGAACACAGGCATTATTGTCTGTACTGCTCACCATTTAGTAAAGCAATGAAGGGGGCTAGTTGGTGAACGTTCATGGTTATATTGCGCACAGTTTTACACAGGCGCATGTGCTATGTCCATCCACGTCCCGTCCTTCACTAAATATTGTCTGTGTAAAACTGAGTGCAATATAACCATGAGCTGTTTGTTCACTATGCTATTCACAAACCAACCAGCCCAATTTTGTACTCTCGTGCAAACATTGCACACATGCATCAAGACAACTGCAGTGCTGGTAGTTCAAGCAACAGCCATTGCGGCCAGCACAGGGGGCACAAGTATGTTGGTAGTAAGAGGAACTTCACATAGCCACACTTCTCCATGCAAAACATAGAAAAGAGCAAATAGAGGAAAAACTACCATAGAAGGAAAGTTTCCCAAGGAGCGATGGGGCACGCACACACACACCGTATAGTCCAGATTATCAGTCGGACCTCTGCCTCCCCACTTCCTTTATGCAAGTTTAGAAAACAAATTGGCATGTAAGTCGCAACAGTATATAAGGCACACCTATTTTAACACTGTTGGCATAATGAAACAATGTACACATATCCACTCATCATGAAATGCTGAACTTGCCTATTTATGAGCAATAAATTTCCACAAGGAAAGTTTTTATGAGCGACAAAAACTAGCAGAAAAAAATATCCAACCAACACTCCTCTTAGGCACAGTAAACCAATCTTTACTGCACTTCACTCAAAGCCATCAAAGGCCTCATTCTCCTACTCACTGTAAAAAACTTGAGTCATTTGGACCGGCAGCATGGCTAAGTACCTGTTGCTGGCCTCTGAATAACTTTTACGCATATAGTAGGGACGTTGCAAGCATTGCCTCTGCAGCACAATGTGCTTGTGATGCAAACAATCACAACAAGCCTGGGACTAGCTTGAACACGCATACAAAAATTTTAACGGCAACTGCAAGCCAGAAGCACAGAAACTTCTCACAGAGTCAAGTGACGTCAATAACTAACTATCGTTTTATGTTATATTTATTCAGAATACCTTACAGGCCCGAAGAATGGGCATTGGGTAAGGGGAAAAAATTTTACACAGCATAAAGAGCAAACAATTATACAAAATTATACAATTATACAATGCTTTGTTAATAATAATACAATGAGGAGTCAAGTTTACACAAACTCTAAAATTCTAAGATAAAAAAAAAAAAAACCGTACAAGAAGCAACGCAGACAAGAAGTTTCTTTCTTTTTAAGTAAGAAATGAATGTTTATGTCGTGACGGAATTTTTCTGTTAGCTTGAGCTACCAGGATATCGGAAAGGTCGTTCCACAAGCGGATGACACGTGGAAGCGCAGATGAGTTAAAAGCGTCTGTTTTGCCATAGATGCGCATGAAAGAAAGATGATTATGCAATCTTCGTGAAGTGAATGCAGAAACTTGCAGAGCTATTGGTGATGGCCTCGGTCCATGAACGTACTTGTGAAACAGCAATATAAGTGCTACATCACGACGAGGAATTGATATTATTGTTTTTAATTTGCGTTATGCTTTCGTTCCAATTGTAATTTTGTGAAATGAATCGAGCTGCTCTATTCTGAACTGATTCTAGCATAGTGGTTAAATAAATGTAATGAGGGGACCATATTGAAGAAGCAAATTCAAGTTTAGGGCGAAGAAATGTAAGGTAGGCTAATTTGCGGACATTTATCGGTGTCTTACGGAGGTTCCGGCATAAATATCCCAAGGATTGGGAGGCATTTCCGCAGATGTTGATATGTGTAGTCCAGGAAAGGTTTGTTGTCAGGGTTATGCCAAGGTATTTGAAACAAGTAACTACAGACACAGGATTGTTATCAATATAGTATGAGAAGTCGGAAAGGAAATGTTTGCGAGTGAAAGACATTACATTTATCTGGATTAAGCGACATTAGCCAGGTGCTACACTAACTGCTAATAAGGTCAAGATCATTTTGAATTTTTACGTGGTCATCAGTACTAGCAATTTCTCGGTAAACTGTACAATCGTTAGCAAATATCCGCACATGAGAAGAAATGTTATTCGGTAAGTCGTTAATATATATAAGGAATAGTAGTGGACCGAGGACACTGCCCTGTGGCACACCAGAGGAAACGTAAGAGAGCGGGGAGGAAAAATTATTAACCACGGTGAACTGCTGTCGATTGGTAAGAAAGTAGCTCACCTACAATCAAAACTTGATAAGCTTGTGCATGGCAACGGCAGTCCACCGAATTTATTTACAGTAAACATTCAGCTCAAATGTTTTAGCTCCACCTCTACGATGTCGAGCTGTTGCACTGATTCTCAAGAATATGGAAAGCAGAATAGTTGAATAGATAAACACGTAGTTGCTTAGTATGAAGTCTAGCGTTTGACGAAAACTCGTCTGGCGAGGAAAGAACATGGCTGAATAAACGTGCACTCGCCCACTGAAAAAATTCAAAACCACAGATTGACGTTTCGGCGCCCAATACGGGTGCCTTGTTAACAATGAACGAATGCATGATGGTCTTTATTTTTATGCGTTGAAAGACGTAATGCGCTTGCGTACAACTCGGGGAGGGGTCCACGTGTCTGGTTCATCATCAGCCTATCTTATGTTCACTGCAGGTCGAAGGCCAACCGATTCCAACTAGCACCCGAAAATTCCTAATTTCGTCGCACCACCTAGTCTTCTGCCATCCTCTACTGTGCTTCCCTTCTCTTGGTACCCATTCTGTCACCCTAATGGTCCAACGGTTATCCAATCTGTGCATTACATGACCTGCCCAGCGCATTCTTTTCTCTTAATCTCTATTACAATATCGTCTATACCCGTTTGCGCTCCGATCCGAACCGCTCTCTTTCCGTCTCTTAAAGCTATGCCTAGCATTCTTCATTCCATTTGCTCTTTGCGCGGTCCTTGACTTGTTCTCAAGCCTCTTTGTCAGTCTCCAAGACTCTGCCCCTTGTGTCAGCACCGGTAAAATGCACTGATTGTATACTTTATTTTTCAATGATAACAGTAAGCTCCCAGTCAGGAGCTCACGATGTCTGCCGTATGCGATCCAACCCATTTTTATTCCGTGAATTTCCTTCTCATGGTCAGGGTTCCCTGTGATTAGTTGACCTAGGTAAACATACTCCTTCACAGACTCTATAGGCTGACTTGCGATCTTGAACTCCTGTTCCCTTGCCCGGTTATTTATTATTATCTTTGTCTTCTGTATATTAATCTTCGACCCCACGCTTACACTCTCCCTGTTAAGGTCCTCAATCATTTCTTTTAACTCGTCCACAGTGTTGCTGAATAGAACAATGTCATTGGCAAACCGAAGGTTGCTGAGGGTATTCACCGTGGATCCTTACTCCTAAACTTTCCCAGTTTAATAGCTTGAATACTTCTTCCAAGCACGCAGTGAATAGCATTGGAGAGATTGTGTCTCCTTGTCTGACCCCTTCCTTTATAGGTATCTTCCTACTTTGCTTGTGTAGAATTAAGGTGGCTGTGGAATCTCCGATATTTCCCAGGGTATTTAGGCAAATGGTATCTCTACTGAATCAACTGCCTTTTCATAACCTATGAAAGCCATAAAGAGAGGCTTATTGTAGTCTGCGGATTTCTCGATAATCTGATTAATGACATGGATGTGATCCATTATAGAGTATCCCTTCCTGAAACCAGCCTGTTCCCTTCGTTAACTAAAGTCCAGTGTTGCCCTTATTCTATTGGAGATTATTTTGGTAAATATTTTATATAATACTTGAAGTAAGCTAATGGGCCTATAATTTTTCAGTTCTTTAACGTCTCCCTTTTTGTGGATTATTATAATGTTTGCATTCTTCCAGTTTTCTGGTACCTTTGCAGTCGATAGACACTTAGTATAGAGAGCCGCCAGATTTCCTAGCATTGTGTCCTTCATCTTTGATTAAATTGACTCCATCCTCTCCTGCCGCTTTTCCCGGTTTCATGCCTTGCAAGGCCATTCGGACCTCATCTCTAGTTATGGGAGGAGTTTCTGTATACTGTTCATTATTGTTTCGAATAGAGTGCTCCCGAGTCCGCTGGGTACTGTACAGGTTAGTATAGAATTCTTCTGCTGCTTTTATTATACCTTCGAGATTGCTGATGATAATACCCTGCTTATCTTTCAGTGCATACATCTTGGTTTGGCCTATGCCAAATTCCCTTCTCACTGATTTCAGGCTGTGTCCATTTTTTATGGCTTCTTCAGTCTTTCTCACATTATAATTCCGAATATCGCTTATTTTCGCTTTGTTGATCAGTTTTGACAGTTCCACGAATTCTATCTTATCTCTTGAGTTTGCCACTTTCATTTTTTGTCGTTTCTTTATTAGGACCTATGTTACTTGGGAAAGCTTACCCTACTGGTTGCCTTTGTGCCTTGCCTCCCACTTCAATTGCTGCCTCTGAAGCCAGCCTCGTTACAGTTTCATTCATTAGCTCTGTCATCATCATCTCTCTGTTCGAAGGCTGCATATTTGTTTGCAAGTACCAGCCTAAATTTGTCTGCTTTTACTCTTACTGCCTCAAGGTTGACCTGTTTCTTCTTGACCAATTTTACTCTTTCTCTCTTCAAATTTAGGTGAATCCTAGCCCTCACTGATCACTGCACTTTACCCTACCTATCACTTCTACATCCTGCACTATGCTGGAATCGGCAGAAAGTATGAAATCAATTCCATTTCTTGTTTCACCATTAGGGCTTTTCCAGGTCCACTTTCTGTTGCCAAGTTTCCTGAAAAAGGTGTTCATTATTCTCAGCTTATTCCTTTCTGCGAATTCTACCAGCATTTCTCCTCTAGCGTTTCATTCTAGAATCGACGCCGTAGTTGCCGATTGCCTGTTCACCCGCCTGCTTTTTTCCCCCACTTTTGCATTGAAGTCACCCATTACTAGTGTATATCTAGTTTGCACTTTTCTCATCGCTAATTCAACATCTTCATAAAAATGATCTACTTCTTCATCGTCGTGACTGGATGTTGGAGCGTAGGCTTGTACTACCTTTAATCTATACTTATTAAGTTTGATTACGACTGCGGCTACTCTCTTGTTAATGCTGTAGAATTCGTCAATGGTGCCCACTATGTTCTTATGGATTATGTAACCTACCCCGTATTGCTTCTTATCAGGGAGACCTCTATAGCAGAGGATATGGCCGTTACTTAGCAATGTGTAAGCCTCACAAGTTCTTATCTCACTAAGGCCAATAATATCCCAAACAATGCCTGATAGTTCCTCAACGAGTCCTGCTAAGCTAGCCTCACTCGAGAGGGTTCGGGTGTTAAACGTTGCAAGAGTCACTTTCCATTGGCAGCCTGTCCAGAGCCAGAGATTCTTAGCACCCTCTGCTGCGTTACAGGTGTGCCCGCTGCCTTGGTCAGACGCTTTCAGACAAATGCTTCAGAAAAGTGCTTTCAGACAAATGCATCATGAATGTTGACTTCAATAAGCACAAAACGGTCAGTTGTCGACCAGCCTTCTTTAAATCTACATTCGTATGAATCAAGCATATTGCTAGATTCTAGAAAATGTAAAAGAAGGCAATTTATCATTTTCTCAAAAGCTTACATAGACAGCTGTTAGCGCTATCGGACGGTAGCTGGTTAACCCTTTCGCTGTCACGGACGTACCGGTATGTCATCGCGCTTCCCCCGCACAGTGTCACTGACGTACCGGTACATTCTCTATCGTGCGTTAAAAATTTCGCGCCTGAGCGAAAAGCTGGCGCTCCTAAACTGGCCACGCCATCTGTTGACTCTTTCTACAAGTTCGTATTTTCGCCCCGACCTGTGTTAGTACATGTATTGAAGAGTACGGTGCGACTGCCACTTCCCCCTTTCTCTTCGCTGAGTGGCGCAGTGGCTCCGCGTTCGCTGGATCATGCGTAGCGAGCGTTAGTTATGGGTTCAAGGGTTGTTCTGCCATCTCCGCTGGTTTGAAGGTTTTTTATTTTTCTTCTGTTGGTATGTTTGCTACGGCGGGTCAAGTTCAGGCGCACGTGCCGTTGCCTCTCCGAAAAGAGTGACTCGATTGCTGCTTTCGCTCTCTCGCCGCACCCTCGCTTCTGACTTGCAGCAGTAAACGTAAAGCCCTTCGAACTTTGTTTTAGCCTTTTTCCATCTCCCTCTGTCTTCTTGATCACACAACATCCCATTTCTCTCGACTGTGCTGGCGACTGAAAGCGCATCCTTCCTGCGCGCGGTTATTTTCGGATAGCTGAGGCGCATGGGACCTTCGTCTGCTCATTGGAGCGGTGGCTCTTCCGATTCAGAATACGAGCCGAGCTCGGATTTGGACTCGATCAGCGTCTCATGCGAGGAAGAGATGAGTTCCGCATCGTCAGATTCGGATGTTGAACGGATGTTAGTCAGGCTGATGATGATGATGATGTTTACTAACAACAGCTGCAGAACACTGAAATGTGCACATCGCATTGACTATGTCATTTGTACACCAATCATAATCAAAAATAAATTGCTATGTTCATTCCCTGTTATGCTCGTTCCCTGAAACCAAGCTGACACTGGGGGTGCGTCACGGCCAGAAAGGTCCGACAGCGAAAGGGTTAATGAGGATGGGTCTTCACGCTGCTTCAAAATTGATGCAACACTAGCTTCTTTCATGTAGGTGGAAGGTATCTGGCAGCCCAGATGGTGCAAAAAAAATGCAAGTACTGTCATTCATGTGTTGGTGTCGAAGTTCTTGATCATGCCATACATAATGCTGTCAGCTGCTCGTGCAGAGCTTTTGCATGCATTCAAGGCTGCTGTCAGCTCAGCAATGTTGAGAGGATGGTTCACTTTGTCGGTGGTACAGTGCCCTGCTATTTCTTTGTACACGAAGCTAGACAGCCTGGTCGTCCACACTCTCTCCTTGACGTAATAGTTCTGCGGAAACTCGCAAGGTGGAGAGAAGTAATTAATAATGGGAAAAATCAGACATCCACCTGTTCGTAGCAATTGCTACAAAGGAAACTTATACGGGTTTCTCAAAAGAAAAGCCTTGCATGTAAGAAAAATTCGTCCTGGTCCAGGACTCGAACTCCAGACCACCGCCTTCCCGGGGCAGCCACTCTACCATCAGATCTAATCAGGTGGCTAGCAGATGGCAGGGCGAAGTCGAATTTGTCAACAACTCAAAGCTAAGGAAAGAGTTTGACGTGACAGCTGTGCGGAAACCCGCCAGGTGGAGAGAAGTAATTAATAGGATGTATTTTTCATCAACTGCGTGGCTTTTCTTTTGAGGAACCTGTATGAATTTCTTTTGTAGCAATTGCTACTTTCTCCATCATTCACCAGGCGCAACGGATGAGTTCGTTGGCCTTCCGAGCCCATTCCACATTTTTGTGTATAGAAATCGATGCCCAAGCTCCCAGCCTGCTCTCCTAGCCTGGCATGGCAAACGCTATGTTTAAATTCAACAAGGTTTTACATATTTGAAGATCCCCACAGCATGCCCCATGCTTTACTTTGATTCTTTCATGCTTTAGTCATCGTTCCACCATTGAATCTGTCTTTTACATCAATAGTCATTTGATAGTAGAATTAACTTTTCTGCTGCATCAAAATAAAAGCAGTAAGATATGCTGCTGTGTCACCTATACAAGGTTCACTTAAAAATGTAATTTAACCCTTTATGGACAAGTGTTGCCTACAGGCAACGCACTAGAAAAAGAAAAATATTTATGCAGAGTTTTGCCTTTGAGTATGGAGTTCCTAGCTAAATGTTGTCGGCTAACACTAAATTAAAATAAAATTAAATTATGGTGTTTTACGTGCCAAAACCCTGATATGATTATGATGCACGCCGTAGTGGGGGTCTCCGAAAATTTGGACCGCCTGGGTTTCTTTAACATGCACCTAAATCTAAGTACCACAGGTGTCTTTGCATTTCACCTCCATTGAAATCCGGCCGATCTCATGCTTAACAGCCCAACACCACAGCCACTAAGCAACCACAGCGGGTTAACATGCAATGAAAGGCAGCAACTGTTGGTTCAGAGCAGGAAGCCTCTGAAGTTGTTTAGACAGAATGGCTTGCACAGACAATACCTCAAGGTGCCTGGAGTGCAAAAATTTGGCAAGCAACCGACTAATCCACAACTGTTGCTATGTCTCTGGACAACACAACAGCATTGTCATGGACTTTTTGGAAGATCACACACTGCCACAGACAATTTGACTGCTTGGAATTTAGGTGCAGCTCCTGGACACTGAAGACCTTGGGCTGCTATTTAGATAATAGCTCAGTTATGTGTGTCAAGAATGTGAATGGGTACTTGAAACTACATGAAAGTGGGGTAAGCTTTCTCTCTGGTGGCTGAAAAATTGAAGTACTTCTTCAGTGTAAACCCAATCAGAAAGTGTAAAAATGTAACAAGCCAGAAAAGTAATCTTATTTCAGGGGTGGGAATGCCCAAAGTAATGTTGTGGCAAGTTTTGGTGCAGGTAGAATTTCATTTTGGAGCAGATTAGAGCAGACCAATTTCAATTCTGTAGCAGATATATCTAATTAGTGGAGCAGTCTGGAGCAAGCAAACTTTATTTAGACCATTCATTGATATTGTGACACACTGACGAAGATGTTTTAATCATCGTCGGAAGAAGACGATGTTCTGGTCTTCGCGCGCTGTCTACCATCTTGCCAGCTGCTATAGTTATTGTAAATATTCTGTAAATACAAGTCTGACTGTTTTTAACCCTGTAACATTTTTGGTGGAGGTTGCGGGATCATTATCAAGACAGATTTACGCAGCAGGCACTGCTTGGCTGCATCTACAATGCCAGCTCAAGGCGAGGATGCTTTGGGCCCGTCGGCACCCACGCCCACCATCATTCTAGCACAACCCCGCGACCCGGGAACCTTTTCTGGCACCGAAGACACTGATGTTGAAGACTGGCTTCAACTATATGAGCAGGTGAGTGCCAGCAACCACTGGGACCAGACCATCATGCTCGTTAATCTGATACCGTATTTACTCGCATAATGATCGCACTTTTTTGTCAGAAAAATTGACGCAAATTCAGGGGTGCGATCATTACGCAAGTTAAATTTCCCGCGAAAAAAAAATTTTTTTTTTTCGTGTTGCTCGTGTTTTCCACGCTCTGTGTTGGCTTTTGTCCCTCAAAGATCCTTCAGGGCGCCTTGGCCGCTGGGCTCTGCGCCTTCAAGTATACGACTGTTCAGTTGTATACAAGACTGGCCGGTTACATCAAGATGCAGACTGCTTGTCGCGCCATCCTGTCGACCCTCCCGACGTTTCTGCGGCCGGCATACCTGTCATCGTTCTCTCTCTGGCTGCTTTTCGCGACATTGGAGCCGAACATCGTCGGGACGGCTCCTTGCAACACCTTATTCAACGGCTCACTTTAACGGCCCCCGATCCTTCCCTTCGCATGTTTGAACTTCAAGATGGTATATTGTACCACCCTAACATGCGCCCGGACGGCCCTGCCTGACTCTTTGTTGTGCCTGAGCATCTGCGTCAGACTGTTCTCGCCCAGCTTCATGATGTACCGACTGCAGGTCACCTTGGCATGTCACGGACTTATGACTGCGTTCGTCGGCGCTTCTTATGGCCTAGTCTATACCGTGACGTCTGCCGTTATGTTGCTGCGTGTGATCTGTGTCAACGATGCAAAAAGCCGACCACGCTCCCTGCTGGTCGCCTTCAACCACTTGATGTACCATCCGAACTATTCTTCCGTGTAGGTGTTGACCTTTTAGGTCCTTTTCCTATGCCTGCTTCGGGAAACAAGTGGATTGCTGTAGCAACAGACTACACCACCCGATATGCAATCACACGGGCTCTTCCGACAAGCTGTGCAACCGATGTCGCCGACTTCCTCCTAGAAAACGTCATCCTTCACCACGGCACCCCTCGACAGCTCCTCACCGACCGAGGCCGCATTTTCTTTCTAAAGTTGCCAATGACATTCTGCACTCGTGCGCAACACAAACTTGCTACTGCTTACCATTCACAAACAAACGGTCTAACCGAGCACCTTGACTGCACCCTTACTGACATGCTGTCCATGTATGTCTCTGATGACCATCGCGATTGGGACGTTGCGCTGCCGTTCGTTACTTTCGCCTATAATTCGTCTCGCCATGATACCGCAGGCTTCTCTCCATTCTTCCTCTTGTTTGGCCGCAACCCTACATTACCTTTCGACACCGTTCTGCCTGCTAGTCTGAATTCCACATCCGAGTACACCCGTGAAGCCATCCTCAAAGCACAAGAATCACGCCATATTGCCTGTCGTCGACTTGTGGAGTCGCAGGACAATCAGCGGCACTTATATGACGCCCGCCATAGTGACGTCCAGTACACATCGGGCGCCCTGGTTCTCCTTTGGTCGCCGTCGCAACGCGTTGGCCTCTCGGAGAAGTTACTTTCGCGCTACTCCGGTCCTTACCGTGTCTTGCGTCAAGTAACTGATGTCACGTACGAAATCGCCCCGCTTGAGCTAATCGTGGCTCAGCATCGCTCCGACGTGGTCCACGTCGCACGTCTTAAGTTGTATCAGTCGCACGCCTCCTAACCAGCACAGAGCCGGTGCTTCAGCCGCCGGGGGTCATGTGACACGCTGACGAAGATGTTTTAATCATTGTCGCAACAAGATGTTCTGGTCTTCGCGCGCTGTCTACCATCTTGTCAGCTGCCATAATTATTGTAAATATTCTGTAAATACACGTCTCACTGTTTTTAACCCCGTAACAATATAACTAAGTAGGGTAGCAGTCACAAAACCTTGCATTCTACAGCATTAAAGAAGTGTTAAAGAGCAGCTTAAAGGCATTTTTCATATTTTTGTATTAAGTGCTGGTGAAATGACTGGAGGCATTTTTTCAATAGATGTGAAGAAGCTAGCGTTAGTGAACATCACAGGGGTTTATTCAAAATCATCAACTACAAAACATTCAAAGCACGAACTAGTTTATACAGATTCTGCATATGACTGACTTCACGTAGCCATTCAATAGACTCACTAGATGCCCCGTGACATAGGGATTTTACATTGAGTGACTGGGTAAGGCTTTAAGCCCCCTCAAAAAGCTAACGGTGGCGACATCCATCTTCTCCTAGCTTCTCTGAATATCCTCGCCACATGCGCTATCCCCCGCCGCTTGTCTCTTTAGTTTGCTATATTTAATAGCGGGACTACGAACTACGTCCATGAGCAACTATCATGGTGGTGGCGCGAGTAAAAGGCAAAAACAATGTGTGGCCTCGCCAGCGCAACTCTCCGTTCAACCACCAGCGAACTCCGGACCCTTGCTTGCCTGCCCTTGCTTGGGCGGCAAGATAAAACAATGTCGCCACCTTTAGTGTTATTCCGGAGGCTTAGTTGTGTGCGGCTGTTCACTGGCAGCCCACTGGCAGCCAGAATACGAAAATTACTTTTGCATGACCTCGGAGATTACAGACACAACGCCCTGCACTCCACCAGAGATCTTTCACTGATGCCTGCTGGTGCCAAAGCTACCAACCAAAGCTGTTCTAGCACAGTGTGATGTGCGTATCAAAGTGGCACAATGGCACAGAATTCCCACCCATTATTTCAGTAGCAACATCAGCCACCCACTATGAAGCTCAACGAGGGAACATTGCAGAACCTGTAAAGGGCAGGTCCTGCAAATGACAATTGTATGTTACTACCAATACAACAAAATATGATATACAACTTAGAGTGGCTATCTCACACAAGGTTAACCCTCAATGCCTAGAAGATCAGAAGTAATACAGAAGTGAGCAGAAGTCAGAAATAATTGAAAGAGAGAGAAAGGTGAAAAAGCGATAAGCAGACAGGAAATATTAACTGATTTCCCCTGGATGGGCAACTCCGAGCACTCAGCCCAACCTCCAGGATCAGCTAGGGTCCGCCATGTGCTGGGGCATGTGGTGCCGCCACACACCGAACACAGACTAACCATAAGAGCCACTTTTCTTTGAAAACAACATAGTTGGGTGAATGTCCTCTCTACGTCACAGCTACCATTCACAATACAGAGTAACACTGTGTTCGCTTCCTATCGCATTGTCGCTGTATGCAACATGCAGGAAATTCAATGCAATGTGCCACTGTTCAGGTGCTGCTACTAAAAACACAAGTTCTTATTCACTGAGGAAAAGTAGGAGCTGAATATATTATATATAGGCCAGTGTTAATTGACCAGATTCATATTACTGATACATCTTGACCACAGGTGGGTAGCACTTTTTAGTTTTGCAACAGCTGCATTTATTATAATCCTTTACAAAAGGGGCAAACTTAAGGGAGAAATCAGGCTTAACCAAATTTCAATGAAACTTGTTCAGGGTGCAAATACTGGGAATTACCAGGTTTTACCTGAAAAAAAGGAACCCTAGGTATAACCTGCCAGATTACTCACAGCCTCTGTACAGTTAGAAAGGGCATTTGGTGCCCCCTTGGTGTCCTGCATCCCGTGTTGATTACCTGCGGCTTGTCAGTTGGTATAAACTATGTCAGCCTTGCGCCATTAAACACCGAGCTGCTGTCGAATGCGGTCATGTCCCCGCTCCCCTGCTCATACATACTACCGCAGTCACAATGAGCAGGGTGGTTAAGCTTTGAAATAAGAATTAAGGTTTTAACTAATTCCAAGCTTTGTCAACCGGTTCATTCAAGCAGTCGTGAAAACAAATCATTTGCATGCCTCCAATTTCAGCAAAAACTCGCAGTACATTGAAGAGACAAGGTCACATGGGTATTGTGTCTATTTACATGGGCATTAACTGGAAAAAAAAAGTATTAAAAATGAGGCATCATACACTGTTGTATATAGTTTCAACAATATATTGGATATAACAATGAGCAGCCAATGCACTAACAACTTCTAAAAAAAAAAAATAAAATAAAATTATGGGGTTTTACGTGGCAAAACCACTTTCTGATTATGAGGCATGCCGTACTCCGGAAATTTCGACTACCTGGGGTTCTTTAACGTGCACCTAAATCTAAGCACACAGGTGTGTTCGCATTTCGCCCCCATTGAAATGCGGCCGCCGTGGTCGGGATACGATCCCGCTACCTCGTGCTCAGCAGCCCAACACCACAGCCACTGAGCAACCATGGCGGGTACTAACAACTTCTGAATGTGTTCTATTGCAAAATAGAACTTTACTGTAATGCTCCCATGCAGCATTTTCGTTTACTATAACAATTAAAGCTGCCTACTGGCAAAACGTGGCAAAAGAAAAAGAAAGCAAAATCCTTAGGGAATAAAAAAAAAGAGCTACCTCATTTGCCTGCGTGCCCCACACCTTCGCCAAACATCACGCACCCCGGGCCTTGTCTCATCTCTCTTCCACCCCTCAGTCTGCTTTCTGTTTAAACCCGAGGGACAGGAAAGGGGCACGTGTAGTGTGACGCAACGAAGGATGAGGCCATGCACGAGACAAAGGCAAGTGTGGTGTGGGGGCATGCAAGCGAATGCGGCAGCTTGCATTTTCTTTGTCCTATATTTCGACACAGACACCCAGTAGCCAGATTAGAAATTTTTAGAAGTATTTTCTGCGGTTTTACCTGCCAAAACCACAATTTGATTATGAGGCATGCCGTAGTGAGGAAAGCAGGAGCTGAATATATTATATATAGGGCAGTATAGGCCACACCACATTTATTTAGAACTGGGGCTCTTCAATGTGCGTCCAATGCACAGTACACAGGTGTTCTTGCATTTCACTCCCATCAAAATGTGGCCACCGCGGCCGGGATTCGATCCCATGCCCTTGGGGTTAGCCACTACGCCACCACGGCAGGTGGTAGCCAGATTTAATTGTTATAGCCAGTAATGCAGCTTGACAAAAAACAAACACATAAGTTCACGGTACAGCAGCTTATTGTTGCATCCGAGTACTGGTAATGCTATATGTGGGTTTGTCTGTATTACTCTAATTAAAATCCCCTCTGCTTTTATCATGCATCCCAGTTATAACAATGGGATTTTGTTGGCACTTAAATTATGTTATAAGTGGGTTCAAATGTATAGGCATGTTGAATTTGTATTCAGAAGGCTTCATGGCATCCTGTGAAGCTATTCAATGTATTTTTGCAATAGAATTTCCGTGACAGGAGCCACTGTAAACAAACCCTACGCCAAGTAGGCGCGCCTCATTTATCGAGCCACTGATGCAAGAAGTGCCTGCTCTGGCAACAACCCTTGGCTGGACCTGTCGTAAAACCGGTTTGGAATGGTTCTGTTCCAGTTCCAAAATGGTGGAAAAAATGTTGCCTCAATTCAGTTCCAGTTTTAGGTTCAGCTCAAGGTTAGTTTGACAGCCTTATGAGAAGCAGAACATGTACTCCAGACGGATAAGGTATTGGGTGTGTACAGTGACATTGACAGAGTGAAGAACTGCATTTGGTTTAAAAGAAGAGGAGAGATACAGCCCATGTCTCCATTTACCTGCATCTAACACCAGCCCAGTTTTTGTGGGTTCCCATTGCAATCTGAAAGAAGGCTCAAAAGGCTCACTTAAAAAAAAAAAAAAAAATCTGGGGTTATTTTAGAATACATGCTCACCTTGAGTTTAATAACACAACCACAGCTTTACTCCTTTTCTTGAATGACTCCATTACCTGACCCTGTTGCTGCTAGCTTAAGGGTCACTCCAGCAATTTTTCGATGCCCACTGGCCTATAATAAAATTTTTTTACGTACACTCTCTTTTGCACTCTTGATTATCTGTGCCAAACGATATGACTGCAAGTGATTTAGTTTTCCTGAAAATTAATTTTAAAAAGTGGTTGCATGTTCCTGAATCATGCCCACGAATGTATGACATTTTACTGGCCATCCTGTGTTCATGACGTCAAAGACTACATCGCCACATTGCCAACAAACGATGAAGCTGGCTCCTTTTTCTACGAGACAACGGCCAACAATCATCGTTTTGAGACGTGACAACCAGTGCTTCTCTTTGTCTTGCCACAGCACAATGTGCTGATTCTGGGCACGTCAAGCTGCCTCGCGCAGCGGCAACGGGTCAAAAGCAAACAGTGACCCTTCAGCGCTTATACCATCGCCGAAATGGCCGCTGTCCAGTCAGAGCTGGAAAAGCTTCGAATGTCGTCATAGGACAACATCAGCTTCACTATTTCTGGCATTTGCACCTCGTGTGTTGCATGTTTACATTAGGGTAGTATAGGATTCGACGTCATTGACTCACTGTGACATCCCACAAAGCAGCTACCTGTTTTGGTACCTCGTTTATTGGTTATATTAAAGTGCCGATTTGTTTCTAAGCTAACTGAACCACCCTACCAGTGACAGGGTTGTCAATGCCATTTGAAAATGACAATATGCTAATATGGTTTAAAAACATGCTGGAGTTGCACTTTAAAGTAAAGTATTGAATTAGGCTTCACAATGAAAGCAGCAGGTTACTGCTGCTAACCTATGCAAAATCCTGTTCCGTTGCCGCCTTGTGATGACTATAGTGAGGACATTGCCTTTGAATGTTCAGGGTGTCTACCAAGTTGACATCCCCGAATTCCCCGAGTGCCTCTGCAAAATTCCCTTAGGGATGGAAAATATGTTTTACGTCAAGATGCGCTGGAACCATATCGCCCGATGCTGTCACTCTCTAGTAAGGATATGAAAAAACTAAAAAAATGACTTAATCCAATTTGAATACTACGTAGTAATGTTCATGTTATTCAAAAAAAGAATAGAAGGGATGAGTTTGTAAAATGCACAGCAAATAAAATGTTTTCGAAAAAAAATTGCAAATCGAGTCGGACATTCTCAAATACAAATAAAAAGGAGACGCATACAGAAGCAAATATTTTCGAATATGAGCTATTTCTATCAACCGATAGCAAGCTCAGTGGCATGAGGCCCCAACTTTGTCACAATTGAGATTCTTTCTGAACTGCTCGTAAGCCAACCTCAA
Source organism: Dermacentor variabilis (assembly GCF_050947875.1). Classification (NCBI taxonomy): domain Eukaryota; kingdom Metazoa; phylum Arthropoda; class Arachnida; order Ixodida; family Ixodidae; genus Dermacentor; species Dermacentor variabilis. The sequence continues at coordinate 6,312,223 of NW_027460280.1, read as the reverse complement.
CCTTCCTGACATACTCTAAGCCCTCGCATGATGCCTCAGTGTTGTTTTTCACTGCTTTAAGTTGTTTATTTTGGTTTGGATCAAGGGGGACAACTGCATCTCGGCTTCGGGCAAAACACCGCTTTTTGAGCTCAAGCTCCTTCAAAACGGCGGCAGCATGCTTCCTTTCCTGTTCATTCCTCAATGCATAGGTCCTTTCTGTTCTTGTCCTCCTTCCACCACTCGTTCGTCTCACGGAACATTTGAAGCATCTTCTTGGTCAATTGCACAGTCCACGTCCGATTTTTCGAACTCCCTATAGGCTGTGAAAACGTCCGAAAAATCGGCCAGTTGGAAAAAATAAATGCATGTCATTTACTGCCCTTACGGGCTCAAACAGCCACAGGCACATTCGAAAATGATCTGAAGGCCTATCGATTAGGCCTATCTGATTAGGCATATCGGTTCTCATACCATGACAGGAGATACCGGGTGCACGCATGTATAATTATTGAATACATACTGTGTCCCGTGGCAATAGCCCCTTCCCATGCTTGTTATGCTTTACTGAACACTTTTGCGTATGCTTCACCAAGCAACATTTCTGTAGAGAAGGGAAGCTGACCTTCGGGAACCGGCATTATGCAACGCACCGTGCTTTCGAAGCTTCTAAGCCAATCGCGAGGACCACAAAGTCAGTGCCATTGCTGACCAGCAGCAAATTCTTTCAAAAAAAAAAAAAAAACATGGCACCAAACGGCAAGAAACTCGATAGCGAACGTCGAAGCAGCTAGGTCTAGCATTGCCGCAGTGGTGGCTACGGCTGCCAGCAAATCTGCGTGAGAGAGCGCCGGTTCGAGGAGGCGTGGTAATCAAAACGGCAGCAGTGGTGGCTTTTATTAATGCCGTTTCGGGCCTGTGGTCGCGGCCAAAAGTCCGGAAAATCGGGTGGCGAAGGGTTCTTGCGTCTGAAGTTTCAGACGTTCTGATACATTGACTCTATGGGGTACATGGTGGTGCCGCGAAAAATTATGGGGTTTTACGTGCCTAAACCACTTTCTGATTATGAGGCACGCCGTAGTGGAGGACTCCGGAAATTTCGACTACCTGCGGTTCTTTAACGTGCACCTAAATCTAGGTACACGGGTGTTTTCGCATTTCGCCCCCATCGAAATGCGGCCGCCGTGGCCGGGATTCGATCCCACGATCTCGTGCTCAGCGTGCCGCAAAGCCGTCCAAATTATCGTCCATTCAGAAAGTCGGTCCTTGAGTGTACACTGGCAACTCCTCCAGCCGAAAACAGGGTGTCAAAGACTATTCATTACGATTCCTGTCTGTTACTCGAGCCAGCATTAGCGCGACTTTCGACCCTTTCAATAAAATTACAGCTAATTTTCCCTGATAGAGGCACAAATTCCCTTAGTTTTTCCAGATTACTCAAAATCCCTGAGAATTCCCGGTTTTCCCAGTTGGTAGACACCCTGCTGTTTCCTAAGCCATAAACAGTTGGCTTCATATCCGATTATTAATGCACAGGCTATTTTCGGACCCATTTTCTTGGGAAAACATGTTCTCATTGAATCGAATAGGTATGTAACCATTCACTGTAAGCTGCCATTTCCAGCTCTGCCAAGCACAAATCAACATTAGAAAATTAACTATCAGGAAGAGCAATCCTACAACCACTGGGATCTCGATTGAAGTCACCAGTGCCGACCAGTTCAACTTATTTTGCAAGGGCCACTTTGAAGGTCAAAACCACATTAGAGTCCTGGCCCATAAAGATGTATGGGCTACGACTTTTGGTCAGGATTGAATTAACTGAAAAATCAAATTAACGCAAGCCTACTCTATATTGACACATGTACGGGTTATCTTTATCGGGTGACCACATTTCACCGCCTAACAAATGTTAACGCACAGCGCAGGACACGCCTGCATGCATAGAAAGTTTCTGGTATGTTATCGATGGTTCCATCCGTTGTCTGCCACCGAACTTTGGATAGTCTGATTGCATGTATGCGCGATGCGAATGGTGTAGAGCTTTGTGGAAGAGACGTGGGTCCCAGCGATTGCTCTGGAACGTTCGACCACTGATGTATAAAAGCCGACGCGCTTGACCTGCTGATCAGATTTTGACGATCGCCGACTATGTTCATTGCTGTCACCGTTCTTTAAGTGTAGTCTGTTTTTGTGGGCACAGGTTCGCCCAATAAAAGTTAGTTTCGTCTCCACAGTATTGCTACTGTGTTCTTTATACGTCACTACCATGTGACATCTGGTGGAAGTGCTTTCGTGCATGCACCGGACGCCCCAACAAGCCGTGAGCCAAGCCCGGAACCGCAAAGAAAACAACATAGTCCCGGAGCATCGAGCAAGCCACCGTCAACAACAGCTGCCCACAGAGCACGGACTTCTACCTGAGAAGACCAAAAAGATTGTGGCCAAGACAACTACAATGACAGCACCAGTGTCACCCATCGTACTTCAACAACCCAGAGAGCCCCCTACCTTCCGTGGAGCTACGTCAGAGGATCTGGAAACCTGGCTCGAAACTTTCGAAAGGGTCTCGACCTTCAACAACTGGACCTCTGAGGATAAGCTACGACATGTGCACTTTTCCTTGGAAGATGCCACGAGGAGTTGGTTCAAGAACCGGGAGTCCATCTTTACAGCATGGGACCTGTTCCACAGTAACTTCCAGAGGACGTTCATGAGCAGTGTCCGAAAAGGGCCGAAGTTCTGCTGGAAACCCAAGGGCAACTACCCAATGAGACTAGCGTCATCTTCACGGAAGAGATGACCCGTCTTTTGCGGCACGCCGACCCCAAGACAAAAGTGAGTTTCTTGATGCGAGGCGTAAAGCAAGAACTTTTCGCCAGACTGATCCGAAACCCACTAAGACTGTAGCTGAGTTCCTGAGAGAGGCAATGACGATTGAGAAAACTCTAGAAATGAGCACTAGGCAATATAACCGCCAAGTGCTCACGCCGCAGTGTGCCATCCACGCACTGGGTGCCGGTGATCTCCAAGAAACCATCAGGGCCATTGTGCGCGAAGAATGGCGCAAGATGTTTCCTTCGTCACAACTTCAGGTGTCCTCAGTCACAGACATCGTCAAGGACAAGCTTCGACGGTCACTGGGCGTTACTGAAGTGCAGCCCGAATTGTCACTTCCTGTGGCGGAAGCGATGACCTACGCAGCCGTCGCCCGTCGTCAAGACCCCTCCACGACCGCGCCAGGGCCGCCAGCACGCCCACCCGTTGCCCAGCGCAGCTATGCGAGGAAGATGGACATTTGGCGCACCCCCCGACCATCACCCGCTCTGCTATCACTGCGGGGAAGCCGAACATATCTACCACCGATGTCCATACCGTGAAATGGGACCACGAGGGTTCGCCATCAACGCTCTGCACCCGCAGCAAGGTGAACGCCCTCGCGATATTGCCGGCTACCTCGCCGCTACTCAGTGGAGCTCTCGACGACCGTCCCATTCGCCATCACCAGGCCGCTACCTGTCGCCGCAGCGCCGGCCATACACTGCCCAGCCTGGGGTTGCTCTGCGAGCCCATATCCGGAAAACTAAAAGCAGCAACCGATGGAGGTGCGGTTGCTGTTCGTCGAACTGACGAAGATACTCTGCTGCGCGACCACATTATCCAGCTGTCGAAAAGCATGTGGGCATCTCCTGTAGTCTTGAAGAAAAAGGACGGCACCCTACGTTTCTGTGTCAATTATCGTCGACTTAACAAGATCACGAAGAAGGACGTATACCCCCTTCTCGGATAGACGACACATTGGATTGGCTCTGCAACACCAAATACTTCTCATCGATGGGCCGCAAGTCTGGCTACTGGCAAATAGAAGTCTGTGAGACAGATTGCGAAAAGACTGCTTTCATCAAGCCAGACGGCCTCTACAAGGTCATGCCATTAGGACTGTGCTCGGCACCTACAACGTTTCAGTGCGTCATGGACATTGTGTTAGCAGGATTGAAGTGGCAGACGTGTCTTGTTTACTTGGATGAGGTCGTCGTCCTCGCCAGAAATTTTGACGATCACCTTAGGTAGCTTGAGACAGTATTAGAGGCCATCAAGTCATCAAAGCTCACTCTGAAGCCGGAAAAGTGGCGCTTCGCTTACAATGAGCTTCTGTTCCAAGGCCACGTCATCAGCAAATCTGGAGTCTGCGCCGACCCGCAGAAGACAGCTGCCATCGCAAAGTTCCCGCAGCCCGTCGACAAGAAGGCAGTGCGTAGGTTCCTTGGCATGTGTACCTACTATAGGCGTTTCGTCAAGGACTTCCACGCATCGCAGAGCTACTAACACATCTAACCAAATGCCATGTCGAGTTCAAGTGGAAAACGCCGCAGGCAGACGCATTACAAGAACTCAAACGACGCATGCAGTCGCTGCCCGTACTTGCACATTTCCACGAAGATGCCGATACCGAAATCCACACTGACGCCCGTAGCCTAGGCCTCGGTGCCGTCCTAGTCCAGAGGAAAGACGGACTTGAACGGGTGATATCTTATGCTAGCCGGTCGCTGTCAAAAGCAGAAGGCAATTATTCTACGACTGAAAAGGATTGGCTCACCATCATTTGGGCTACAGCGAAATTCCGCCCATACCTATATGGCAGGCAATTCAAAGTCGTCAGCGACCATCACGCGTTGTGTTGGCTAGCTAACTTAAGGGATCCTTCAGGACGGTTGGTGCAGTGGAGCCTCAGACTGCAAGAATACGACATCACTGTAATCTACAAGTCCAGACGAAAACACTCTGACACCGACTGCCTATCACATGCCCCCACCGAAAGATGCCTTCCTTGGAATAATAAGCGCGGAAGACTTCACTAAACAGCAACGAGCAGACCCGAAGCTAAAAGGCCTCGTCGAGTATTTAGAAGGGAACACTGACGTTGTCCCTAGGGCATTTAAGCGTGCATTGTCTTCGTTCACGCTACTAAACAACTTACTCGTGAAGAAGAACTTCTCACCAGTCCAGGCCAACTACCTTCTGGTTGTTCTGTCAGTGCTGCACCCAGAAGTGCTCCATGCCCTACATGACGATCCAACCGCTGGGAACCTCGGATTCTCCCGGACGCTGTCGAGGATACATGAAAGGTATTACTGGCCGCGTCTGAACGCCGATGTCGCCCGTTACGTCAAGACATGCTGAGACTGTCAGAGACACAAGACACCACTGACAAGGCCAGCAGGATTACTACATCTGATCGAACCTCCTTGCCGACCATTTCAGCAGATCGGAATGGATTTGTTGGGACCCTTTCCGACGTCAACATCCGGAAATAAGTGGATTGTCGTGGTGACGGACTACCTCACCCGCTTCGCTGAAACTAAAGCTCCACCAAAAGGCAGTGCAGCTGAAGTGGCGAAATTTTTCGTCGAGAACATCCTGCTGCGACATGGTGCCCTGGAAGTCCCGATCATTGACAGAGGAACGGCCTTTACAGCAGAGCTCACCCAAGCCATTCTGCAATATAACCAGACAAGCCACAGGAGGACAACTGCCTGCCACCCGCAGACGAATGGTCTCACAGAGCACCTGAACAAGACTCTCACCAACATGCTAGCAATGTACGTCGACGTCGAGCACAAGACGTGGGACGTGGTCCTGCCGTACGTAACCTTTGCTTACAACACGGCGGTACAAGAAAACACAGATCACGCCGTTCAAGCTGGTTTATGGCAGGAACCCGACAATGACTCTTGACGTCATGCTGCTGCACGTCACCGATGAAGAGAATCTTGACGTCGCTACCTATCTCCAACGCACCGTAGAAGCCCGACAGCTCGCCCGCCTACGGATCAAGAACCAGCAGCGTACCGACAGCCGACATTACAGCCTCCAACGATGCTACGTACAGTACCAGCCTGGCGACCGTGTTTGGGTTTAGACCCCAATACATTGATGAGGACTCAGTGAGAAACTATTGCGACAGTGTTTCGGACCCTACAAGATCATCCGACGTGTTAGCGAACTGGACTATGAAGTTGTGCCAGACGGCGTTTCATATTCACAGCAGCGCCGCGCACGATCTGAAGTGGTCTGAAGAGATCCGCGGTGCAGGTGAAGCAGGCGTTAAGAACTCCCCATACGAGGGCCGATCACGAATATTGTGATATCCAGGGTGACCCACGGCGGATGTGAAGCAGGCGTTAAGCACTACCCATACTTGGGCCGATCCCGGAGATGGAGAATGCCGGGGCGACCTACGGCGTAGGTGAAGCGGCCGTTAAGCACACCCAATACGTGGGCCGATCCCGAAGATAGTGCAATGCTGGGGCGACCCGCATTGGAGGTGAAGCAGCCGTTAAGCACTCCCCATACGTGGGCCGATACCGTTGATAGTGCAATGCCGGGGCGACCCGCGGCACAGGTGAAGCAGGCGTTAAGAACTCCCCATACGAGGGCCGATCACGGAGATGGTGAACGCCGGGGCGACCAGCGGTAGAGCTGAAGCAGGCGTTAAAGGGACACTAAAGGTTACCAGAAAGTCGAGTTAAAGTGATAAAGCAATGCTCTAGAACTTCTAAGGCATCAATATAATCGCGAACAGAGTTTTAGCAACCGAGAAATTCAGGTAAATGCACGACACGATTTGAGACCCCCCAGCGACATTCCGGTACTAGCCCCATGACGAAAGCACTCCTCATCATAATTTATGTCACTAGTACTCAACTACTCGTATTAAAAAGATAATTTCATTAGATTATAAGACTGAAGAAAATGCTACTTGTCTACTTCTATTCGATTCTAAGAAAAAAACATTTTGACGTTACCCTTGAGTAGTATGGGTGATCGAAAGGTTTCGTTTTCCCTCGACTCTGCGCGGCGCGCGCTTTGGAGTTTCAGTTCTTTCTTTATCGCGTCGTGCTGCAGCAGTCCTGCTGGCTCGCGAAACTTGCATTCGGAACAAGCAGCGACAATTCCACGTCCATGTGATGTCGTGGGATGCGCGAACGGTCTGTGGAACTTGGCCAAGGGTAGTTGCAGCGGCGAATCCAACGTTACTTATCACTGTGTGCCAACGAGTGAACCTCTCCGTTCGAAGTCGTTAAGAGCCGTACCTCTGCCACAGTGCGCTGGCAAAGAGCCGAAAAATCACGTGGTGTGCTCGCTGCACTTTCGTCCAGAGGATTACGAGTTCAACACCGACTTACTGAAGTCGCGTGAAGTGCCTTTCAAAGCAGGCCGTCGTCGTAGTAGTACGCAACGACGCCGGCAGCGCGAGCCCTAGGCAGCAGGTCCCGTTCATCAGTGCTTAAATCGCTGAACTTGAGCTCAGCATCGCGAGCTAATGTGTCGTTGTCAGGGTCATCCATTGCAACGAGCGTCGAAGTTGGCGTCATAAAATAAAGAACCAGCTTATCGTCGTGCACTTTCCCTTTCGCTAGTCACCACAGTTCCGCTTTCGAGCTGCTGTCGGCTTTGTCTTGGCTCTGTTTCTGGCCGCGCGTTTGCGTTTTGTGCAGAAAAGCCGTAGCGCCGTCTGTGGGCTCGCCGTTTTACTCACCGACGGCGCAACGTCACTATGAGACCATGACGCCAATACTCCTCGATCGGAGGGCGGGTGATTTGAACTGCGCTAGAGGTACGCGGACGCTTGAGAACGCATTTTCTCTTAAAACAAGTCTCTTCTTCGCACGAAACAAGCGTTTCGAGGTTCCTGGGATGGTATTTCAACAGTCCACGTTGACTTAAAGGGACACTAAAGGTTACCAGAAACTCAAGTTAAAGTGGTAGAGCAATGTTCTAGAACATCTAAGGCGTCAATATAATCGCGAACAGAGCTTTAGTAACCGAGAAATTGAGGTAAATGCATGACACGATTTGAGACCCCCCAGCGACATTCCGGTACTAGCCCGATGACGAAAGGACTCCTCATAATTTGTGTTACTAATACTCAACTACTCGTATTAAAAATATCATTTCATTCGATTATAAGACGGAAAAAAATGCTACTTGTCTACGTCTATTCGATTCTAAGAAAAAATAACATTTTGACGTTACCCTTCAGTAATATGAGTGATCGAAAGGTTTCGTTTTCGCTCGACTCTGCGCCGCGCA